>NC_140230.1:35015815-35228315 GCF_951802725.1 Rutilus rutilus
CTGGAAAAAAACCTCAGATGACGCAAAAATCGTCATTTAGCATCAGAGGCGAGAGACTACAGCCAGTAGGAGGCGCTAGTTCCGCATGTCTTCAACCCGCCCATAGGGGGATCTCACGATAAAACGCCGTCTTTTCAGTTTCGAGTCGACTAGTAGCCTAGCTGTATCATTTCTCCCGATACTGCCCTCTGTAACCAGTAGGCGTGGCTTGGGAGTGGCCTCCTAGGGCAGCGAAGCAAGTGCATTCTGGGAGTTGTAGTCTTTCATCCACAAGAGCCAAAATTCATTTTCTGGCTTTTCTCAGTCTAGAAGGCACCAATGTCTAAAATAATTGTACATTTCTACTACATAAATGACCTAATTTAAATACACATTCATCTTTCCAGCGGTGAAATATCCCGTTAATAAAAAATAATAAAAAAATGAATAAATTCAGTGCTTCTTAAGACGCTGTTAATTGGGAGGGGGTTCTCAGACTCCCTGTGTACGACCGAACTAGAAGAGCCACCTTAATTAAAGCCGAGAACGACGGCTCGGAAACCCCGGAGCGGATTCCTGAGGGAATGTGTGTGTGAGGAGACGGCTCAGGGAACACTGGGGGGAAAAGCCCAGTGTGATCATTGTAATTGTGTTGGGGGAACAAAACGAGAAGGGCATGAAGTTCGAGACGGGAGCGAGTCCGCGGGGGGGCGGACTGTGGGCTTCAGTAATTGGAGGTGATGGCAGCGGGGCTGTTAGTGTCAAGGGTGTGTGTGTGTGTGATGCAGGCGCAGAGCGTCTGTGAAGACACCCAGCACTGCGGTTGGTAATTGGTTGGCAGGCGCTTGGCTTGAGACAAAATAAGCATGGGATTTATTCAACTCTGCAGAACCGCAGATATTCCTCAGAGGAGGCTTCTCTGGCCTCTGAATGATCAACATGATCAAAACTTCCATGATAAACCTGTTGCTCACAATCTACTCAATGCCTTCTGTCGTCTGATAGTCGAGGCCTTTATAGTGTCGTTGTAAAAACGTCCATCCTCTCACGTGTCTTTGTGCTGCACTGATTTCATAAAGTAAACGTAAGAATAACTTATTAGTCATTTTTCAAGATGAACATTTACTTCGGTTTACTTGATAATTAATAGATTTTTTTTTTTTTTTAGAAAAGTCATGGAAGTATAAAATACGATCATCAAGCTTTTGATGAGTGCTAATTTGTTCATCTCAATCATCATTGTAGTGCATTGCATTATGTGTTTTAAAACAGAGCTTTGTTCATGAAACTAAGCATTTAAATATCATTTTACTGAGACATATAATTGGCAGATATAGAGTGACGACTGATATGTATATGCATTTTATGTCAGTAGTCTGTTATACTGTTATAAAGATCTCAGTGATTTACATTAGATATTACGTTTTGTTCTTATACATTAAATATCAGCATCTGCATATTTTTGGGCCTCTGAATAACAGGAGAAACATCTCAGAAACTGAAAACTTTAGTAGATAGAAATAATAGGAATAAAAATAGACCGTGTTTGACATAAATGTGGATAGCATAGACAAGATAATGATGAGAAATATTTGAGGTGATATTGAGATGTCTGGGTTTTTGATTGCAGCTCAGTTTGAGACACAACTCTACAGGAGACACATGTGAGATTAATGGGGTCGTTTTCCACAGGACAAAAAATAAAAAATTTTTAATGTATATTGATAAAATAAAATAAATAAAATAAATAAAAATCTATAAATAAAATAAATAAAATAGAAAAAAAAATCATTTTTTTTTTTTTTTAGAAAAAAGAAAACAACTATAAAGCGAATACTATAGCATTTTGAGTTGACACTGAGATCTCTTACTTTTGTTTGTAGACTTGAGAAGAGATGGATGATATTTCTTCTGAAACTCTGAGATTACTGTGCAGTAGAGACAGGAGACGTCAGCAAAAGTCTCCATTTAATCTCACCGCTGTCTAGGAGAAGCAATTGAAAAATTAAAGAGATCTCACATGTGATTCGTCTCTCCTGCAGGAAGAGGAGAAACAAGCCTTGGGATTTGCTCAGAGCTGCAGAATCTCCAGCAGGACGAGAGATGGAGGAGCTACGGGACAGGAGCTTTCAAGAGGAACGAGAGACAAATAGATTGGATAAAGGGAAAGAATGATGTCGGACTATGGAGAAGGAGAAGTGGAGAGGATGGAGGAGGCAGAGGAGGACAGCAGCAAATAGGAAAACACACGCAGAGACAGAGAAACACTGACTCATGAGGGATTAGAGAGGGAAGAAAGAGAACGCTCAATTAAAGAACTGGGTCAGAGGAAACACGACGAGGCTTTTTGAAGTGTTGAGTGCTGTGTTTCAAAGCTGGTCCTTATGTAAGACTGAAGATCTGTGACCTTCTGGAGGACACGTGCCGTCGTGGACCGTCACAGACACACTGAGGAATACTTCACATGTCTGAATGTCATTAATACCTAAATAAACACGATATCTCTTTACTAACTGCACTTCTGTCTGGGAATCAACTGGTGTTTTGGTCATTTTGAGTGACTATGAAGTCAGTCCATTGTTATTTTAGATTAGCTTTTATTTTTATGTTTTATATTTCATATTTTTAGTTTTGTTAATATGTTACGTTATTATTAATGTTAATATTAATATGCCCACGCGACCCGGCCCCAGATAAGCGTAAGAAGATGGATGGATGGATGTTAATATTAGTTTAATTTTTAATTATGTGCTGTTGCCATTTTATTTTATTTTATTTATTTTTTAGGTTTCATTTATTTTTATTTGGTTTAATTTATTTTATTTAATAAATGTAGTGCTTCAACTTAAGGCAAAGTTTTTAATTTTCATTTAGTTTAGGGTTTTCAACAACGATTTATATTTTATTTTATTTCAGCTTTATTTCAATTAACATAAATGTTTTAATAGTTTTAGTTAACAATAATAACCCACTCAGTTCCCCTCATGCCTGTGTTGTTATTGTTAATTAAATCTAATATTATAAAAAATATTTATATTAATTGAAATAAAGATAAAATATAAAATAAAGTCTAAATATTAGATCAATTTAAACTTGGCAACCAACTCAAATAAAATACGTTTACGTTGGAATACTAAAATGACTAAAACTTTATTTATTTTTTTAAAGCTAATTAGAAACTAAAGCTAATTCTAATAAATATGATGTAAATAAATAATACTAAAATAACTGCATTTCAGTCAGAAAATTTTAACATAATTAAATATGATATTAAATTATGAAACAATAGATATTTTGCTTGTTTGTCAAATAAATGATTGTCAAACTTTGTGGAACAAGTTCATATTTAATGTGACGAATGACACGTGTGAACATGAGGGGAACAGACTTCAAACATCTCCAACATGCAAGAAAACAAGGAGAAAATAATAGCGAAAGTTGCTCCGAAAAGTGACGTTAGTTCTGAGAACAACTCTAGCAACGTTTCTTTGGAGATGCTATACTTTTGGTTTGATATTTTGCATTTAATGCAATGAAACTAGTTACTAGTTTCTAAAAAGAATCCAAATGTTTTCGGGGCCAACATTCTCTGCATCATTTCTAATTCTGAATTACTTTGCTTGCTTTTTTTTTTTTGGTACTGAAAGGGTTAAAGCCTGTCTGTCCAAAGCTAAAGTTTCAGAAGAGAATAGAAGTGTGTGACATGAACGTGAGCGCCACCCAGCTCAGTGTTTCCTGGCGCTCTCTTCACCTCATGAACTGTCTGATGAAGAATGTAAACATGCAAATCCATCGGGACGAAGCAGCAGGAGATGCGTCGACACATTAAAGAGTGGCACATTAAAGTTGTGTGTACGTTTTGCTTAAATTCAAAAAGTGTTTTTCACTCAAGTGTTTGGGGACTACCCTTGATATGTCAATCAAGCTGATTTTGAAGAGCGCTGGGGTGTTGGGACGGGGCGGATGGGGAAAAGGTGGAAGACCAAAAAGGAGCGTGAGGTTTCTGATGTCTCTCGCTCATTCGCCGCCTCGTCCCGAGACACGGGAATCCAGAATTAATGGGTCGGGAAAAGAAGAAAGGATGGAAATTTAGACAAGTATTGCAGGCATTAAAGAGAGAGGGGAAACTCAGAACTTGATTAATTCTTCCAAGACTTTGGACAGAGATAAAGACGAGACAATGTTCAGGGGAGATCATCAACATTTAAAGGAATAATTCAGCCAAAAAAACAAAACTTCTGTCATCGTTTACTCAGCCGCCGCATGACTTTCTTTCTTCAAAACTCAAAAACGGTGCATTTTTGAAGAACTCTTTTCCATGCAATGATATTTAATAGTGATCACAGCTGTCGAGCATTACGAAAACAACTATAACATCGGTGCATGCGGCTTGCGCACTATATTCAAAGTCATACGATGCATTATGTGAGGAACAAACCCTAATTCAAGTTATTTAATGATCATTTTAACCCAGGCTCACTGCATGTGGCGACATTTCTGCAGAATGATATTATTTTGCTTCTTGCACATTTCACGCAGCGAGTGACAATAAAAGCGTGAAATGACAATGAAAGTGAATGTGGCAATATTTTATTATGTTGGTTTTTGTATGCATCGCAGCAGTTCAGAAATGAAATGTCCGTGTTAACACTCTTTTGCATTTGAAAATAATGTGCCACCTTCACTAAACCCTAAACCTGAGAGTGTTAACAAAGGCAAACATGAGATGAAATAACATTTACTGAAGCAACCCTGCAGTTTAGTCTGTGAGCTCTTGTGTTTCACGAGACTCCAAATGCATTAGTTTACAAATCATGTACTATGGAAAAAGCGTTTTGAGGTCATAACAGAGGAACAAGGAACTGTCTGAAAATCCTCTGTAATCATACTTTGTGTGAAAAGGAATACAAGCTGTTGGAGTTTCACTGCCACCGGTGTTCATTTCAGCTGGAAACTGCAGGGAATTGTGTTTATAGGCATGTTTTTGCAAAAATGTAGGGAGACGCGCATTTTTCCAATGAGGCACATTTGAACTGAGCTCAGATCTGCCGAGATACAGCGCTGAGATCTTTAAAAAACTGTTTTCAGCAGAAAAATCTGAGAAGGAGGAGCTTTGTCCTGCATTTAATCTCTGCTGTCTAGGGCAAACAATATAATAAAAAATCATGTCACAATTTTGCACATTAATTTGCCACAGAAGACCTGAGTCTGCTGAACCTGAAGACCAAAAAAAAAAAAAAAAAAAAATCCTGAAACCCCTATATAACTATATATATAAAAAAAATCCCATTGTTTTTGCCTATACATATAATTTCATGTCATTTTATTTTTTAAACAACTCAGTCGTGGTGTGCAGAGGACATAGCATAACATATGAATAAAATATCATTTTTCAAACAATGTGATGACATGGGAAAAAAAACTAAATTCAAAAAACTTACTTTTTCTGGGTCTCAGGAGGATATACATATATATATATATATAATAAAAAAATATCATGTCACAACTTTATCACAGAAGACAGAAAGCCCTGAGTGGTCTGGGCTCTGATTCACAATTGGAAATAGAAACAATCCAGCCTAATTTAAAGAGGTACTTCACCACTGGCAAAATGGGCTTTCAATAAAACTTGTCTGCCAATGCAGTAGAAAAGAGAAACACTTTTTATTTCTAAATCGGTGCCACCTGACTAGAAAAAGGCTTTTGTCTTCCCTTTTTGTCAAATAGGTAGAAAAACTTCAACACCCACAATGCACTGGGCATGCTGCCGTCCAAGGCCACTCCCCCCAGTCTGACATGGATACATTTACCAGAGTCAAACACAGTAGGAAATACTCCTTAGCAAACTTTTAGATGACTTCTGGATGGCTACGGACACAGTGTTTTAAAGCCGGTTCACACCACAGACGATAGTTATAATAACGATAAAGATATAGATCTAAAAAATCATTCTAAATATAAAAGAACTGAGAAAAGAGTCCACATCACAAACATAACGATGATGAATCACTCCCAGCTGATGAACGATACAAACACTGACAGCCAATCAGAATCCATCCTGCTTTAAAGAGCTCGAGTATTTAAAGATGATGAAACTGCAGCGCGCTTATAATAAACACAATGATATTGTGCGTTGGTGTGGATGCTAATACAGTTATCTTTATATTTATCTTTACAGTTATCGTTCTCGGTGTGAACGGGACTTTAGTTCTGTCAGTTCCGCTCGAAGCAAAGTGCAGTCGCGTAAAGGGGAGAAAGCTGTTGCCATTGAGCTCCATCTTTACCATGAAGCTGTTTAAAGTGTAGACAAAATACAATAGAATTTTTCAGTGATTCACTTACACTTACAATAAATGTTCTGTTAACTCTTTTAACAACTCTGTTAACAACGCTTCCCCACTATTTACGGTATTTTCCGGTCATCACTGTTATACGGTAGGGGGCGCTGTTGGCATCTACTGAACGAGTACAGAATCTCCTGATCAAAACACAGGCGAAGAAGAAGAAGAAGAAACAAGCGATAAAAAAACGTTTTGTTTAAAATGTTGCTTTTTTATGAAATGTAAAGAATGCATGAAGCTGGAATGAAACAGGTAAGTGGAGGGAGGGTCTGTTCTTTCTTTTGATCTAATGCATGTTCAGATATTCATTCAACAAAATATCCTGGGGATCATGACATTTTAGTGAAAATTATCAAAAGTGTTGGTGGTTACTAGCAACTTTTTTTTTTTTTACGCTGGCTGGAAAAGAGTTAATAACCCTCTGGCGATCCGACTGTCCGTGGGCGGGAATACAAAAATGCGGAAATATAATGGAGCTGTCCGCGTTTTGTGCCATCCGGAAATTTCTTGACACGAAGAAAGAGTAAAGATCATTCAATTACGTATAGGCCTACTATTGGCATTTTAACAATTCAAAGCGATGAAGTTACACTTTAGGGAAGTGAACCATTATTGATAAAGCATAATTTGCATGCTTCCCGTCACTTATTATAGCATACACGTATAGCATGCACATCTCGTTGCTGCTTGTCCTGAATAAATTGCTATTTGAGAGCAGCTCTTTGAAAGCATCCACCGCAGACAAACTCAAGAGTCTCTCTGTCCATGTAGAGTTCTGGTGTTAAACCCAAAATGAGAAATACTTCAGTAATACGGCGCGTCTTCATGCGAGTCGTTAACTAGCCGCATTCACATCGATACTTATACTGATGATGCACACATTAATGCACTTCTCATTCACCTGCAGTCAAATCAGTTTTCCATCACACACATGCATTATCTCAGTAAGTGCACAGGACTGTCTTCTGGAGTAAGACTTGCGTTCTCTCTCTCTCTGTCAGTGACCTTAAGCTCCATAAAGCTTCATAGCTCAGGATGCGTGTCTGTTGACTCAGATGCTTCTTCTAAAATTCCTGAGGAGAAATAAAAACTCAGATCTGACAAATATTCTATGAGCGTACGGAGATATAAAACAAATGTGGAAAGCAGCTCAGACAATGATGAGAAATCACATCAACATCTCTTGCTTTTCTTTGCAGATTTTGTCTTAAACTGTGCTCAGATTTGCCAAGATACCAGCGTCTTTAAAATACAAAAACATTTTCCTCAATTTAATATTTTTGTGAGAGAAAAATTTGATATAAAAATCATTCTCCTCTTCTTTAGAAATAAAATTAGATAAAAATAGACCCAAATGATATTTGTTATACAGTAAGAGTGTAAAACTATCAAATAGACTCAGAAATATTGAGCTCTCTGAACTTCTTATTGCAGACTGTCTTGGAGAATATGAGCACAGTTTATATATATATATATATAATATTCAAATAAAATATAAAAAAACAACAATATTTAAATTAAAATTATAGTGTTAATTTAAAAAAATCTAGCAAATATTAAAATTCACATCACTCAGATCTGGTGTGTACGGAGACCCTAAAGGGACAAATTCTATGTCTCCGAGAAACATTGCATTTGCTTGCAAAACTGCTAAACTTTTGCGCGCGAATACAAAAAGCATTGAACTATACTTTTTCTTCTCATCTCATACTTATTTCATCACCATGTCCCTGCATCTTGCCCCATTAACATTTGGATTCTTTTCGAAATTTCTTAAAAAGTAACACTTTTTCTGCATTAAATGCAACATATCAAACCAAAAGTAGCATCTCCAGAGAAACATTGCTAGAGCTCCATGTTCGTTCTGAAACTCTAGAGGAGACACATTAATGGGGACTTATTCTCAGAAGAAACATTTGAGAAGCAGGAGACAAACAAATGAGATCTTAAAGTGCTCTCTCTCTCTCTCTCGTTCAGCCGTCTCTGTGGAAGGATAAAGATCAACAGGAGCCTGTGTGTGTGTTTGTGAAGCTTTGACTTGCGCGGAGCCCGAGGGCCAGGAGATATTTACATGAGGAGTTAATGATGTCGTAGCAAAGCGACGTCGGACCTGTACAAACACGGGAGGAGGAGCGCACTCGTCCACACCTGCTCAGGTCCACACCTCCCTCATTATCCCCACCGCCCCCCGAGACAAGCTCACTTCCTGTCACATTCAACTTTTCAATTCCAGAAAACTGGAGCTTGTTGCCATGGCAACAGCCACAGTGAGGGAGGGGGGTGGGTGGGGGTGGGGGTGGGGGGGTGGGGGGAATCTGCCGCATTGCTGGACTTGGCATGAGCGTGGTGTGTGTGTGTGTGTGTGTGTGTGTGTGTGTGTGTGTGTGTGTGCATCAAACATGTGGTCTCAATACATATTAGCAATAATTGGACCGCTCTTATACAGGCGCTTTGCATTCAGAAACACACCACATCATCACACACACTGCACTCCGACTGCATGTCAACGTGAAGTGATCGTCACAACTCATTTACTTCCGCAATCTGATGTGTACAAACACTGAATATTCAATGAGGGGAAAATTAAGGCGGGACTTAATTTTATTCATATCCAGTGGCTAAATTCTGTTATCATTTATTAATTCTCATGTCATTCCAAACCCGTATGACTTTCTTGTGGAGACCACAAAATATGCAAATATAAATATAAATGTATGATTATATTTTATTATTACATTTATTATATAATATATTAAATATAAAAATATAAACATTTTATAGAAAATATATTTCTAGTGAATATAAAAATTTAATGAATAAATAAAAAAAAGTAGTAATTTAAAATATAAAAAACAAAAATAAATTAATTTCAAAAATACAAAATTTTAAAATTAAGATTAAGATAAAAATATAATTTTAGTAAATATAAAATGCATAGTACAAGATATTTTACATAAAGAATATAAAATAAAATTAATACAATATGTTTAATTAGAATTAACATTGAATTAAATAATTTTATATTTAATTAAAATGAAAACATTTAAAATTAATAAAAAAATATTTTTAGCACTGCTAAAAACAAAATAAATCTGATACATTTAAAATGTAAAAAAACCTAAAAGTTTACTTAAAAAAGAATATTACAAAATTATTTTAAAATGAACACAATATAAATGTTTAAATTTTATATTATATATTAATATATAAAGTTTTATACATTTTATTTAAAAATAAAATATTATTTCTAGAAAACAAAATGCAAAAATGTTTCTAGAAAACAGCTAAAAAATAAACAATGAAAACAAATAACTACAAATATTAAAAACAAAATTATTTTATAAATATTTCATTTATAAAAAAAAACTAAATAAAATGAATACTGAACAATTGTAAAATAATGATACAATTATTATTTTTTTTTTTACGATAATAAACACCACAAACACACATAATAAAAACAAACACACAATAATTTAATTTTAAAATTAAAATGCACTACTCAAAATATTCAAAAAAGATCATTCTTTTGTGGTACGGCCAGTGAAAATGGCAGGGCGAGTAAAAATCTGAACTACTGGCCTAACATCTGTACTGTCCTGCACTATGGGACAATGTGTACGGATAAATTGCTCATAATAGGACCAGAAATATGCATTGAAAGTAAAGACAGTTCATTTTGAATCAGGTTTACTTTAAATTGATGGTTTCTCGGGTACGCTGGACCATAGAGGATCTATGGTGACCAGCACACTGTGTCGTACTCTAGTTCTGAATGGCCAGTTTACCATCTGCACAGGCGCTTCCAGATGGACAAAGTTTGGCCTCTGGGTTCCCGGTAGATCCGTGCACTGATGAGACGTGCTGTATAAGAACATCAGGGCGGGTTAGCGCTGGGATATTCTCATTCAGCTCCGATCCCTGTCTCTATTGATCCCACTATCTCATCAAGCACGTTTCCTTGAAGATGCAATTTCCACCACATCAACACTGGGGTTGCAGCACTTTGTTCCAGACACGCAACGGCACAATTGATCTCAGGCTTTCACCACGGCTGCCAGCACACACTCGTCCTCGTGCGAACGCTCTGATGTGGTGAGGTGAACCGTGAGGCACACACATAAAGTCATAGCTTCTGGAGGAATCACAGCAGAAAGGGCACGATGGCGTAACGACCGGAGAAATCTGCATAAACATGCATACAAACGAAATCACACGCTGAAGGGATGAAACACCATTAATACGTTTATAATGCGGTTTTATGCGTATCTGGGGTGTTTATTAGCTGGCACTTTGTTGATTGATCGTTGACAGTGACAACAGAACTGTATATCAAAGAAATACTGACATAAAACATTCACAAAATATAGATGTTGGGGTGCAATCTTGTGAGATTCATCTTGCACAACACAAGCTGGATTATGGCAACACTTGCACAATTAGGCAAATAAATAAATTGCGATGTACTACAGTATTTATGTTTTATTGATGTATCAAATCAATGATAGTTTTTTTCATGATATAAATTATTTTTATTACTATTTTAATATTATTTTCATTAACGCCATTATATTTGTGCAAAATTATATGCATAAATATAACTTGAAAATAATTTGAACGTGTTAAGTTTATTTTCCATTTTTTCTTTTAGCTATTTTTTTTTTTTACAAATAAAATGTTTTTTTTTTGCAAATGAATGGCTATAAAAAGTAATCTATGGCACAAAAAAAAAGTTATTTAAAGGTGCAGTAAGCGATTTTTGAGAAACGCTGCAGCAGTAGGGGGCGTGTCCACTCATGATGGGGGAGGAGAGAAATAGAGCCAATCAGCAGTAGGGGGCGTGTCCACTCATGATGGGGGAGGAGAGAAATAGAGCCAACAGCAGTAGGGGGCGTGTCCACTCATGATGGGGGAGGAGAGAGAGAGAGAGGGAGAGAGAGAGAGAGAGAGAGAGAGAGAGAGAGAGAGAGAGAGAGAGAGAGAGAGAGAGAGAGAGAGAGAGTGAGCAAGAGGGAGATTTGAAGAAAGACAGTAGAAAGAGAGATGGCTGAGAGACTTTACAAAACAGACAAGATCAGAGGAATATCTGGAAAGAGCTTCAGGACCCGGGTTAATATTAGAAAAGCTTTCCAGAACTTTACACTGGAAAGAGCGAAGCGGGAAGGGCTGAAAATGGACGCAGAGGTTGTGTTGTTTCTGCTCCATACATGAGTAACATTTTACTGAACCAAGATCTGCTGTTGTTGTGATGTTAGCTCTAGTAACAGGACAGTTTTGATGAAGGGAGGGTGTGTGTGTGTGTTTGATTGATTTCAAATATCAACTGTTTCTCCGAAATCACTTACTGCACCTTTAACCTGCCAACACTTGTTTCTTGTTGAGAACACAGTTTTGTAACAGTGTTGTAGACTTTAACTCTTTAGCGATCCAGTAGATGGATACTATTAAAGGGTTAGTTCACCCAAAAATGAAAATTATGTCATTAATGACTCACCCTCATGTCGTTCCGAGCCCGTAAGACCTCCGTTCATCTTCGGAACACAGTTTAAGATATTTTAGATTTAGTCCGAGAGCTTTCTGTCCCTCCATTGAAAATGTATGTACGGTATACTGTCCATGTCCAGAAAGTTAATAAAGACATCATCAAAGTAGTCCATGTGACATCAGTGGGTTAGTTAGAATTTTTTGAAGCATCGAAAATACATTTTGGTCCAAAAATAACAAAAACTACGACTTTATTCAGCATTGTATTCTCTTCCGGGTCTGTTGTCAATCCGCGTTCACGACTCCGCAGTGCTGACGTAAGACGCTGCTGACGTGTTATCTGGTGCGCCCGAGCTTCGGTTACAGTCTGAGGGAGACGCACGCTGTATTCAAGCTATTCTACATTGTTTGTATTTTGGTATTGCTATATTTTTTAAAATGATGCGTAAGTGTTGTCGTGGAAATTTTAAACTGTATATTAAACTAACCATGTTTCTAACATCTAACCTTATTTAACATCTAACATTGGAACAGGATGTACTGTACGAAACTTGTGTCTTTGACTGTGTGCGTATGTATGTAAAAATAACTTAGTTTTGGGAAATGAAACTAGACAGTCTGTTAGAATCTTGTGATTACAGATGAAGTCACCGCAAGATCAGAGTTTGCTTTACCTAGTAACAGAGGGGTTTGCATATAAAGAACCAATCAAATAGTGGGGAAATTATGTAATGCAGCCTGACATTATGTCATACCTCTATACTATAAAAACTGTTGTATATGTGTTTTACGGTGGGATTCTCAATGGAATTTGCAAGAGATCCTCCGGCCTTGATTCTTCTTGGGAGAGTTCTCTGAGAACTGCTCGAAGACTCTCCCGGCCGTTATTAAAGCATTTAAAGGACAATTGCAGGTCTGTTTGTCAATTTATTCCTGCGCAGGAAGCTAGTTTAGGTAGGAAGCTAGTTTAGGTAGGAAGCTAGTTTAGGTAGGAAGCTAGTTTAGGTAGTTTAGGGAAAGAAAAGCTGGTGATCTATAGAGTGGGGACGTGAAGAACGGGAACCAATAAATGGAGCCAGGTAGTCCGGTGATCTATAGAGTGGGGACGTCAGGGACGGGAACCAATAGATAGAGCCGGATAGTTAGGTTAAGGGAAAATTCCTTCACAGTGTGCATTCAGCAGCGTCTTACGTCAGCAGCGTCACTGCGGAGTCGTGAACGCGGATTGACAACAGACCCGGAAGAGAATACAATGCTGAATAAAGTCTTAGTTTTTGTTATTTTTGGACCAAAATGTATTTTCGATGCTTCAAAAAATTCTAACTAACCCACTGATGTCACATGGGCTACTTTGATGATGTCTTTATTACCTTTCTGGACATGGACAGTATACCGTACATACATTTTCAATGGAGGGACAGAAAGCTCTCGGACTAAATCTAAAATATCTTAAACTGTGTTCCGAAGATGAGCGGAGGTCTTACGGGCTCGGAACGACATGAGGGTGAGTCATTAATGACATAATTTTCATTTTTGGGTGAACTAACCCTTTAAGTTAAAAAGTTTAAAGATCAGTAAAAAAATATCAGTCAAACCAATTATAGGTCAGTTTCTAATCTAAATGCAAATAAGCATCCTATCAATTTGCATTTACCGCCAGGTGAAATGCAGTTATAAGCTTTTAACCCTGTAAAAAAAAAAGCATCCAAAAGTGGTCAAAAATGTAATGAAATATAAACAAAACCGGCGCATCACAGTGTCAAAGTATCGGTTACCAGCATCAGCCTTAAATGAATCTAATCATGCACCACTAATAGTGACGTATGAAGTGTTTACAGAACAGTGATTATAAACGGCAATAATATTGCCAGAGCCCTCCCTCCTTCAGTAATCCGTCTGTTTTCCTCTTTGTAATCTTGTGGCAAACACATTACAGATAGGACTAACACCTTCCTCCAACCATTTCAGCTCGGCTTTCTTCTCGCTCCCCCTCGCGTTCTCTTCTTAATTACCGAGGCAATCATATTTACAGATTCCCCTCAGCCTGTTTATCCTTCCCACTGATGTCTGAATGTTCAAATTGTGATGATTTATTTGTCTTCTTTTTTCTCCTTAAATGAAAATAATAAACCGCCAGACAGAATTCGTCCGAATTTAATTGAGTAGGTCAGTGGCTTTGGGAAACGTTATTAAGCATGGAACAAGCAACACAAAGCCAGTATCTGTGGCACAGCGGAGAACAGTGGGATTAAAGAGAACGCAAGCTTGTTATGCTCGTCCTTTACTCAATTCCACCCGCCTTCCTTTCTTCTCATCGCTGGACATCAAAACTGTCCATCATAACCCATAACCCCTCTAAAGAGAGAGAGAGAGAGAGAGAGAGAGAGAGAGAGAGAGAGAGAGAGAGAGAGAGAGAGAGAGAGAGAGAGAGAGAGAGAGAGAGATGAGATGAGATAACGACACTTTTTAATGCATAACAAACTGATGCACTGATTTAAATACAAAGTAAAGATGTTACTTGAAGGGTTAGTTGAAAAAATTAAAATTCTGCCATTAATTACTCACCCTCATGTCATTCCAAACATTCGGAACACAAATGAAGATCTTTTTGATGAAATCTAAGAGCTTTCTGTCCCTCCATTCACAGCTATGCAACTACACCTTTCAAGCCGCAGAAAGGTAGTAAAGACATCATTAACGTAATCCTTGTGACTCCAGTGGTTTAACCTCAGTTTTATGAAGCGACGCAAGTGCTTTGTTTGCGCAAAAAAAAACATAATTTAGCACTTATATACAAAATATTTATTTCCAATGTGCATTCACAGAACAATGTCTGCTCTCATCAACACATCACGCATGCGTCGTGAAAGTCTTGTGAACGCACGTTGGAGATCAATATTTTGTAAATAAGTAGTAAATTATGTTTTTTTGAGCAATCAAAGCACTCACGTCGCTTTATAAAATTGAGGTTAAACCCCTGGGGCCCTATCTTGCACCCAGCGCAATTGACTTTGTACACCGACACATGTATCATTCCTATTTTGCACCCGACGCACAGCGGACTTTTCCCTCCACAGACGCACGTCGGTAAATTAGGGAATGAACTTGCGCTCCCGGGGGCGTTTCAGCGAAAAGAGGAGGCGTGTTCCGGCGCAAACGTTCCCTGGTGCTATTTTGCAGTTTCAGAAAACAATTCCGCCACAGACCAGGAAAAACCTCGTCTAAAGTCAGCGGCGCGTTATTCAGATGCTATTAAGGGCGCATGCTTGGCCATAATGTAGCGTGTGCACAACGCGCATACACTTTGCGTCTCTTATCTACACAGACGCAGCAGTTCCCATTTTTGCAAACCATACATAATTACAAGGAAAAATATTACCACACGAGGGAAATCAGTGTGGTGTCCATGAAGATGTGAAAAAATAGGCATACATCTAGCTTACACATTTACCCAAATTATTATACCTGGAGTCAGATGGATTACTTTAATCATGTCTTTACTACCTTTCTGGGCCTTGAAAATGGTAGCTGTCAATGGAGGGACAGAAAGATGATTACTCAGATGATTTCAAAAGGCCTTTAAAGTCTTACGGGTTTGGAACGACATGAGGGTGAGTAAATGACACAATTTTCATTTTTGGGTGAACTATCCCTTTAAAATGATCAGTCATGTAAATATATTAACACATGCGCTTTCTAACCCATCTTACTGCATGTTTACAATGTATATACGCCATATGATAATATTTAAAATATTTATAAACGCTGCGAATAGCTCTGTACGTGCAAGCGATGAGATTCCGGGTGTACGAGCGAATCTTGCGCACCGTCTGGCCTGAGCATATATGTTTACATTTCTGAGGCGAAGCAGTTGACCAATCACAACACACTGCTCCAGTCGACCAATCAGAGCACAGTGTGCTTTTCAGAAGGAGGAGCTTCATAGAGACAGGAACTAAACAGAGCGTTACTGACAGACTGGGAGGAGAGGATCTGCAACAATGGAGGATATGGGGAAAATAATCAACATTCAAGCATGAAAATCCATTCTAGTAGATTTGAAAAAGGGCATAATAGGTCCTCTTAAAGCAAAACATTTAAATTGATTGTTATATTGATTGCAATTTGGAAACATTAAAATTTATTGTTAATGTTATAACTGTTTTACTGTATTTTTGATCAAAAATACAGTAAAACAGTGATATTGTGATACAAGTCAGTCAACATTTTGAAATGACGTACAGCTTTGATTCTTTCAGTTTACTCAGTTGTCACAAAATGACTAGTGTTAATGTCAGTGTTTATTTTTATGCACATCAAGTTTTTGACGAGTGATTTGCCATGAAGGAAAAGAAGAGACACAGACAGCGAACACACAAACGCACTCTGATGTTTGACTGCTGTTACCTGACGCAGTTGCCGGTAACTTTAAATGAGACATTGTAGGATTTAAATAGAAAGTCTGCCAAGGGAATTTATGATGGATTTATGAGCGACTCTCTACCAATCTTGCCATGAAGACATTCAATTAAAATGGCCTTTAAAGTGCAGGAGTCTTCGTCGATGAAAGGTAGGCAAGCGCTACCCAATAGAGGCGACACTGGCTGTACAAATTAGTAGATGATCCATCTTGATGATAAATAATATAACTGTCAATATGATGAACGACCGAAGTGATGCACACAGCGTCGGGCCTTTTACGTTGAAAATTAAGCATGACGCAGACATAACAAGTCCATCATCCGCAAATACCATCAGTGACAAATTCTATCAGGAAGGGAGAATACATAAACATGCCGGGAGTCGGAAAGCAGTTGAACGCTTTGACTGGTTATTTATAATGTCATTGTGTTTTGTTGTGTTAGATACAGTGTGACCTTTAAATCTGCGCAGTAATATGAACCCAAAGACATGTTCATTGCATACGTTACAGCCATAAGGGAACGACTTTAAATCACGAGTGCATGATGACGAGTCGCCTCTGTCCCGCGGGACGGTTAATAATCGTGGCCTACGAGACAAACGCGGTCTTCCTCAAGGGTGACGGCTCAGAAAGCCCAATCCCCCCGTGGGCCGCAGTCAAATCTCACAACGCTTTCTCCTCGAGACATGTGTGTGCGCTCAAAACAACAATAGAAGATCTATTAAATCCAATACAAATGAACATTAAAACATGAAAAAGCCCTTTCCAGTAATCACAAACTGAAGATGTCTAGATGTCGCTGCCAGAATAATGACACTGAGAAACATTAGCAGCCATTGAGTTGAAAACACACGGTGAAGAGATCAAATAGGTGAAGAATTATTTATATCCACCATACCTGACCAATCAGAGACAGCCCTGTGCCGCTAAGCCCCGCCCAGATCCTCCTGGTTAATGCTAATTGGCAGAATCTTATCAAAACATATCCCGATCACACAGTCTATAGGTCTCCCGCCAACAATATGTTTTCTGCTCCCACCTGAAACTTTCAGGTTTTGTCCCGTTCCCGCAAGCAGGTTTTTTTCAGTCCCGGTCCAGTTAGTCTCTGTCTTGTTCTGGTGTCTATAGGCTATTTTTTTCCATTACACACACACACACACACACACACACACACACACACACACACACACACACACACACACACACACACACACACACACACACACACACACACACACACACACACACACACACTCACACCACTTCAGATCTCCAGTGACAGACTTGTCCGTGCTGTTATTATTAGTAATTATATTTTTCGGGATTGCATTTCAAAACTTGTCCCTGCGTCGGGTCCCGCGGGATTGCAGACCTCGAAACACAGGCCCCACAAATCTAATAAAAATCTATTTTACATAATGAAAATTAAGTCTTATTTTAGGACCTTTCATTAAAAAATATAGCCTAAAATTCATTATTTTCAAGCATTATTTGCACGATTTCTCACTACCATACTGCATTTTGTTTTGTACTTCCCAATATTCTCAAAGGTGACTGTAAAGTGGTTTATCATTACTGTAAAACGTTCATTTTACTGTAATTTAATACAGAAAAATACTTTTTTTTCTTTTCTTTTTTTAAATTAAGCACAAATTAAAGGTATAGTATAACCAAAACCTTAATAAAATGCACTGTTTTCTTATCCATAAGTAAATAACTGGATCATAAAAAGACCAAATGTGGGTTTCAAATGTTTTTTTGTCACTTGAAATAAAACAAATGTTAACTAAAATAACATACAATAATATATAACCTTAGGGAAAATAGCATTATTTTCTTTGCATAAAGTGCAAATAGTAGTTAGATTAACAGTATGTAATAATATCAACATCAGTGTACACGATTATAATTATTAAAAGCATAAATGGATGCCTTACTCCATATCACTGCTCCTGTTATCAGACAGGTTTCTTTTGTTCCATTTTCTCAGTTTCATTTAGTTTAACAATGTACAAATAAAATAAAACTCAAATAAAAATGAATAAAAATGATATTACATTAAAATGAAAATGGAAAATAAAAAGTAATAGCATCTCAGTGATACTAAATGAACACTGGTTGAGTAAATATTTGACTATTCAGAATAACGTGCACTGATGAATCAAAATAAGGCCAAAAACATGCATTAAGGTTGTAAAAGGTCATTTTTAATATCATGTTTGCTTTAATTTGAATATTAATCGACCTCATTTTCTTAAAGCAAAATATAATTTCTCAGTATTTCCAGGGCAAATATGCCCTGGTCACATTCTTGGCAGGTTTTGAGACATTCACCCAATTACCATTCTACCCACTTGTCCTATCTTCTACACTCTGTACCTGTTCGGAGGTTGAGTGTAACACTTCTGTTCGTTCTGTCCTCTACTGGCCTTCCTTCATTTTAATCAGTGAGAGACCAGGATCGGATCTGTCTTAGGTAATCAACATCAGAGGCCATGAACTGCTTCTAATTGAATGCTATCCTCATTGTCATGCATGGATGCATACTCTCCTCCTCTCTGCTCTTGTCTTTCCACCTTTTCCAGCTCTCTTCCCCTAATACCAGTCCTCTAGTGGCCCTCAATTGCCTGTTCTCCCACAGATGTAGGATGAAAACAGGCCTTGTTTGAAGTACAGACGAGGGGGAGGGTTGGGAAATACAGGCCGGCCGTTGTAGTGCTGGGGACTGGAATTCATCTCAGCGAATCTTTTGAATCATTTCAAATGAATCGTTTGGAGTTAACCACAACAGTTCGTTCAGATTTGTTCACCGATTCGTTCAGAGACTCTTTCTGTCAGTTACAACATTATACCAGTTGGTGGCGACAAACAAGTGTTTTTTGAATCGCATAAGTGAGTCATTGAATCGTTCATGCAACAGATTCGTCTAAAAGTAAGAAAGTTCTTCACGAACGAAACAAGAATCTGTTGCATGTCTTTATATAGATATGAATATTCAGTCATAATAATATATATACGTATATGTATGTACACTGCCGTCTGATTTCTGAAGGATCATGTGACACTGAAGACTGGAGTAGTGATTGATCACAGGAATAAATTACATTTTAAAATATATTAAATCAGAAAACATTTATTTTAAATTGTAATAATATTTCACAATATTATTTTTTTATTAAATAAATGCAACCTTGATGAGCATAAAATACTTATTTTAAACATAAAAATTCTGTATGTGCAGTGTATAGTGCACACACACATATACATATACATACATGCATTATGTTACAGTTCTGTGTTCCTGAGTTCTGTTTTTGTTTCAGTTTCGGTGTTCCGTTTCCCCCTGTCTTCTGTGTATTTTGGTCTAGTCCTGTTTTCCCCGGTCTGTGTAATTGATTCCTCGTTAGTCTCGTCAGCTGTGTCTTGTTTCCCTGATCTGTTCTCCTGTGTATTTAAGCCCTGTGTGTTTCAGTCTTCAGTGTCGGTTCTCGTTGATGTAACGTTAATGTATAGTGTGTGTTCTGCCCGTTGTTCCTGTGTTTTGAGATCTTTTGAATTAAACTCCTTGTATTGAAGAGCTCTGTCGTCTTCACCTTCCTCCTGCACTACACTACCGTAACAGAAGAACCGACCCAAAACAGATCGACTAACATGGACCTAGCAGCGGGATGGAAGATTTTACGGCCACGCCTAATCCTGGTACCCAGGGTGGCCGCCTTAACATCGCCGGTGAGTTACCAGCCAAGGAGGCGGCCACACCTAGTTCTTATCCCCAGGGTGGCCGCCTTCCCACCACCTGAGATTCTCCACGCCTGCCCGCCAGAGCCAGAGCCCGTCGCCTGCCCGCCAGAGCCAGAGCCCGTCGCCTGCCCGCCAGAGCCAGAGCCCGTCGCCTGCCCGCCAGAGCCAGAGCCCGTCGCCTGCCCGCCAGAGCCAGAGCCCGTCGCCTGCCCGCCAGAGCCAGAGCCCGTCGCCTGCCCGCCAGAGCCAGAGCCCGTCGCCTGCCCGCCAGAGCCAGAGCCCGTCGCCTGCCCGCCAGAGCCAGAGCCCGTCGCCTGCCTGCTAGAGCCAGAGCCTGTTGCCTGCCCGCTAGTGTCTGTGAACGTCGAGACAGAGCCTTCATCTCCGCTGGTCCCGTCCAGCATAGTGCTTCCATCTCCGCTGGTCCCGTCCAGCATAGTGACTTCTTCTCCGCTGGTCCCGTCCAGCATAGTGACTTCTTCTCCGCTGGTCCCGTCCAGCATAGTGACTTCATCTCCGCTGGTCCCGTCCAGCATAGTGCATTCTTCTCCGCTGGTCCCGTCCAGCACAGTGCCTTCATCTCCGCTGGTCCCGTCCAGCATAGGGCATTCTTCTCCGCTGGTTCCGTCCAGCACAGTGTCTTCATCTCCGCTGGTCCCGTCCAGCACAAAGCCTTCTCCGTTGGTCCCGTCCAGCACAGATTCTTCACCGCTGGTCCCGTCCAGCACAAAGCCTTCACCGCTGGTCCCGTCCAGCACAGATCCTTCACCGCTGGTCCCGTCCAGCATAGAGCCCTCTTCGCCGCTGTTCCTGCACAGCTCCGAGCGCTCTTCGCCGCAGTTACTGCACAGCTCCGAGCCCTCCTCGCCGCTGTTCCTGCACAGCTCCGAGCCCTCTTCGCCGCTGTTACTGCACAGCTCCGAGCCCTCTTCGCCGCTGTTACTGCACAGCTCCGAGCCCTCTTCGCCGCTGTTCCTGCACAGCTCCGAGCCCTCTTCGCCGCTGTTACTGCGCAGCTCCGAGCCCTCTTCGCCGCTGTTCCTGCACAGCTCAGAGCCCTCATCGCTGCCCTGCACCGAGCCCTCTTTGACACCCGGGACTTTGCCCAAGTATTTTTTGGGGGGGGGCCATATACCTCTGTCCTGGCATTCTGAAAAAGATTCCCCGCCATGGCCGCCCGAGGGGGTTTCCCCGCCATGGCCGCCCGAAGGGGTTTCCCCGCCGTGGTCACACCCACAGTCTGCTCCGCCGTGGTCACACCCACAGCCTGCTCCGCCGTGGTCACACCCACAGCCTGCTCCGCCATGTCCACGCCCACAGCCTGCTCCACGCCCACAGCCTGCTCCACGCCCACAGCCTGCTCCACGCCCACAGCCTGCTCCACGCCCACAGCCTGCTCCACGCCCACAGTCTGCTCCACGCCCACAGCCTGCTCCGCCCTGGAGGCTTCCCACTGTGTCTCCCTTGCCTGGTCTCCCCTGTCAGCCTCCAGGGCGCCCACCCTCCCACCCCTTTGGATGTTATAGGCGCGAGGACGCGCCTTTGGGGAAGGGGGGAGTAATGTTACTGTTCTGTGTTCCTGAGTTCTGTTTTTGTTTCAGTTTCGGTGTTCCGTTTCCCCCTGTCTTCTGTGTATTTTGGTCTAGTCCTGTTTTCCCCGGTCTGTGTAATTGATTCCTCGTTAGTCTCGTCAGCTGTGTCTTGTTTCCCTGATCTGTTCTCCTGTGTATTTAAGCCCTGTGTGTTTCAGTCTTCAGTGTCGGTTCTCGTTGATGTAACGTTAATGTATAGTGTGTGTTCTGCCCGTTGTTCCTGTGTTTTGAGATCTTTTGAATTAAACTCCTTGTATTGAAGAGCTCTGTCGTCTTCACCTTCCTCCTGCACTACACTACCGTAACACATTAACAGCCTTTGAAACACTGACTTGTCTCACAAAGCATGTATTTAGCCAATAAAAAGCTCGTAGGACATGAATGTGAACAAGAATGATTCACTCAAAAGATTCATTCAAAAACCCACGACTCGCTCAAAACAGCAGTGAGAGTAACGAGAATGGCATTAGACAAGGCCAGGCGAGTAAACAGTTGTACGAGTCTGTTACTCTTATAATTTCTTAACAAGTTTGCCTCATCTTTGCCCTGAGGTCACAGTTAAACCGCACTCAACTGTGACTACACTTCTTTGCCCTTTCACAAACAGATGTTAGAAATGATCAGCTGTGCTATGGGATCACAGGAAAGGTCAGCGGAGATAAACAGGGCGCCGTGGCGAGGCGAGGAAGGTTAACCTGACACGAGACAACAGAAAGAGAAATAATTGAGAATGCATGACAATTGCTGCCCCGGTTGCGGTGAAAAACGGCATCAGAATGAATAATGCAATACATAGAGAGTGACATACATAGCCTCCACTTGCATCCACTCACTGGAGACCATTTATCATTTATAGGGCTGCACATGCTTCTAATTAATTCCCGCGCCGTGCCCAACTAATGGGAACACTGAACTCGTCCCTCTGAAAATTACACCTCTGACCCCTGCATTACAAGGTCAGACTCTCAGCACTGCATCTTGGGGACCTTCAGAACGGGCGTCACTTTGTATTAAAGGTAGTGGAGACAGAGGCACCAGAATCATAAATATTAATTAGTCTACACTCATATTTTAAAATCATCTTTAGCTGTTGTGATAAACATATTAGACAATATGCTGATATGTGGTTTGCGCTAGAGTATTGGGTATATATATATATATATATATATATATATATAGTGCTATGCATAAGTTTAGACACCAATGCTAAAGTTGACTAAAAAAAGGAATAAAAAATCATCTTTTGGAAATTGAACTTAATGCCTTAATTTAAAAAATTAGGAAAAATCCAACCTTTAAGGACACCAATTTTCTTTGTGAATGAATAATGTATCGTAAATAAATAAATGTTCTTCCTTAAAATACAGGGTGCATAAGTCTGGACACCCCTATGTTAAATTTCCATAGAGGCAGGCAGATTTTTATTTTTATGTATTTAAAAAAAAAAAAAATGTAGGATACTATGCATCCTGATAAAGTTCCCTTGGCCTTTGGAATAAAAATAGCCCCACATCATCACATAGCCTTCACCATACCTAGAGATTGGCATGGTTTTATTTCAGTTAGCCTAAAAGCTAGTTTGATTTTCATTGAGAGATGATCTTATGGAAAGTACCCCATGCCAATCTCTAGGTATGGTGAAGGCTATGTGATGATGTGGGGCTATTTTTATTCCAAAGGCCAAGGGAACTTTATCAGGATGCATAGTATCCTAAAAAATAAATAAAAAAAATACTTAAAAATAAAAATCTGCCTGCCTCTATGGGAATTTAACATAGGGGTGTCCAAACTTATGCACCCTGTATTTTAAGGAAGAACATTTATTTATTTACGATACATTATTCATTCACAAAGAAAATTGGTGTCCTTAAAGGTTGTAATTTTCCTAATTTTTTAAATTAAGGCATTAAGTTCAGTTTCCAAAAGATGATTTTTTATTCCTCTTTTTAGTCAACTTTAGCATGGGTGTCTAAACTTATGCATAGCACTGTATATATATATATATACTGTATATGAAGAGTTCAGATGCAAAAACCTCTAAGTGCCATCTGAAATTTTCTTCTAGAATGATCATTTTTATCAAGCTCGTATATTTAAGTTAAAAAATTTCACTTAAATGGCGATGCAAATTACCTATTAATTGTCATTTAAGTGAAATTACTTAACTTAAATATACAAACTTTATAAAAATTATAATTCTAGAAGAAAATTTCCAATGGCTTTTGCATCTGAACTCTTCATATATATATATATATATATATATATATATATATATATATATATATATATATATATATATATATATATATATATATACACAATTTTGTTTTTGTTTTCAAAAAATGCATTAACACACTAAATAAAAATTATACAATTTTTATATCATTTATATTTTTTATTTAGTTTACTTTAAAATTTACTTAATCAGGTTTGCACTATATTATTAGTTGATTTCCAAATCTAAACACTTTAGTAATAACATTGTAAATAATAAAAGATATACAAAATCACTTGCATAATTTCAGTTGCACATTTGGCCTCTTTCGTGCAACACACATCATGTAAAAAGGATTCTTATGCAAATTGTTGGATTTTGCATTCAAGAGTTCACACTGAAATTTGCATTTGCGACAACTTGTGCAAGAATGGTTCATGCAAGAACAATTTAAACAGAAATTTATTCTGCTCAATATTCAAGAACAAGGCCAATGAGCAACGATTTTTCAACATGAGACAAAGTTCACAGTCATTTGAGGTCGCAGTCGTTCTTTTTGACCAATTCAAGTGCTGAATGAACTTTCAGAAAATATCCTTTGATAACTTCATCCCTACATCTGCCGCCGTGTCAGAAATGACCTTTTGCTGTAGTGGAAACATTTTCTTTTTTCAATACGAGAGATTCGCCGGTTGACAACCGCAACGATGACTCAGTAAAACATTAAAAAGGACAAATTCAGTGCCAGATCGCCTCTCATCAGCACATGCTAATGAAACTACTCAAGCTGCTCCGGCTCGAGAATCAGAGATGCATTAGTATGTGCGGATTACCGGACTTTGAGGGGTCGGATCACCTATTTTAGACTTAAAGCCACAAAAAATATTTCAAAAGCATGACAAAAATTAACATGAATTTGAGAATGTCTTCAGCGCCAAAAAGCATCTTGTGCTTCGATATTCATTTTACGTCATACTGTTTCTTTGTTTTACATAGTTTAAAACTATGTTGTGGACCCCACTGAAAAAACTGTAACACTTTACAATAAGGTTCCTTTAGTTCACGTTAGTCAACATAAACTAACGATGAAAAATAATTCTAAAGCATTTATTAATCTTATTTAAATGTTAATTTCAACATTTACTAATACATTAAAATTAAAAGTTGTATCTGTTAGTATTATTTAAATGATTTGAGCTAACAAGACAAACCTTAAAGTCCCCCTGTGGTGAAAATCAAGCTGTTTATATGTCTATGTGGTGTTTTTAATACGCTTTAAGACAAAGCATGTGTAAATTCATTAGTCGACACCATTGCTGAGTATTTCCTCCTTAAAACTGCAGTGAACCAAAGACAGTCTCAAAAACACGCTTTGAAATCGCTGGTGTTTCTGACGTCACAAACTACCTTGTAACCAATCAGATCAACGTGTGATCGTCAACCAGTGGATCTCTGAGCTGAGTGAGTGAGTGGAGGCGGGGCTCATTTGCATATTAATAGAACAAGCTATTTTAAGGCATGGAGAAAACTTTTTTTTTTTCAAGGAAGAAAAATTAAATATGTCATTTTTGGGATCAAAGATAAACTACTAAACTACAGGGGGACTTTAGAGGTAATTTCGGAAAAGCTAAAAGATCATGAAAGCCACGCCTCCTTCAAAACACATGATCACCCAGAGCCAGAACAGAGTCTGCAAAGCGTCACGAGAGACGGCGTTAAACTGCCTCATGTCTCAAAGCACATAACATTACAACAATTATGAACGTAAACAGCGTAGAGCTCTGGGCCCGGTTTCCCAAAGCGTTCTTATCTCTAAGTAGTTCTTAACCTATTCCTTAACCTCTCTCTTAACCTTATGGCACGATTCCCGAAACGTTCGTTCGCTAAGTATATCTTATGTAAGTCACACTTTACGCAAGATGTTAACTTTTATTACTGAAATGCTGGAAAGTATTTACAAGAACAATATTTCATCGCAGCTCCACCTCAGCGAACAAAAATGGGAAAGAGAAGAAGGCACGTACATTTTTGAAAAGGTTATTGTGGCAGCAATATATGTTACAATTTTAAAATATGTAGGCTAGGCTATTATAGTTTGGATTATTTTTTATAATATCCAATAATCATAATAAATTGCAATTTCAACTATTTCTGAAGTGCTTCATTTATAAAGATCACCGCTTTCTCACATAAACAGCCCCTGCACGAGAGAATAATTGATTGTCGAGCCATCCATATCAAACAATTCAGCACCATCGCCACGGACAGCGCCGGGTAACGTCGCACGTAAGAAGGTATATCTTAAGCAGCTTCCTAAGGTATGGTTCAGGGAACACACTTAGGAACATAAACAACTTTGGAAAGATATATCTTTCGAGCTCTCTTAGCACGCTAAGAGTGAGCGTTAGAGTTCTCAACGGGTCGGGTCGGCCCGACAAACCCGACGGGACCCGCGGGTTCGGGTCGAAAATATAATCAAATGACTCGGGTCGGGTCGGGTCGGACCTCGGGCTTAATCTTTTCCGCTCAGTAAAAAACAAAAAAACAAACAAAAAAAACATTTATTAATCATCGCTGTTGGTCACCGTAAAGAAAGTCTGGCTGCTGCGTGTAACGTGCATCATGGAGAGGGGCGGGGGCAGACCTGACGCCGCTGCGTGCACGCCTTTAGCCTGGAGAAGAAGATGGAGTTGGTGAAAGTAAACTTGCCGCAGGTGAATTCACCGTCGCTACTACAGCCTATTTATATATTTAAAGTTTATTGTTTCAGTTGTTTGTATTGTTAAAAGGCGTGAACATTAAAGGTTGATTTGAATTCCCATCTGCTGGTCATGATGATAATACGTGTATGAGAGAAAAAAAAAAAATCCGTCGGGCCGCGGGCCGGGTTCGGGCAGATAATTCATGTTTATGTGTCGGGTTACATCGGGTCCGGGCTTTAAAAGCCACGGGCCGGGTCGGGTCGGGTTGTAATTTTCAGGCCCGTTGAGAACTCTAGTGAGCGTTATCGGGAAACCGGGCCCTGACTTGTACCACCTGACTGCTGCAGATTGATTTCGGCGTTGATAGTGTTGACATAGAAATCGATAGTGATGATAGTGATCGAAAGTTGATAGTGTTGACATAAATCCTGAGGACGAGGTCCGAGCAGAACGTCACAGCTTGCCATATCTTAAAGGATTAGTTCACCTCAAAATAAAAATGTCCTGATAATTTACTCACCCCAATGCCATCCAAAATGTTCATGTCTTTCTTTCTTCAGTGGAAAATAAATTAATTTTGAGGAAAACATTTCAGGATTTTTCTCCACTCGATGGACTTCAAAGGCAACAAGAATGTTGAAGTTCAAATCAATGACGTTTCAAAGGGCTTTAAAGTGCTTCAAAGGGCTCTGCACGATCCCAGTCGAGAAATAAGAGTCTTATCTAGCAAAACGATCGGTCATTAAAAAAAAAAAAAAAAAAAAATGTATTAACTTTTTAACCACAAACTTTGTTCATAAGCTCATGTGTTTTGGTTCAGGTGAAACTTTAAAATGCGGCTGCTGTTTTTTTCCTCCAATCATTGCATTCGGACCGAATGCAATGATTGGACGAACTTTTTTTTATCTCCCGAGACTTCCACAGAAGATTTAAGCACATGTTTTAACATTTAGACCACTTCTATAATTGATTGCTATCAGGATGTGAAGAGAGTTTCAACCAATATAAGAAAAAAGTGTTTATGAAAAACATTGCCTAACAGAATGATTGAAAAATGACTTTAAAAGACCCCAAACCCCCTGAAAGACATCCCACACTGTGCACTAGAAACACGCCACCTTAAATAACGCCAATTCTTGAGACACAACAAACATGGACACGAGCCGCGGCGACATCTGCCCACTGCGTCTAAGAGGACCACTGCTGCCAAAATTGATTATTTTCTTCTCTTTTTTTGTCATTCTCACTTCGGTGCTTCACAAAATTGTAATCATTCGCCGCCCCCCCTGTGCCCTTCTCAAACGCCCCCCGCGTGGCGTCTGCTCAGTGAACCGTCAGGAGAAGCCCGTGAGCCCTCATCACCTCCTGCTCCAGCACACAGCTGCTCAAGAGAGGACCAGAAAGATGCAGTTGGAACGAACGCACCGGCCTTGTCCTTTATGGCTCATAAATTGTCTTTCAGAGCGTCAGCGTTGAGCTATTGATCTGAGAAAGACAAACACACCCCTCCATTCGCTCTCTTCGATGATGTGCCGGATCCGCAGGAGAGCGATGGTACGATGAAATGTGGAGGAAAAGTCCCTTCTGTGATTAGTTGTAATTAATGTCATTTTTGAGTTTTCAGTAAATTCAAATAGTGTAAAGGTCACAGGTTTGATTCACATCACTCTTAGAATAAAGGTTATGTAGTTTACATGTAGATCCCTATGGTTCATGACACGAAGACTTAAAGGGAAAAGCGCTTTGGATAAAGACATCTTACAAATGCATGAGTTTACTAAGTTTCTTGGGATAATCAGTATGCAGGAAATCCTAATACTTAAATCCATCATTTTTGTATTAAATTAAATTTGGCTTATCCAATCAGATTCTATAATTGAAATAAACCATGAAATCAAATTGTGTTTATAAAGCAAATATCCTTTTCACATAGCAAACAACAAAAACAATTATTTATTATAAAATGTTTCTTATAAAAGTATTTTTGTCATGTCTTCCAGGTTAAAAATATGTATATGTATATGTATATACTGTATATATATATATATATATATATAAAATATATACATACATACATACATACATACATACATACTGACTATATCTTGGGTATAAGCATATTTTGTCTCACTGCACTTTTTAATATATATATATATGTAAAGCATATTTTGTCTCACTGCACTTTTTCTAAAACTTGTTTTAACTTGTTTCTACTTAAATGAAAACTTTTAGTAAGAAAAAGTCTTAACATCTGCAGTGTTGCTTCTCAAGTGAATTGACCTTGTTTGAAGTATTTTTACATAAGTTTAAAAAGGCAAATAAAACTTTTTATTACACTATTTGATCTCATGTTATGTAAATATTTCTATTTAATTATATCATTTATTTATGTTTAGACATTTAATGGTACTGATAGAATTATTAAAGTATGGTTGGCGTTTGAATGATTAGCTCTGTTCACATCTTTTGGGCAGTGCTTCACGGTCAAGAGAAAGAGTGACGGGGCAAACTCTGAGAGGGTAAGCTGGCAGGGCTCTTCTATCTATATGTGTAATGAGACGCGCTGTCGAGTGTCAGTCAGTCGGCTGGAGTGGCGAGGCGTCAGTCAAAGGAGCCCGAGCGAATCGCCCGAGGAGTCAGGCAGGTTAAGTGCAACACAGTCCAGTGTATATCTCCCATCAAGAGTCGCAAATCTTCACGCTTTGACTGAGATTAAATCAAAGCCTGTGTTCTGTTTATGACTCGCAGATCTGCAGTGTTGGGTTCGTGATGATCTGCCCTTTAACTTCCCAGAGGACAGCGCAATTCTTTCTCCGGCAAACACAAGTCAGTGTGTAGAACTCATTAAACACGATAGTGCACAGTATTTTAATCAGATTAACCAGCTATTTGCACTTAAAGTAGTACTCCATCCATCCCATCCATCCATCCATCCATCCATCCATCCAATCAATCAATCCATCAATAAATCAATCAATCAATCAATCCATCCATCCATCCATCCATCCATCCATCCATCCATCCATCCATCCATCCATCCATCCATCCATCCATCCAATCAATCAATCAATCAATCCATCCAATTCTTCCATCCATCCATCCATCCATCCATCCATCCATCCATCCATCCATCAGTTTGGGGTATGTGTTCAAAATTGCAGTAAAAACAGTAAAATTGTGAAATATTATTACAATTTAAAACAGCTGTTTTCTGCGTGACTATATAGTAAAATGTAATTTATTTCTGTGATCAAAGCTGAATTTTCAGCATCATTACTCCAGTCTTCAGTGTCACATGACCCTTCAGAAATCACTCTAATATGATGATTTGATGATCAAGAAACATTCCTGATTATTATCAATGTTCAAAACTGTGTGATATTTTTGAGGAAACTATGATACTTTTTTTCAGGATTCTTTGATGAATAGAAAGTTCAAAAGAACTGCATTAATTTAAAAGAGAAACCTTTTCTAACATTTTAAATGTATTTAATTTTGTTCATTTTAATGTGTCCTCGCTGTATAACAGGCTTTTAAAACATTTTTTTAAAACTTTCATACAAGGCCTTGTCAAGTTTGTCTAGACAAAATTTTGCATTTCTAGTTAAAAATCACATAAAAAAAAAAAATCAAATTCTAGTTAAGAATTTTATTCTCATTCTCAATTTAATTCTTAATGGTGCAGAACCTCGATTTCTATTTATTTTTTTTTTTTTACGATTTATGATTTCAATTAACAGTAAAATTCCATCAAATAGAATTGAACAATCCTTACATATTATGAATTAAGCAAAAAACTAGAGCTTAATATTTCTTTTAAATAAATCTTGAAATAAATATTAAAACATTGTTTTGTTTTTTTAATTTATGAATATGAATCACATTCACAGTCCATTCCCTTGTTCCATTGAGATCAATATAAAATGTTTTAAGCCCTATTTTTTAATTCATAATATGAATAGTATGTAAGGATTATTCCATTCAATTTGATGGAATTTTGCTATTAATTGAAATGTGAAGGTAGAGAGACAGATAGAGAGACAGAGACTCCGCCCACACTCTCTTCTGATTGGCTGTGATTGATGTCGCCTCTAGTGTGGACAGACAAATTGCTTGTCGCTGAAATCCAGTGGTGTCGCGTCTGGTTAGGACTCGTGTTAGTGAATTCCCCTGTTTATTTCCTAGTGTGTGCATGTCTTTTTGTTTGCTCTCTGCACGTGGTTGGTGTAAGTGGTTCCCGGGGAGAAGTCTTGATTAGATTACGCCGTTAGCCTTGTAAGTAATCTCAAAGAGCCGGCTACTCTGTTATTGGGGAGTGTGTTCATAACCGTATTTAACCTGTGTGTAAATTGCTATCCTGATGATTGGACTACGTTCAATAAGTTGAGGCATCTCCGAGGAATCATCTGACGCCCATCTCTAGATACTTCTAATTCAATCCAGGTGTAACCGTCTCCTCCGAGAGCGAAACCCCTTTTCCCGTCTGACTCTTCCACACGTCTTAATTACTAAATTCAACTTCTTATTCGTATAATCATTCAGACCAGATGTTTTTTTCTCCATACAGTCGTAATGAGTTGCTAATTAAACGTTACCCAAAGGATCTCACCCCTGGAGGACCAAATGAGCCCCGTCAACAATCAGACGGGCCCAGCAGGACTTCTGAGGTGGGCCTTACCCACAATCCCCGGCGGGAACGTGCCATCTTGATTTAATCATCTGATGTAGTCTCAATTCCCTGCCTGTCTTTGTTCCTTGTTGTTTCTTTTTCCAGCGAGTTACTGACAGGAGAGTGAGAAAGAACAACTGCAGAATCATGTCTGCCGTTTTTCAAAACAAAGATAAACGGTAACACTTTACAATAAGGTTCGTTAGTTAGTATGAACTAATAATGAACTGCACATACACAGCATTTATTAATCTTTGTTAATGTTCATTTCAACATTTACTGATACTTTATTAAAATCTTAACATTAGTTAATGCACTGTGAACTAACTTTTAACTAACGTTAACAAAGATGAACAAATACAGTAACAAATGGATTGCTCATGGTTAGTTCATGTTAGTTAATACACTAACTAATGAATCTTATTGTAAAGTGTTACCAGATAAACACTTCTCGAATTACTTCACGGACGTGCATGCTGATTTTTTCATTTTTAATACACTTACGACAGGTTAAGGTTACCTGTCAGGAACATGCACGTCGCATTTTACCCTAAAATCAAATTGTAATAAAATTAGGTATTATATTTTAATTAATAAATATGTTGGGACCCTAAAATGTTTTGCATTGTGACATTTTCATGATGGTTGTCATTACCGTAATGCGGATCCTTTAAATTAAATTAAATTAAATTAAATTAAATTAAATTAAATTAAATTAAATTAAATTAAATTAAATTAAATTAAATTAAATTAAATTAAATTAAATTAACAATTTTGTTAAAATTCATTCTAAATGGTGAAACTCTAATCTTGATGTCATTTTGGTGCATTTTTATATTTTCATCACATTTACATTTCAGTAATTGTTTTACAGTAATTACATTACAGTAATAAGAATTGGAAGTGGGGAAAGTGTTTTAACAGTGATTAAAAAAAATGGCTATATATAAACTGTACACACACACACACACACACACACACACACACACACACACACACACACACACACACATATATATATATATATATATATATATATATATTTATTTATAGGCACAGATTTCACCTCAACATCAGCTCAGAAAATGCAAAAGAAAGTCCACAGATTCTGTCTGGGCCTAGTGAAATGTGACCGGCCATGTTCTCGACAGCTTTCGTGAGATTCACCCGAACACAACGACGTGAAGAGAGCAGCTCACTGACCCAGAAAGGCCAGAGTCCAGACAGACTGCGCTAGATGTCCTGGTTTAATTAGCCAAGTGAAGTTTATTAGCATCTGCATGGAGATAAAGAGCCACATGGGCCAATTAGGACATTTGTTAACCAGCAGAATCTAAGAGGGAGCGCTCTGATAAAAAAGCTTTGTGAATTTACAGACCATGTTCTCTATTGTTTATATACACACTCATCTGCCACTTTATTAGGTACACCTGTTCAACTGTGTGTTCAAGCAAATATCTAATTAGCCAATCAAATGGCAGCAAATCAATGCATTTCGGCACGTAGACATGGTCAAGATGATCTGCTGAAGTTCAAACGGAGCATCAGAACGGGGAAGAAAGGTGATTTAAGAGACTTTGAACGTGGCATGGTTGTTGCTGCCAGACGGGCTGGTCTGAGTGTTTCACAAACTGCTGATCTACTGGGATTTTACACACAACCATCTCTAGAGTTTACAGAGAATGGACCGAAAAAGATGAAATATCCAGTGAGCGGCAGTTCTGTGAGAGAAAATGCCTTGTTGATGCCGGAGGACTACACTGTAAAACATTAGCGTGATTGTAAAGGTAAAAGACTGTAAAAATGCTACGGTTGAAAACTGTTAATTGGTTAACAGTAATACCGTACTATACACGGTAAATAACTGTGATAGAACTAACAGTACATTTAATGTAATTTTACAGTAAAATATCATTAAATTTACAGTTTTTGGAAGTGAAAGAACAAGTCATTGTATAATTTACAGTGAAAAAACGTAAATTGACATTCCCACAATTCCCTGCGTGACACTTCACATTTGATGTATTTTTGTTGAAATAACTAAGTTTCTTCATAGTTTTTCCTAGTCAGTTATGTATATTAGGTTTTTATGTTACATTTAATGTTGTTAAATTAATGCTTATTGCATTTTTAAAATGTCATGTGTGTTACCATGACGATGTTTAGTGTTTGTGTGAACGACACTGCGCAGCTTCTATACATTAGCACTGACTTTCTCATATTGTGGAAAAGCTGCTTATGATGAACTTCAAGCTGATAGAAAGGCAACAGGAACTCGAATAACCACTTCTTACAACCGAGGTCTGCAGAAGAGCATCTCTGAACACACAACACACCAAACCTAGAAGCAGAAGAGCTCCAGTAGCAGAAGACACACACCAGTAACACTCCTGTCAGATGAGAACAACAAACTGAGGATACGATTCACACGGACTCAACAATGAGGACTCAACCGGGAGAGCACAAGTTGAATTTGCTCAGCGAGTTTACTCTGGCGTCGAGTAATGATGCTCATTAAATATGCCCTTGTATCCGAGCTGCACCAATCACATCGGGTTATCTGATATAGGCGGGTCAGAGGCGAGATGACGACAGCGCTGTGACGGGGAAGTCATTAGTAAACATTGCAAGATGGCTCTGGATGAACACCAGTTGTTTGAATGAACGAGTTAGACTTGGCTTTTTATCTAAAAGAGGAACAGAAGACGCCACTCGAATCGTTCCTTTGCAAGAAGGGCGTTTTTGCTGTTTCGCCGACCGGATACGGCGAGAGTCTAATCTACCAGTTAGCTCCGCTGGTAGCTAAGGTATGGGGCTTGTTGTGATTGGTCGTAGTGTTATCCAATTGCGTGCAGTGAGATTTTCAAATGCATGCTTGGTGCCGCCCCTCGAGCTGGCCGATTTTCATTAGTCGATGCCAGACCATTAATCTTTCAGATTTAGATCTGGATTTAGATCCGGATAATAGAGGATTAGAAAAACGTCGCCTGTTCTGATGAGTGTCGATTTCTGCTGCGACATTCAGATGGTCGGGTCAGAGTGGCGTGAACAACATAAAAGTATGGATCTGTCCTGTCTTATATCAGCGGATCAGGCTGCTGGTGCTTTAACGGTGTGTTATATGTTTTCTTGCAACACTTTGTGCCTCTTAGTACCAATTGAGCATCGATTAAACGCTGATCATGTTCATCTCTTTATGAGCATCTTCTGATGGCATCAAACATCGAAGCTCAGATCATCTCAGACTGGTTTCTTGATCATGTCAGTGGCTACGTTTACATGCAACCAAATAATCCGTTAGTAATCGGATCGACGGCTCAATCGGACTGAAAAGCCTTCATGTTAAACACCCTACTCGATCCGATTGGGCTCGATCCCAATGAAATTTCGATCAGATTGAAAGGGGCGGTTTATTCCTTTTCTAATCCGATTCAGAGAACATGTAAACACTTGATCGGATTGAAAACCGAAACTGAAATCTTTAGCATAAGTTCTGCCGGGAAGACTCAATTACTACATCACCTATTGCCTTCACTTCTATCCAATCATATTCTTATGCTCACTGTATAAAAGCGGTACTTACACATGTTTGAGTTCGCAGATACTGAAGCGACGATTACCCCCATCCTCCCCACCACCACCAGGATGGTCCTGTCCATACCTCCCCGAGGGGTCGGCTGCGCCCCTGCCTTCATCTTCAGGCAGGAATTGCAGATCCGATACCCTCGTATTATGCTCTACGGACGGAGCCTACGCCAAATGACTTTGTATATTATCAGCTTGCTGAGCTGTCAATAAATGTACTATTTGTTGAAATAATTCTCCCGAGTCTTTCTGGTAGAACTGAAAGGACTGCGCATGTGCAGTGACGTAGAAATAGTGTAATGACGCGCGGAACGAGCCGTTCTTCCTGTTGAATAAAGTGTCATATAAATTAGTGTCCCGTCATTCTAAAATTCTCCTTTCACTCCTTAGCGTCTGTGAAGTGAAGCAGGACAACGTCCCACCAGTCCTAGTTTAGGATTCTCATCCACAGGCGACTGGTTTTGGGCATTTTTACTGCGTGATGAATATAAGCAGCATATTAAGTCTGCTGTTTAAAACAAAGAAAGAATCAATGTAGGAGAATGGTTATTATGCGCAAACAGCTCAATATTGGGAATATGAACATCAACCCGATCACATGTTTAGCGCTCATGTAAACATTACGTTCGGATTCATCGAAACAAAAGTTGTGCATGTAAACGTATAGCCAGAGAGTTCACTAAACTCAAACGGCCTCCACACTCTCCGGATCTCTATAGAGCTGGGATTGGGATGCGGAGGAACGGGAGATTCCCATCATGGATGTTCAGCTGATAAATCTGCAGATCATGACAAAACGGTTATGTAGTTCTTGCATCTCTTAAATCACACTAGGATTTAGCATTCAGGGATTAGCACACACACAGAGTGGCGATTCAAGTGACAGGACTCGTATATAAAACAAACCACTGTGTGTGTGTGTGTGTGTGTGTGTGTGTGTGTGTGTGTGTGTGTGTGTGTGTGTGTGTGTGTGTGTTATGATACGCAGTGCTAATCTATCAGCAGAACTCAACAGTATTAGCTTACCCAATGCTATTTTCATCTTGAAATGGATCCAAATTAAAGAACTGATGGCATTTCTCGGTATGAGGATTATGCGATTGACGCTGAAAAAACTGAGTTGCAAAAAGTCCTATAAAAACACAGCTGTAAAAACAAATGACACATCAAACTGTGAGCTGTTCTGCAGTTGAGTCACCCTGCGAATCTAAAAAACAGCTTCTCTTGAGGACTGATTCTGGACGCTTCACATTCGCATTAGTGGCACCACTTCATTTTTTAAAATTATACTTAATTTATTTAATTATCTTTATAGTCGACGATACGTCTTGTGGAAAACACAAGCTCCTATCCTAATGAGGGCATGTTCCTCATCCGGTGTGTCTGTCAGCATTAAATATACTTTATTATGGCTTTAGATTCAGATTGATTTAGACTTCCAGCCTCCCCAGCGACAGACAGTCATTCTGGGAAACTGATGGAAGTGTCAACATGAACTACATGAAAGAGAAGTAATCAACAACAGCAGTCAGACGGATGGAGAAATACAACAGATGTGTCAGTGCCAAAGGGATTATTGATATGGCTAAAAATATCTACATATTTTTCATTCTTTTGACTAATATATATATATATATATTACAAATTATGATTTAAAATAAATAACTATAAAATGATTTAAATGTTATTAAATATTTACCTATAAATATATTTAATTATATTATATTATTAAAAATAATAATAATAATTATATAATATATAATAATATAAAAATATAAAAATTATATATATACAGTGAGGAAAATAAGTATTTGAACACCCTGCTATTTTGCAAGTTCTCCCACTTAGAAATCATGGAGGGGTCTGAAATTGTCATCGTAGGTGCATGTCCACTGTGAGAGACATAATCTAAAAAAAGAAAAATCCAGAAATCACAATGTATGATTTTTTAACTATTTATTTGTATGATACAGCTGCAAATAAGTATTTGAACACCTGAGAAAATCAATGTTAATATTAGGTACAGTAGCCTTTGTTTGCAATTACAGAGGTCAAACGTTTCCTGTAGTTTTTCACCAGGTTTGCACACACTGCAGGAGGGATTTTGGCCCACTCCTCCACACAGATCTTCTCTAGATCAGTCAGGTTCCTGGGCTGTCGCTGAGAAACACGGAGTTTGAGCTCCCTCCAAAGATTCTCTATTGGGTTTAGGTCTGGAGACTGGCTAGGCCACGCCAGAACCTTGATATGCTTCTTACAGAGCCACTCCTTGGTTATCCTGGCTGTGTGCTTCGGGTCATTGTCATGTTGGAAGACCCAGCCTCGACCCATCTTCAATGCTCTAACTGAGGGAAGGAGGTTGTTCCCCAAAATCTCGCAATACATGGCCCCGGTCATCCTCTCCTTAATACAGTGCAGTCGCCCTGTCCCATGTGCAGAAAAACACCCCCAAACCATGATGCTACCACCCCCATGCTTCACAGTAGGGATGGTGTTCTTGGGATGGTACTCATCATTCTTCTTCCTCCAAACACGTTTAGTGGAATTATGACCAAAAAGTTCTATTTTGGTCTCATCTGACCACATGACTTTCTCCCATGACTCCTCTGGATCATCCAAATGGTCATTGGCAAACTTAAGATGGGCCTTGACATGTGCTGGTTTAAGCAGGGGAACCTTCCGTGCCATGCATGATTTCAAACCATGACGTCTTAGTGTATTACCAACAGTAACCTTGGAAACGGTGGTCCCAGCTCTTTTCAGGTCATTGACCAGCTCCTCCCGTGTAGTTCTGGGCTGATTTCTCACCTTTCTTAGGATCATTGAGACCCCACGAGGTGAGATCTTGCATGGAGCCCCAGTCCGAGGGAGATTGACAGTCATGTTTAGCTTCTTCCATTTTCTAATGATTGCTCCAACAGTGGACCTTTTTTCACCAAGCTGCTTGGCAATTTCCCCGTAGCCCTTTCCAGCCTTGTGGAGGTGTACAATTTTGTCTCTAGTGTCTTTGGACAGCTCTTTGGTCTTGGCCATGTTAGTAGTTGGATTCTTACTGATTGTATGGGGTGGACAGGTGTCTTTATGCAGCTAACGACCTCAAACAGGTGCATCTAATTTAGGATAATAAATGGAGTGGAGGTGGACATTTTAAAGGCAGACTAACAGGTCTTTGAGGGTCAGAATTCTAGCTGATAGACAGGTGTTCAAATACTTATTTGCAGCTGTATCATACAAATAAATAGTTAAAAAATCATATATTGTGATTTCTGGATTTTTTTTTTTAGATTATGTCTCTCACAGTGGACATGCACCTACGATGACAATTTCAGACCCCTCCATGATTTCCAAGTGGGAGAACTTTCAAAATAGCAGGGTGTTCAAATACTTATTTTCCTCACTGTATATATATATATATATATATATATATATATATATATATATGATACTGTACATACAAGAATAATTTCAAATATTATTAGTAATATAGTAAGGAGAATGTTTTATTATTATTATTATTATTTTTATAAAACATACATACAGTACTGGTGCCATGTCAAAGTTTTTTCCTAACAAATTTTAAATAATAAATCAAATTCAATTGCTCAAATAATAACGACTGCTCAAATGATAAATCAAATGCTTAAATGCAATTTTAAGTTAAATTACATTTAAAAGTTTGATGTGTCATTTGAGCAGTCGTTTTGGGAATTTAGTTGATTTATATCTATATGTGTTTATTTTAAAGCATTTAACTTTTTGTATAATTTATCATTATATATTGACAATATATATATATATATATATACTAAATCATGGTTTACCATACTGTTTTTAACTAAATTAATGTAAAAAAAAAAAATAGTAATTCAATATTTTAATACATAAAAATGATGTAAACAAATAATTGAATCAGAGTTTTGAATCAATTCATTGAAATATTACTTGACTCACTGAAATGAATCAAACTTGTAAACTCTAAAATCACAAACATCTTTCGAATATTCAATATCTGGGCCAGTCCTCGTCCTAAACGTAGACTCTGGGATAACCCCATAACACTGGATCTTAGGAGAGCTGATGGTTAGTAGAACAGACAACGCTTGATGCTGGAGATGGAGGAGGAGAGATGGACAACTCCACAGAGACTGTTCATCCGTTTCTCTTACACCACTACACTAGGAAAGCCACTCTTGCTCTGTGTGTGAGTGATTGGATGTGAGAGGAGTGTAGGCCCACTCTCAGCGCCACACATCAGACCTAATTAAACCCACTGATCTGTGAACCAGACCCACCATCTCCTCCCCGCGGACACGCCGAGCCAGCCAAACCGCACCACCGACACAGCAAACTTTTGTCCTGAGCTGGTCTTTCTGCACAGCAATGCTTCTCAAACTTTTTCAGGTGGTGGTTCAAAAAAGTAAAAATAAAAAATGCCTGCAGCCACTGCAAAACAAACAAAGTTTTGTAAAAAAAAATGATTCTTTAACAGAAACATTAGAAATATTATTAAAAAGTTATAAAAGTAAAACAATTTATACATAAAGAAAAAAATAGTAATACTAAATAAAGCATACAAAATAATTAATCAAAATGTAAATAAAATAATAAAATAATAATTAATTTATTAAATAATTAAATAATGTATTAATAATAATAAAAATAATAACTTAACATTTATTTATATATTAAGTTATTATTTAATTTATTTATTTATTCCTTAACAAATTAATGTTAACACAATAAGACACGGTTGTGTATTATCTATCCACAGGCAGGGACGAAAGGAAAAGCAAATATCAAAATGGCACAATTTTTTTTATATCAAAATCATTAATTCATTGTTCCAGCCATCACTAATTTGTTCTGTCATTTCTAAATGTATAACAACAGAGAAGGCCTTCGGGTCTATTTACCTCGAGTAACTCGAGACCCTCATCACATTTGGTCACGATATTTACGTTCTCATGCCTTCATTGTTTCCCGCACAGATTCTGAGTTAGCTAGTTTGTTGACTCTCTTATTTCCCCACAGACTCCTTTAGTTTAGCAGAGCCCGTTATATGATTCACAGTCAATTAGACTCAACACAGTGCATAACGCTGAGGAGAAAATACCGTTTTACAGATAATTTGCAACAGTGCTGCTGTTTGCTGAAGTTTGTCTCTCAAGATGACTTATTATTGAGTTATCATTAAAAACAGAAATCCCAGCGCAAGTGAGCCATCAGAATTCAGCTTATATAACAGGCTGCTACTTGTGAAAACCCAAGCATGTGTGGGTGGCTTATAGTCAAGTGCAAACATTTTGGCCTTGAGAGAGGCATCTGCCAGTGATGAGGCATTACTGACGCCTCCACCGTTCCCTGCGCAGGCTGGCAGCCAGAACCCGTCAGAACCAGTCAGAACCGGCCAAAACCAGTCAGAACCAGCCAGAACCAGTCAGGACGATGCTTGGCTCGAGCTGGAACGCATTACTCCATCTGTGCGCCCGTACATCTCCCACATCCCTCATGGAAACACACTCCGCGCTGCCATCGCCACCACCGTCCACCGCTGAGCGCGCTTAAATGACCAACCGGTCCTGGGTGGCGATGTTCGCTTAGTGAACCAACCAACCATTGATAAAAAAAAATATGTGTTAATGAAACAGTCAGACTGTTTTGCAGATCAGAACTGTTAATGCAAATGTTGTGTTTGCACAGAATATCTGCATGAGACATCCCTCAGTATTTGATCAGAATTGTTATTGAATGCTCAAAAAAAAAAAAAAAAACTACAAATGTTGCATTGGAAACTAACTTTAAGTTAAGCACTAAAATTGTTAAAACCGAAAAAGCATTATATACACAAATATATAAATAATAAAAAAAAATAATAAAAAAAATCGAAAAAAATAAATAAATGAATCATTACAGAATGCATAATAAAAATACCAAAAAAAAATATATATATATATATGTGACCCTGGATCACAAAAACAGTCACGAGTCGCACGGGTTGTGGCAATAGCCAACAACAACACATTGTATGGGTCAAAATTATCAATTTTTCTTTTATGCTAAAAATCATTAGGATATTAAGTAAAGATCATGTTCCATGAAGATATTTAGTACATTTCCTACCGTAAATATATAAAACATTTATTTTCGTGAGTGAATGCATCACAATCGTGAACATAAATGAACAACTTTAAAGGAGATTTTCTCAATGTTTCGATTTTTTTGCACCCTCAGATTCCAGATTTACAATAGTTGTATCTCGACCAAATATTGTCATATCCTAACAAACCAAACATCAATGGAAAGCTTATTTATTCAGTTTTCATATGGTGTATAAATCTCAATTTAAAAAAATTTACTGGTTTTGTGGGGTCACATATATAAAAAATAGATTGTAAGTAGTGAATGGATGAAAATAAAGAAACTTTAATAGCAGAATTTACATATTTGCAGTAATCATGATTATAGCTTATTCGTATGACAGTTTTATCACCACACAAAAACTGTTTGGTTTTATGCAGTTTATTGTGTTTGCCTTAACTTGATCTTCTTCATAAATTTGTTTATAAATGAACCTTTTTTTTTCAGCTTATTTCCAGAACAGTTGCATATCTGACATTGCAGGACCGTTGCCCTCGTAACACAACACAAGTTCATCTAACAGCAATCAATATCAGCTACTACCGTTCAACACAAAATCATAAACATCAGAGTCATAAATGTTCAGAATATCTGCCTTCAAATGCAGAGCTGGAACAAATAAAATACACTAATTAAATAAACTTAATTAAAATAAAAAGCAATGCGTGTATAAATAGAGATGTTTGTAAAAATGTCATGAGACAATGCATTTGATAAGTACCAGTAACCTGAAAAAAGACAAACCAGAACAAAACAGCCACTCAACTTTCTTGCATTCCCTGTAAACACCATCTGTTCAGTTCGGTTAAACTGCAATCTAGACATTTTAAAGTCCCCTTATTATGCTATTTTAAAGTTTCCAAATTTTGTGTTGGAGTCTCCTACAATAGATTTACATGCATCCAAGGTCAAAAAAACACTTTAATGTTGCATTGCAGCATCATCTCTTTTCTCACAGTGTCTGAAATGATTCAGTCTCTCTAAACTCCTCCTGCTCTGCTCTGATTGGTCAGACGGCCCAGTCTGTTGTGATTGGTCGAGCACTTACAGCATGTGTCGGAAACCAAACGCTCATTAGCATATCTAAGTTTCAGCTCTTTCTCAACACTTGATACACAGCGATACGAACAGTAACGATGACGCCGCATCAATCATTGTAAGAGCATCAAAGTGGATTTGCAGTAAACAGCGTCTTCTCGACATGAACAACTCAAACCAAACTCTTCCAGTCTGAAATACAACTATATTGTTTGAAGGCGGGGCAAAGCCGACACTGTTCACGAGCAGCTAATCAAGACCACAGGCTGGCATTATGCAAATTAGCCACAAACCTACGTCGGTTCAATAGGAAGTGAGACTGGACTCGTTTCAGGCAGTTCAGAATCGCTTAATAACTCGATTTATCTGCACTTTTGATCTTTGAAACTTCTACATTCACAAACCATTATAACACACACTACACTAAAGGAAAAAGCATAGCTCAGCTATAGCTACTGCACCATTTCTGGTGGCAGGAAGGCGATCCCCGTCTTGGCAGGTGCGTCGCGGTGAGCGAGTGCAATCTGAGCCAAGCAAAAGTGGGTTTAGTGTTTAACCTGATCATGAAGCATCTTCCCACTTCATCAGAAAGAATAAGTAATTGGCCCGTCGCTTAAAGGACCGGGATTCGCTCCCACCCATCTTCAATTTACCTTTTCAAGCCTTTCCAAGTCGGAGCTCTAAAAACCTGTCAATCCCGATAAATCTTCTCCTATCATCTTTGTCCCCAGCTACGAGTGGAAGACGGATGAAGACAGAAGGGGAAAATACGGCAAATGGGCAAAATGAGCCTATCACACCCTACGTGCTAAATGAGATGCTAATGCACAGTCCTGGCTTTGACAGGCCAAACTGTTTACTGTTTTCATTATGCTGATCCTCGTAATTGATTAATTACCGTAGTTGAGCGAATTAAAAAGACACCTCTCTCCCGACGCATGCGGTCGGACCAGTGTTCATCTGTGGTTTCGCTCTCAACACTTTCCATTCGGATTGGATCATGAATATCAGACAAACCGCAGTTGCTGTCAAGAGTGCGATGCAACTAATAAAACAATTAACTTATTAGGAGCTCATTTAGGGCTGTAATTGGCAACATGGCCACTCATTTGTGTGAATAAATGCATGGTTTTAGCGTCCTTTCAAGCACGCCATCTTTGTATTAACCTGGAAGGCTAATGGAAGCACGCATTCTCTTTTCACACCGTGTAAACCAGGAGATTAGCATGTGTTTGTCTCATAACTACACGATTATGCGTGAAAAAGCCTGTTCCTGCATTGACATTCAAAAGTAGCCATTGCAAAGAGGCGTAAAATCTTCTTTTTTTTTTCTTTTTTTTGCAAGCAACACATAAATCACAAAAATGAAATGAAAATAACACATATAAAGACAACTCAAGAACATAAAAATGTATACAATAAATAAAATAAAACAAAACAATAATAAATCTACAAAATAATCGAATAATAAAATGATAAAAAATAATAAAATCATCTAAAATAATTTCGATTATTCCAGATAATTCAGATCACTGAAAATAACGGAACATCACCATCTTGAAAATGACCTCAAATGACCTTTCGCATTGAAGCGGGATTGATCAATCTGTGGATTGTCGGATGTCCAATCTTTCAATCGGTTTTCCAAGTAAGAGTAGGACAAAAGTTTCGAGTTGTCTGGAACAGAGCATTGAGCAAAAGATGACAGGCCATGTCACATACCGAACCTCCTTTGCTGAAATACATAAATATGGTGGTTCAGTTATCCTAACGACAGAGCAAACCTGAGAGGAAAAGCTGCACTGATCCGATCGGATGCAGCTGGAATAGAGTTGCTCTTCTGTGACATCTTACCAACTCCATACATAAGTACAGATCCTTACATCTTAATGCTCTCAAACAGCAATCCATTCCACCAGCGAACGCTATCAGCGCCCTCGAAACCGCAGTAATGAAAATGTTCCATACATTACAGATGATAAGCACAGGGATCCATTACTGCCCGATTCTGCGAAATGATAGCTGAAAAAGGTGAACACGATGTTCTGTCACCCCATACCTGCAGCAGAAGTCCCAGCTCCTGTCATAAAAACACTAATGCTAATTTGCTGGCTTGGATTTCATCTTCTTTAAGCTGCATATGTCTGTCTGTTTGATGATTAATTTATGTTAATAATGGAGAAATACTGGTGTGAAAAGTGCTCTGAATACAGACTCGCCCCTCAGATGGAGGCTGATCTGACCTGAATACACAATCGACTGAGAGCAGACGCACATCCACGCCAACAGAAAACTGCATATCAGACTCATGTAAAGGGTTCGTTCACTCAAAAATCTAAATTCTCTCACCTATAATCATAAAACTGCATATCAGACTCATGTAAAGGGTTCGTTCACTCAAAACTGGAAATTCTCTCACCTATAAACATAAAACTGCATATCAGACTCATGTAAAGGGTTCGTTCACTCAAAAATCTAAATTCTCTCAACTATAAACATAAAACTGCACATATCAGACTCATGTAAAGGGTTCGTTCACTCAAAAAAGGAAATTTCGCTCACCTATAATCATAAAACTGTACATATCAGACTCATTTAAAGGGTTCGTTCACTCAAAAATCTAAATTCTCTCACCTATAATCATACACTCTAAAAAATGCTGGGTTGTTTTAACCCAATTTTGGGTCAAATATGGACTAACCCAACGTTGGGTTAAAAATGCAATTTAAAAATGGACAAACCCAGCTATTAGGTTACATTTTTAAATTGCATTTTTAACCCAACGTTTGGGTTAGTCCATATTTGACCCAAAATTGGGTTAAAACAACCCAGCATTTTTTAGAGTGTAAAACTGTACATATCAGACTCATTTAAAGGGTTCGTTCACTCAAAAATCTAAATTCTCTCACCTATAATCATAAAACTGTACATATCAGACTCATTTAAAGGGTTCGTTCACTCAAAAATCTAAATTCTCTCACCTATAATCATAAAACTGTACATATCAGACTCATTTAAAGGGTTCGTTCACTCAAAAATCTAAATTCTCTCACCTATAATCATAAAACTGTACATATCAGACTCATTTAAAGGGTTCGTTCACTCAAAAAAGGAAATTTCGCTCACCTATAATCATAAAACTGTACAAATCAGACTCATTTAAAGGGTTCGTTCACTCAAAAATCTAAATTCGCTCACCTATAATCATAAAACTGTACATATCAGACTCATGTAAAGGGTTCGTTCACTCAAAAATCTAAATTCTCTCACCTATAATCATAAAACTGTACAAATCAGACTCATTTAAAGGGTTCGTTCACTCAAAAATCTAAATTCGCTCACCTATAATCATAAAGCTGTACATATCAGACTCATTTAAAGGGTTCGTTCACTCAAAAATCTAAATTCTCTCACCTATAATCATAAAACTGTACAAATCAGACTCATTTAAAGGGTTCGTTCACTCAAAAAAGGAAATTTCGCTCACCTATAATCATAAAACTGTACATATCAGACTCATTTAAAGGGTTTGTTCACTCAAAACTGGTAATTCGCTTACCTATAATCATTAAACTGCACATATCAGACTCATTTAAAGGGTTTGTTCACTCAAAAATCTAAACTCGCTCACCTATAAACATAAAACTGTACATATCAGACTCATTTAAAGGGTTACACTCAACAATCAAATTCGCTAGCCTATAATCATAAAACTGTGAAATTACAACGACAGAAAGAAGGTCGTGAAAGGTCAAGTGGGTTTTGAACAACTGTGTCATGATGAGTAAATCATGACACAGTGTTCATGGATGAGTGAATGATCCCTCTAAGCACCCCAACATCTATCTGATGAAATGTCTGAGGTAAATCCTCCAGCTTTATACGGCTCTGTTTTGGGACCAGCGGGAAAAAAACCCCAATGAACTTGAGCTTTAATCTCCCCAGTCCGCCTGCTGTTCAGACGCTGACGAAGAGGAGGCTGAGGAGGAAGAGAAAATGGGCAGAAAGAGGATGAAAGGGATTTTATAGCAGATGAAAAAGCCAAAGATGGAGTGTGATGGAGGACACCGGACGTGCTTAAAATGGACGGCTATGAGCAAAAGATGGACGGATGGATGTTTGGACCAAGAAATGGGAAAAGTGAAAGAAAATGAGGGGAAAGTGGAGAGGAGGTGTGGAGAACAGGGTTGTGTGCCATAGAGAATTCAACTGAATTGAGATGCCTTTTATATTACAATTCTATTACTGAATCTGAACTGAGGTGGAAAACAGGATGCAGAGCGTACATTTAAGGAAGAAGTGCAATTTAGCTGAAATGAACAAACTTTTTATACAAGTTATTACATATATTTCATTTAAAATAAATCTATATTTCATTTTAAATGCAAATTATATATATACATATATTTTCATTAATTATATTTTAATATTATATTTTATATACTATGTATCTAATTCATTTTATTATATATGTATATAATATTATATATATATATATATATATATATATATATACTGTATATATCAATATATTGAACAATATATTTAATATAATATAATACTTTTATAATAATACTATTAATAAAATTCAATATATTGATATAGATATTTATATTGTTATATTTAATGCATTAACTTGGACCATTGTGGCAGAACACTTAATTCCCCAGAATGCTATTAATATTTTGCCGCAAAGTCCTCAAAACAAAGGCAAAAAACATAAAGCGACTTACGTAATTATAGAGACAGCTTGACTAATATGTGTTACTGATACTGATGAATGGTGTCATTTGTTGGGTTTCTAAATGACGGCACACAACAACAACAAAAGCAGGAAGCTGAAATAAAATAATTAAAAATCAGTTATGCGTATCAGTCAGTGGACACACACACACACACACACACACACACAAAAAAAACATATATATATATACATTAATGATGGAACTATTTTAGTTTCTTCTCAAATAAAAGTCCTCTTCCTGTCATTCCAACTGAAACAACACTTGAACACCCTGTAGGTCGAAGCCAATTCACATTCACATTCACATTCACACTCATGAATTGTAAAGGAGCCTCTTCTTTAAGTCTCAATGTTGCAACCCTGCTGAATAAGAAAGTCCTCGAGGCAAAGCAGGCAAACACACCAAACGGCATAATTCTGACCTCATGCTTCTTCCAAACAGAGAAATACTGAGAGGCAGAGAAAAAGAGAGGGGTGAAGCTCTTTTTTTCCCTTCACTCCCTTCATCTATTTGCACACAGTCAGCAGGTTTGGCTCCGGTCGGCAGGGAGCGGATCGATGCTGGTTTCTATAGCCTGAATCCTCTCCTCCATCTCTGACACTGTGATAGTGTGACGATGACCAGAGAGAGAGAGAGAGAGAGAGAGACTTGATGCGTCCCAGCAGTGTAGTCCTGAGTTTAAAGCCAAATCAGAAGAAGAACAATCATGTTCATTTATTTACAACTAGTCAATCATTAAACAAGGAAAGAGCTCTGCAAGAAGAAGCCATGGCTTAAAATAATGAACTCTAAAGACGCTTGTATTCATTTTTAAAGTGCATTTACATTTCAGTACGTTTGGACAGATACTGATAACGTAGAATATTAACGTACGGACAGCTTATAAAACAACACGATTTTTATGCCTACTGCTGAATTGATTTGCATAAACAATTCTTAACCGCATCACATTTGTTGAACATATGTCATGCATTTACATAATATGCATTAAAATGGTTTCATGATGTTGCTTGCAATTATTAAACTCTGTTCAGGCTTACTGTACGTGTGTTAAATCTTAAAATCAACAGTGTTTCACTTGTTTTCCACACTTGTTGAGCTCTGACGATAATTACATCCATCCATAAAAAGAGTGCAAATGATTTTACTGTTATTAGTCCCATCTGGATTTCATTTATAAATAAATCTGCCATTAAAATATATTATTTCTCTGAGTTTGCCCGTCATTTGCTGGTCCCGCTATGGCTATTAAACTCACCTGCAGCTTTTAACAGTGTTTGTACGTCAGATGCAGTAAATAAGTAACTATGAATCTACTTTTCAGCATATGTGAGCCAGTTTATTCACCAGGTTTATATAAGGTTCGGCTTCCTAGACGCTCTATACTAATTTACACTTGATTTTTATTTCAGCCATTTGATGTGGTGATAAATTTAGGGGGGTGTACTAACTTTTTCACGCAAGAACTGAGCATTTTTGATTATTTAAGCTGTATTAACCATCAAAAAAATTTACATAATACACTATAAAACCCCTTATGGGCTGCCTATATATATATATATATCTTAAGTGTTTATTAGATGCTGTCAGTACTCAATATTGTCTATCTAAATATTTCTTCATGAAAACCAATGACGGGCTTAGGAAAATTTAGACATCAAGGAAGTTTCCATCCCTGATCCCTGACATCCAGGGGAAGATCTGTGGATCTCTAGAGGAGCAATATAAAATTCTTTTGTACTTGCGACTTAATTGAATTTGGTTAATAATGCATGTGCGACTGCAAGAATCTCGAACTGTCAACGACATTTTGTGAAGCTTTAATATGTTAAATTGCTCAAAAAGCCTTTTTGGACGGGCCTCGTCTGAGAGGTTGCACATGACTTATCTGCAGTCGCGGGAGAGCGAGGCGAGAAAAAGAAAAAAAAAGCAGTGAAGGAAATGCCAAAAACTGTGAGAGGAACCTGTAAAATGAGAGTGTCATAGTTGCCCTTGAGCAAGGTCCACAACTCGCTCGCTCAGGCGGGACTAAACCGCTAATATGCACTGTATGAAAAATGTAAGTGGCGTAAATCGTATTAGATTAGGCGACCCGCTGAGTGAATAAATGACAGAATAAAACAATGTCTCCCGATGGAAGAGGGCAGTGGGGAACGTGGCGTTGCCCGGGGCTGAAATAGGCCTCCAGCTGTTTCGATCATTCTCCATGTGCAATTGTCGTCCTCCCGGACCCGAGCCACGTCCAGGTGCACGCATTTCATGCTTGTTACTAACTTTTCTGTGTGCAAACTTAGCTGAATGAACACAGCGAGAGCCCCTTATTAGCCTCCTAATATCTTTTTATTTGCCAGCGATTTTCCGGAGGGCCACACGAAACTGCAGCGCTGCAGATTGCGCTCCAGCTCGGCCAGGTGTTGTAGATGTGGCCTATATATCACGGGACGACATGTGTGCCGTACCCTCTCTATCCCTCGGAGGCTCGTGATCTCCACCAGAAGCTCATCTGTAAAGGCCCTGTAAAGTCATCGGGTACAAGGAGACGTTCTCGTGGCACTGGGAATATCACGTGAAGCCGCGCTGGCGTTGAAAAGTGGGGCGAGTTCTGCGGCTCGTGTTCACCTTGAAGCACTTTAAGTTTGCAAACATTCACGTCAGCCCCCCCCCCCCCCCCCCAACGGGAGCCTCGGGCTGTTCGTGAACAACTGAGGGAAGCTGGCTAATATATTATTTAGCATTCAGAATGAAATTAGTATACATGCAATCTGGGTTTGAAACTGAGAACCAGCTCTTCTGGTTACGATGTTTAAATACATCATCATTTTCATGACTTATGGATCCAGTGGTTTCAATGAAGTACCGAGGTAAAATACTCCGGCTGTTTCCCGACGCTACAGGATCTACAAGGCCACAGCAAGATAAATTATGTTTTGGTTTGAGTTTGAGGTCTGAACTGAATGCGACGAGAGTAAAATAACACAATATATCTTTCTTGTCTAGCTGGCTATAAAATATACAACATAGTGCAGTTGGTGAACATATGACACGTATGAGCCAGAGATTAGTCTCAACTAATAGCATTAACTAACCCTAACCCTAACCCTAACCCTAACCCTAACCCTAACCCTAACCCTAATCATCAGATTTAATCAGTCTAATGTGCCGCTGAGAATCAGTGATTCCTGAATGAAACACTAAACCACAAGTCACGGCTTTTATGAAGTCTTACCTGAAATTAACTCAAAACTTTAAGCTTTTGAAACTTTTAAAATGTTCATATTATAAACATATAGATAAAAGATGCAGCATTCTGTTACAGTAAATGGTAATATATATACACACGCATGCAGACACGTTATGTTTACATAAAATAATATTTAAAAAATATAGCCTAATTTGTTTATTATATTTATAAATCCTTTAATATTTAAATATGAAATCCTTATGAATCCTAAAATGGAAATCTGTGTTTTTATTGCAAACTAAAACTAAAACTATTAAGAATAATTTTCATCAATTGAATAAAGCCGAAATAAAATATAAATATTAAATCAAAAATGTATGTAGCCTTGGAAACTCACAAAATTAAGTTGATGTTGAAGCACTAAAATTACTAAAACTAAAAAATATTAGTTTTTTTTTTATTTAAGAAGATTTACGTTCATTAAACAAAAAAATAAACAAAATAAAAAATTTGTTTAAAAAGTAAAATAAATAAATAAATAAATTGAAAATATACAAATAAAAGGTCAAAATATACAAAAAAAATGTACACTGAAAAAAAATTGTTACCTAAAAAATTTACTTCATGTGGTAACATCTAAATTAATAGATCTTATAAAAAAAAAAAAAAAAAAAATTTACATTACTGAATCAACCTAAACATATTAGTTTACACCAACAAAACTAAAATAATTTAAGTGTATAATATCAAATAGAAATGTATCTTTAACGTAACAATTGCAGGTTATTACACTCTAAAATGTGCTGGGTTGTTGCAACCCTTTGGGTCAAAAATGGACCAACATTGTTGGTTTAAATTTTTTATTACATTTTTAAACCAATGGTTCGGTTTGTCCATATTTGACCCAAAACATGGACTGAAACCCAGCATTTTTCAGAGTGCACTTTTTACAGCATATATATATATATATATATATATATATATATAATTATATAAATAACCAAAATAACCATCATTTGCCATCCAAAGGCATAATAACCAACACTGATGGGAATCGGGATACCTGCCAGCGAGGATCGTATAGTGCGGCTGTGGGCTGTTATTACGTTTCAACATGTGGCATTTAATCAAAGCTTTGGGAAGGACTATCACTCCTCTTTAATTCCCAAGTCATTTGCAGTCCACTCACTGGCTAACTTCCTAATGACGAGTCTCTTATTTGTAGTCATTTCAGGAAATTCAATGACCTACTTGCCGGGGTCACGCGCAAAATGAACTAGACAAGCATCTTTGAAGATTATGATAATAGATTCGAAGGGAGAAAACGGGATTGTCTTGAAATTCACTAGCACGGATCCTCATCTCATTACCCTGTTGCGTGGCGGCCCATATCAAAAGCGTGATAAAAATACACAGCAGATGACATTAGCATTGTATATTTCCAGGCGTAATACCCTTTGAAAAGCTCGCTTTTCTCTCGCTAGGAGATACTGGGCGCGTCTTTGAAACGCAGACAGAATAACACTGAGGGAACATCCCGTTCTAAATCTCCGAGAATTTGCAAAGACTAACGCACACGCTGATGCCTTTGGATGGCAAATGATGGTTATTTTGCAGAGCGCATGCGATCTGAAGGGCCAGACGGAGACTGAACACTGCAGGGCGAGAGCAGCGCCACTCGGGAAAACCAAACTCATGCAAATGAGTTTATCTAGGAGCAGTCGAGTCGTGCATTCAAAGGTGTGTTTACCGCTAACAGATTGAAACGCACAGTTAATAGTAGTGTTCTGGTGCGTTCCCAGACAGACGCTCGGTTTTATGGACAGAAACAGCTGAAAAAAATAAAACAAAACTAGTTGTGAATGTTTTATGAGCGTATCTTTGAGCGCCGTCACTGTATGTAGAAGCTATAGTAGCTATAATGAGACACACATAATGGATCAGGTGGAAATTATCAATAAGTCTGGAGTTTAGTAGATGCGAGCATGTTAAAAATCACACTTATATAAAGCCTACTATGTCATATTTAATACATTTTTTATAAAGAATAACTTTTATATATTGTTAGCATTTCAAGATGAACACTTACTGGACTGAAGAAAACTTGAAACTTCGCTTTACTTGATTATCCATATCAATTTTCCATGTATAAAATATGATCATCAGGCTTTTATTTGTTCATCTCTTAATCATCATTGTATCGCATTGCATTATATGCTTTAAAACCACCGAGATTTCATCATAAAACTAAGCATTTAAATAGCATCTTACTATTATACATAGATATAGAGTGACAAAGAATATGTATATGCATTTTAATATGCATATGCAATATGTATTTAATATGTAAGTATCTGCTATACTGTTATAAAGACCTCATTGACTTACATACATGCTATCAGAGTTTCATCACATTTTGTCTATATGAATATCAGCATCTGCACCAAATTGCATATGTTTACTCAGTTTGGGCTTCTGAATAAATTTTAGATGTTTTTTCCTCCATATTCTCACTAAATCATACACTCTAAAAACTGCTGGGTTGTGTTAACCCAATTTTGGGTCAAATATGGTCTCACCCAACGTTGGGTTAAAAAATGCAATTTAAAAATGGACAAATTGCATTGGTTACATTAAAAATGTAAACCAACGGCTGGGTTTGTCCATTTTTAAAATTGAATTTTTAACCCAACATTGGGTGAGACCATATTTGACCCAAAATTGGGTTAACACAACCCAGCAGTTTTTAGAGTGTAAGATATGAGCCATAAAAACCTGATGTATCCAATATGATATTCAACATAAAACACATTTTAAACACACTTTTTTTTTTTTTTGATTTTCTTAAAGGTTCAATAAACTGTTCCATTAAAAAAAAAATATATATATATATATACACATATTATGACTATTATTTCATATGTCAGGCTTTTACAGGGTTAAGAAGCCAGTGCACAGTGCAATCAGCAGATCATGGAAATGAACTGAAAATCAATGAATTCGTTTAAAAATGAACTCTGTAAATGTAAAAACAGAGGCAGCAACATATCAGATGAGTTCATTTAGCTTCAGTCCCAGTGTTTCCCACAGATTTGGGGTTTTGTAGCATCCTTTAGGCCTAATTGGTCTAAACATTCTCAACAAATGAGCATATTTTCTGGAATATAAGTTGTTTTTGTCATCCGGAAAATCAACCCCAAACTGCACAACAAAACACACGTTAACAAACAAACAGATGAAAAAAAAAAAAAACAGTAATAGAGATGGCAGTCATTAACTAGCTAATTAGTTTGGAGCGTTACAGCAATTAAGCTTTTGAGATGTAGTGGAGAAGCGTTTTTAAGTGGCCTATTCAAAGTATTTTTGCCTTTACAAAACATTTATAGTGTTTGTAATGTTTGTCCATTATGTTTGTTTCTCGTTCTGTCCTGAATATAAAAATAAAATGGGAATTATATATGGATGCAACTATCTACAGTAACATTCAAAAGCTTTTTTCCATGTCTCTTCTGCTCTCCAAAGCTGCGTTTATTTGATCAAAAACAGTAAAATTCTGAAATATTATTACATTTTAAAATAACTGAATATAGTGTAAAATGTAATTTATTCCAGTGGTCAAAGCTGATGATTTGAAGAAACATTTCTGATTATTATCAATGTTGAAAACTGGCTAGCCTGATGCAAACCAATATTTGATGAGTTTTGGCCGATTCATTAAAAGAAAGGCTCATGCGAATCATTGTGTGTGAATCAATCGTTACTATTGGTCACTACTTAAATCAGTATTATTGACTCGCATTGTGCTTTTCACAAAACATATTATTAGCATTAATGCACCCAATAAAAAAAGCCACTGTATACCATATATATGTATAGCAATGCAAGAAACACTGCCAAACTACTTTAAAGAGGACCTATTATGGTTTTAAAGAGGTTTAAAGAGGTTTTCATGATTGAATGTTGATTATTTTCCTCATATTCTCCATTGTTGCGGCTCCTCTCTTTCCAGTCTGTCAGTAACGCTCTGTTTAGTTCCTGTCTCTGTGAAGCCCCGCCTTCTGAAAAGCACACTGTGCTCTGATTGGTCGGCTGGAGCAGTGTGTTGTGATTGGTCGAGCGCTTCGAGTGTGTTTGGGAAATGTCCCGCCCCTTACCATAACCGCCAGTTTAACACACTACTAACTAACTCAACCAGGCCCCGGCCCTTTATTCTGCGTATGGATTATTTAAATGAGGAATATTGTGACGTGTTCGTTCCCGGAAGAAACTCGAGACTACAATGGAGGAGTTCAGAAACACTGACTCTGATATAGAGAATAACTCCTGCTGGAAGGACTTCGTGCTCAAACAGCAACATTACACACTAAAGAAAGTAATAATAAAAGCATAATAAGAGTCCTTTAAGAAGCATAAGTCAAACACTACATACCTAGTTCTGCAGCGGACTCTAATGTTCGTGCAGGACTCTTTATCATCTAGCCTGTGTTTTGAAGAAGAGGACGAGCCTCCAGAGAGAGCCCAGTGTCGGTCCAGTGGGTGTTTGGGTCTCAGTGTGAGCTCACTGCTGAGGGGGCGTAAAGTGCCCAGGTGCTGTGAAGCGTGAGGCTCAAGAAGATTAAAGCCGGGCGTAAGAGCCATCCAGCCTCGGCCGGGCTCCAGCTTGTGTCCCGGGGCAGATGCAAGTCGAGCTGTCAGAAAAGATGAGCCGGATCACACTGAACGTGTTTCGCCCTCGCAGTGCACTCGATCCTGCAGACGCCGCTATGACAAATCAACGTGACCTCATAAGTGTCTGTAGATGCGGGTTGCATAAAGTGTGGTTCTAGCACACACACCATGTCATGTGCTTGAATAGTCAATGAATAGCATCTCTAACAAACACACAAGTTCACACATACACATTTTTACACATTCTCTGTGGTTCAAAATTAATATTTAATTTCCGCCTTAATCTACAATAATTTAATATTATAGAGATTGAATAATTTAATTGATAACTTAAAATATTGTTTATATATATTTTAATATTAAAGGAAAAATGTTTAGCACCATAACAGTTAATACATTTACTAAAAAAAAAAATAAAAAAAAAAAATAATAGATAGATAAACATAAAGCAAAATAATAATAAAAAAATATATATATAAAAAAATAAAAATAAATAAATAAATAAAAATAAATAAATAAAATTAAAATTAAAAAGATAAAATAAAATAAAACAGCCATACAATGCAAATGGATTTTATCCCATCTGTATTTAATTAATAAAACAGTCTTATTATTTATATTATATTATTTATAACTTGTAAAATATTACTTCTATAATTCTTTTTTTTTTTACTAAAAAAACATTTTACACTAACAGTTAATGCATTTACTAAAATAAAATAAAATAAAATAAAATAAAATAAAATAAAATAAAATAAAATAAAATAAAATAAAATAAAATAAAATAAAATAAAATAAAATAAAATAAAATAAAATAAAATAAAATAGCCATTCAAATCTGCCTCTAAAAAGGTCTTTCTTGTAAGTTTTTCCATAAAGTTGTACATACATGGAAGGGTTTATGTTTTAGATGCTGTCAATACATTGTTTCAATGTATATCCAAACATATGAAAATGTATGTGTGCACTTATGAATACGAATGAGATCATCTGGAAAACCATCAACTCCTCCAGCAAACTTCAACAGAGAAACGCAAGTAAGAATTATTTAAATAGTGCAAGCTGAGAAACGCTGAGCTTCTCCTTCCAGGATATACAGCCCAGATAATGCTAATGATGTCCTCTGGGATACGGCATTACCAGGACATCGCATCTCCATCCTTTGGGGAACCCCTCTTATATTCCTTTCTTCTCTGGCCTGAGATAACATAAGGCAATCGTGTTCTCATAATGGCATTAATTCTTAGATAAGATGATTAACATATGATGACTATCTCTGAACACAGTTTCATTTTGCCATGATCCAAAAAAAAACTCTTCCTTTGAACAGAATGAGTGAATTAACTTTGCAAATGAACTGTAAAATTACCCCAAAAACATTTGACCCAGAAGAGCAAGTCTCAATGCCGGACCGCACACACACACACACATGCTGGAACTCACTTGAGAAAACACCTAATCCAACCCAGATTACCTGAAGTAATACACAACATCCAGAAGCCAGAATCCGTCAGGACTCAAAATCAACTAGGAAAGGTACCAGGATGAAATAACGAGTGCTTCTGTGGATTTCTAAACTTCCTGCAAACACCATAAATGAAATCTCACAACAGAGTTCTCATGTTTATTTTAAACACACTAGCATCTTTTTTTTTTTGCTTAAAGCTGTATATGAAAAGTTGGGAGCTGAAATGAAAATGAAAATTACTACATTTCAATTTAATTAAACCATTGAACCATCCGCAAAAAGTTTGAACACTGACCGTCTGCTTCAGACACAAAGAGTAAACACTTGCGGCATCAAATAATTATTTTTTACACAGGTTCACTGAACAAGCGTGTAAATGTGTCAGACTTCAACACTACAGGATACTGCATTTCATATGCATTATACATATATATATATAAAAAGAAAGAAAAATACCAATTTTTAACTTTTCAAACTGGTGAATTATTCATGGCTCCTCTCACACTGCCCGTTCCAGACAACAACTCTTACGGGAAAACCACCCACTCCCACCTACAGCTCGGAAAATTAGTCTAATCTAACCGGGCTCCGGCGGGTCACACACACACCTCTCATTGCAGCGGCCCAGAGCACATGAAGTACATGAAATTAGCTTCGAGTAAAACAGCTTACATGACACATCGAGCACTGCAAGCATAAATAAATAAATAAATAAATGATGCAACAACGAGGAAAGTTTTTGTGAGGTATTTTGTGCAAATGAAATACAAAGAGTGCATTTGATCTCATCTGTATTTCATTTACAAACAAATCTGCCATCAAAAAGTAACATTTTATGAAATATTATTGATATATTTAATATGAAGGAAGGTGTAAAAGTTTTTCTATGGTATTTTGTGAGGTAAACATTTAATACAGGGCTTTAAATAAAATAGTCATGCAAAGAGTGCAAAAGTTGTATCCAATCTGTGTTTAATTTACTGATTAAAAATTAAAAAGTGTTAAAAAAATAAAATTATATATATATATTTTAGTTGCATGAAAAAATCCTGCATGTTTCAAAGCTTAAAACGTCCTCCTAATTATAAACAAAGCATTTATTTAATCAAGCTCCCAAAACGACTCGTTTGGATATTGTGGGATCTGTAACGTCACGAATGGGCGAATACATTTGCATATGCCCGCCTCCAGAGCAAGACATCGACCAATAGTTATACATCATCGCATCATAGGCAGATAAACAGTTCATTCCAGCATTGGAAACAAGTGAATGTTTTTTTGTTTGTTTGGAGGATTATAAGTTTGTTTGGAGAGTTTGACCGCAGATTTAATCGTAAATGAGGTGTAGTACGCAAAGAAACTGTTCTTGGAGCAGTCGGCTGTATTGCTGCATCAATCCAGAAATTAAATGATTTCATAATGCTTTGTCTGTAAATGAGGTTTTATATGGTTAATGTTTTCAAAACACGTGCAATAGCGAGTGAGCGTTAATACGGTTTCCTACGCAATGACGTTAGCCAATCATAACAGTGCGTGTTTACTGACAAGCCTTGAAGGAGCTGAAAATGCAGCTTTGATCACAGGAATAAATTACACTTTACAATATATATTACTGTTTTTCCTGTATTTTTGATCAAATAAACGCAGCCTTGGTGAGCAGAAGAGACAAACTTTTGAATTGTAGTCTAGAAATATCTATGAATGTGGGATATTATTTTTCCACAACACAATTGTTTTGACCTTAATTGAATACTGTCTATAACCAAACCTACATTTGAGTGTTTCTGCTGCACCTTCATTACGCATTTAGACCTTTTCGCCAAGTTTCTGAGCAAAATAACACTTGGTTGTCTGAGTGCTGCTGGCATCACATCCAACATAAAAGCAAAATTAAATCAATAAGGAGAGTCTGATCTCACAATCTGATCAGAATCACAATGTGCTTCGTGATGCACAACACATGACCTTCTGCAACCTCGCATCCCAGACAATACACACTCACGCCTTATCGATTCCAATCAGCGCATAATGCATTAAGAGAACTAATCCCATCCGAATAGAGCTTCACTATAATTAACCCTATAAAGCCTACTGTATCATATTTAATACGCAAACTTCTAAGGCCTCTAAATGATCCACATTGGCGCTTCAGTAGTATATAATATGTCCACCTTCAGGTCATGTAAAAAAATAAAATGATGTTTTTTAATAATGCATTCCAACAAACACTGGATATAAAATCTGGCACGCCGGCATTCCCTATTCCCAAAGAACCCTGAGAGACAAATAACGACGGATTCGGTAAAGATCTGCGTATCGACTGGTGCTTTGGAGTGCATCCTAGAGTATTACTCCACAGCCGTGCCGAGATCCTCCCTCAGTTCTCGGAGCAAAGCTCCCCTGGGATCTGAGATGGGAAACCCTATTGCTCCGCTGCCTCCGACAATCAGGAGAGTCCGACCGCTGATCGTAACTGACTGCGGGTCCGGGGCTTTGTCGGCGCTGTACACCTTTAGCATCTCATTTGGAGGATGGCAGCACAATGTGGTCTGAATGTCACACTCTCCTTGGGATAATCAATGGGAGCGATCCGATAGCAGACACCTGAGGGATGTGCTCCGGTGGCCTGGCGAAGGCAAGGACTGAACCTCTGGTGATTAGCTCCGGAGTTGCATTGTCAGAGGTGCGATCGATAGTTTGCATGCTTTCCAGGACTAACCATCGACAAATGCGTTTTTAGAATCCCTATAATGGGATCCAACGGTGCTTTTTTCCATATGCATCTTTCCTTAGTGGGTGATGTTGCTGTTTGAGCATGAAAAAGCTCTGCAAAGTTCCAGTTCTTTTCTATATCAGTGTTTCTGAACTCCCTGAAACGCCTCCATTGTAGTCTTGAGTTTCCTCCGGGAACGAACACGTCACAATATTCCTCATTTAAATAATTAACACGCAGAATAAAGGGGCGGGACCTGGTTGAGTTAGTTAGTAGTGTGTTAAACTGGCGGTTATGGTAAGGGACGGGACATTTCCCAAACACACTCGAAGCGCTCGACCAATCACAACACACTGCTCCAGCCGACCAATCAGAGCACAGTGTGCTTTTCAGAAGGCGGGGCTTCATAGAGACAGGAACTAAACAGAGCGTTACTGACAGACTGGGAAGAGAGGAGCCGCAACAATGGAGAATATGGGAAAATAATCAACATTCAATCATGAAAACCTATTCTAGTAGAGCCCGAAAAACAACATCAAGACTTGAAAAAGGGCATAATAGGTCCTTTTTAATCGGAAGATGTACAGGAAAGATAAAGCAGCTTCTTTCAGGTAACACTTGTTATAGATAGGAAATGAATCGGTTGTTTAACACAGGGAATATTGTTTGCTTGTTTAAGTCAGCATTTCCTTTCCGGCAGCTTGTTAACTTTAGAGTTCATGTGAGTTTTAGGCCCACACAAAAGCTGCGCTGAACGCTCTGCAGATGTCCGCAAGACATTTAGAAAGGTACACACGTCCCACACATCTTGTGTGTTTGTTTATCAAATATTTGGGCTAATTTGATTATGATTTCTGCTGGGGCGGAGCAGATTATGATTGTCAGATAGTAGAAATGCGCCGGACGGTTGCTAAATCATTTACACAGAGGAAGAACTTGTTAATGTAAAGCTGTTTTTATACGGATGTCAGGTAAATCAGTGTAACGGCATCGGTAATATATTTTTTAAAAGGAGTCTCTTCTGCTCACCAAAGCTACAAAAATACAGTAAAATTCTGAAATATTATTACTGTTTGTTATAAATATTTTCTATGTAAATATTTGTTAAACTGTAATTTATTCCTGTGTTCAAAGCTGGATTTTCAGCATCATCACTCCAGTCTTCAGTGTCACATGATCCGTCATTTTCTTCGTCAGTATTTTCCAGTACAAATGTCGAAACATTCTTAAATCGGGATACATTTACTTGATAAGCATATTTACATAAGATGTCTGAAAAATGAAATGTATTAAAATTAAGTGAGTTCGTGCTTAAAACAGGAACATATATGCGGTCAGAAAAATAAACTTCATTTTCCTTTGAATTAAGCCTATTTTTCTGACTCCTTTGGCTGATATTTGTTCTTTTTTTAAGCATAAACTCACTTAACTTTGATATGTATTTTTAGACAACAAGACTGAACATCTGATCTGCTTTTGCCACTCAAGTAAATGCATCTTGATTTGAGAGTGTTTAAATATTTCTACTGGAAAACAAGAGAAAAATACTGACAAAGAAAATCATTTTTTGTCACATGAACCTTCAGAAATCATACAATGCTGATTTGCTGCTCGAGAAGCATTTATGATTATTAATAATGTTGAAAACAGATGCCCTGCTGCTTCATATTTGTGTGGAAACTGTGATAATCTACTCTTTTTTAGAATAGAAAGTTCAAAGGAAACGGCATTTATTTCAAGCTGAATAAATAAAGTACTAATTTCTGAACTTTTTAACAGTTTACTGTAACTGATATACAATTACTCACTGTGTTATAAGAGTTTGTTCATACCGATCAGCTCTATTTCAATCAGGAGTGCCGCTCGCTCAAATTCAGCAGAATTCAATCCAATTTCTGCTCAAAAAACCAACGAAGGTCTCACCTGAGGCTGTTTATAAGCTCTTTTCTTCAGAGCATGTCAAGAATGAATCTCCACCATGCTTTTACATGCATCTAAAGAGCATTGGTGTGTGTCAGCAAGCCACATTAAGCACAGTGTGATTATTGATAATGAAACAAGAGGAATATTTAATTCCAAATGAATTAATACTCATTACTCCCCCTGACGCCATTCAAGACCAAATTAAAGATTAGTCAGGAGTGTGCTCATTATCTCAAGCTTTCTCTCTGGTGAACGACGGCATGAATCAGCAGCATTTCACCATCACGTCGACGCAGTAAGTACAGACTTCATGACTTCAAAATGACTGTCTGTCCGCTTCACATAAACAGAAGATCTAATGACCGGAGTCTGTGAACCAGAGCAGCGGGACGCGCTTGTAATTTCTCAAGCGTGATTCATTTGACAAGGGTGTTGGCGCTGATTTATTCTGCAGGCCTTCCCAGAGCCGACGCACCACACCTGCACGTCTCCAGCCGGACGGCACACTTATCATGTCATAGAAAGGGTCAGAAAGCTGGAAGTCCGGCACATCATCCTTCTCACAGACGCGGCGTGCTGAATTATGAGTTTCTTCAGTGACAAAATCATGTGTTGATTGATGACTAAGCCCAAAAAGGCAGGAAATGATATTTTTTTACTGTCCCTTTAAATTATGATTGGAATATTTCATGCTTTTTTCTTTCTTTTTTTTCACGTTTTTGGTCTTTGTAAAGAGAACATATCTGCAGGCAGCAATTACGGGGACGAGAACACCGCTGGAACGACCATTGTAAGGTCACAATGTGCAAATGCATTGCCGAGATAATGCCTCTGTACTGTTTAGCATCTTCATTAAGGTTTCATTAAGATGAATTGCAAAATAACATCTACTTAGTCAGCTTAGAGCTGGGAGCTTTTTCTGAATATGATCTCAGACAATTTTAGTGGTTCAATAATGCTGAATCTGTTAAAATGGCAGAACTGTAGATCTAAAAAATCACATTACTTTAGGCCAAATTATTTCAAAACTATAACGACATTTGGATTATACACAATTTGACCAGTAGGTGTTGCTTAGTCTGCACATGGGCTGCATCCGAAATCACATAATTGCCTACTATATAGTATGCAAAAAACCTACTTTCAGTATGTGGAAAGTACGTAGGCAAAAAGTATGACAACATGGCGAATGTAGTACATCCTGATTGCATACACACATTCATACTATATAGAACAGTTTTTTAGTGGTCGTGAAGTAATTACTTATTCAAAATAAGTACCTACTCAAGAGAGCTTGTCGTTTCAGACATTCTGGCAATTATATAAGTTGCATGTCAAAATGTCAAAGGTATGGCTTTACTTTCTGTTCAATATCATTGCAAAATCTATTATGTATTATGCATTTGGCAGACGCTTTTATCCAAAGCGACTTACGCTGCATTTCAAGGTACACATTTTACATTCTTATCAGTTCTTGCTTTCCCTGGGAATCGAACCCATGACCTTGGCGTTGCAAGCGCCAACGCTCGTCTACGGTTTGAGCTACAAATCGAGAAATTGAAACCACTTGTATGCATTAAACTTGGCATTGAATACTGATTACTTAAAAAAAAACATCCCTAAAGCAAAACAAAAAACGTCAGTAAGAACTTGTATCCAGCAATGATGCATTAAAGTGATCAAAATTGAAAGTGAAGACAAATAGCAGCAAAACTGTTTTCAGCATTGATAATAATCATACGTTCCTTGAGCATCAAATCATCATATCAGAGTGATTTCTGAAGGATCATGTGACACTGAAGACTGGAGTAATGATGCTGAAAATTCAGCTTTGATCACAGGAATGAATTAAATTGATCTATATATTCACATAGAAAACAGCTGTTTTAAATTACATTTACATTTACATTTAGTCATTTAGCAGACGCTTTTATCCAAAGCGACTTACAAATTAGGACTAAATTAAGCGAGTCATCATGAAGAGGCAAAAACAGCAACAACGCAAGAAGTGCTCAAAATACGAAGTTCAGGCATTATTCAGAGTAGGATAAGCCCGATAAGTGAGGTTTTAAAGGGAAAGGTTTTTTTTTTTTTTTTTATGAGGTTAAGTGCTCACGGAAGAGATGGGTTTTCAGCTGTTTTTTGAATGTTGTCAGGGATTCTGCATTCCGGATGAGGGTGGGGAGAGCGTTCCACCAGCATGGAACTGTGAATGAGAATGTTCTGGAAAGTGATTTTGTGGCTTTCTGTGATGGAACCACGAGACGTCACTCGTTGACCGATCGCAGGCATCTGGTAGGGATGTAGGCTCGTAGGAGTGAGTGAAAGTAGGAGGGAGCTGAGCCTGTGATAGATCTGTAAGCAAGCGTCAATTGGGTATTACCAAATTGGTAATAATATTTCACAACATTACTGCTTTTACTGTATTTTTGATTAAATAAATGCAGAAGAGCAGAAGAGACTTCTTACAAAAAAATCTAAAATCTTGCCGACCCCAAACTTTTAAACGATAGTGTATCTTGAATTTATCTATTTTTTGCATTTTATTTCCTTGATTCGAGCATAAATCTTAAACAAGAAAAAGCACTTTGCCTTAATAAAATAAACTAAACTTAACTCAATCCTCTGAAAGCATGTCACAGTATCTTATGCAATGTTGTTACTCAAATAAATGCGTCTTGTTTTCAGGATATTTAGATGTTTAAGAAACAGCACACCTCTGCTCATCTGTTCAGGGAGCGCACAAGTGTTTCTGTCAGTCTAAGTGACCCATTTATTTCGTTGAGGGCTGTGTCTTGTTCCTCGCGTTCATGCTAATGACTGAGGGGGGAAGGTTGGTGACTCATATGTTTAACAGCACTGTCAATATCCTCTCATTTTCAAGCCCCCGCATTCTCCCTCTCTATTCTCTAACACTCGTCTATCTCTCGCAGTCGTTTCTGCCCCCGCTCAATCAATACAGGTCAGCAATAATGCACGAGTCGAGCCGGGCTCGTCCATTCCCGTCTGTGCGTTGCTGATGTTAAACATCGTGCTTCCGTTTTGTACCTTTATGCATTTCCCAGAAACCACCTGGATGTATTTCTAGACATCACATTTATTCCTGCAGGCCCGATGCGCCGCGAGGGAAAGTTGGGAAATTATTATATAACTTATTATTTATATAACTATCTTTCTTCTCTGATAACAAATGCATTTTCCACAAACATTCTGCTCCATTTTGGTTGGAGGACTGTTCAAATGTTGAGTTTTCTCGAACGTCTGAAATGAGCTACGATGAGAGGGAGATGTTGATTGAATAATAGCGTAAATTTCAAACTTCATGACACACGTTGCACTATACTTACTGAGTTAGTGTAATTTTTCAGAGTTCGACAGCCACTGAACTCATTTACATCCACTGTACGGAAAAATAATGAAATGAATAACTAAATGGAAATAATGTTCTGCTCCATGACAGGAATGCATGCAGTTTTGAAATGACAAGTAGCAATCATTGAATAATCCAAACTTCATTTTTATGTAAATGTCCTTTTAAGGCAGTGGTTCTCAACTTAATTGATCGTTTTAAAAGACCTGGAAAATATCTTTTTTTAATCGATTTCTAGACCTGGAAAAGTTACAATTGTTTATGAAAAGATATAATGCATTATGAATACCTTTACAATGCATTGCGCATAAATGCTTGAAGTGTTACTGAACTATTGTACTGGGTAGAAATTATGAGAAAAACATCATTCCTGATCAACTATTGCTGGAATCAAATATTGTTGTTGTCAATGTGGCTTTTAGGCAGCATTCCCGAGCAGCAGTTTTCTATCTCAGTAATAGTCATGCATGTACGGCTCCTATCAAACAAACAAAGTTTTTGGGTTCAATACTACATCTGCAATACATCAGATCTGACAGCAGTAGTGACAAGATTGGTCTCTTCCTCCTGATTCTGTCTCTGGTGTTGTGATTCTACATAATATTTGAACATTAGGAGCCATTAACGCAGCATTTAGAATGTCACCATCATCTTAAAGCGATAATTCACCCTAGAATGAAAACTCTGTCCTCATTTACACTCTTGGGCTATTCACACAGAGAGTGTTTTAGTGCGAGACGTGTGCAGTGGAAGGGGTAAAAAAAGGCACGATCTTTAAAAGTTCAACTTCTTAAACTTGAGCGTCACGTGTTTAGAGCCATGCGCGAGACGCTACGAAAGATGCGAGACGTGAGCGCGGCTGTCAAACACATCCGGATAGCACGTTTACAATGAGAAATGCTGGAAAAGTAGTGCAGTGGAATGGAAAAACGCATGTGTGAACCGGCCCTAAAACTTCCTTTCCTCTGCAGAACACTAGGGGCCCTACTTTAACGATCTGAAACGCAAGTATCAAACGTGAAACGCAAGTAACTTTGTGGGCGGGTCTCTGTTGCTATTATACCGGCGGGATAAATGACTCTTGCGGCCGACGCAAATCTAAAATGTGTTGGTCTGAAGTAGCTTCATTATTCATAGGTGTGGTTTGGAAAATAAATAAATGGTGAAATAAACCAATCAGAGCGTCATCTCACATTCCCTTTAAGAGCAGGCGCGCTTGTTCCATGGCGGATTGCTATTATAAAGGCGGATTTGCCAGGAGCGGTTCACAGCCGAGGAGACCGACATTCTCGCCAGGGCCGTAAAACACAGAGAAGTGACGTTGGGGATGGAGAAACACACCCAAATTAGCTTCGGTTAAACAGGCGTATAATAATTTGGGTAAATGTGTAAACTAGATTTATCACATCTTCATGGACACCACAATGATTTCCCTCGTGTGGTAATATTTTCCTCGGTGTACAAAGTCAATTGCGCTGGCCGCTGGGTGCAAGATAGGGCCCTAGGGATGCACCGATATAAACATTTTGGCCGATACAGTAACGATAATTCTTTATATTTGAAAGCCAATAACCGATATATTGGCCGATAAATCTAAATCCAAGTTTTTGTATAATTTTTGAGAACCTGATTACAAAAACAAAAGCCATGTCCCATGCACACAATTATAGTGATGTTCTCATTATAATTTTATGTAGCCTATATGACAGACACACACTGTATATCTTTTTTGAAGTGATTCCAACCATATTCCAAGCAATTCAAACCCATCATGGAGAGCAGTGCACATCTGAAGTGTCACAGTTGAAGGAAATAATCCATTATTTATCAGCTTTAATATATCAGCTATTTTTTTTTTTTTCGGACCGATAACATTAAAAATGAACATACATACAAAAAACGATCAGGTCTTAAAACTTTAGAACGGTCTACCTCTTCACATCAGATTAGCTCCCTCTATTCCCACCTTCAAATCTGCTCTAAACACTTATTCCTTGACTGTTCGATTATTGTTTGACTATTGTTGTGTGTTCCTTAATTTCCTTAGCTTTATTATCTATTTCTTAGTCTAATTCTTTTCTGTACAGCACTTTGACCAGCCTTGGTTATTTTTAAATCTGCTTTATAAATCTGATCACTGGCCACTGGAACATCTGGCACAGGAACGGTTTCTTCCCACGGAACTTTTCCCTTCGGAACAATTAACATTCCTCCCAAGCTTATACCTGTAAGTGCAATAATCCCATTGGAAGCTTCAGGACCAAGAAAAATGGTTTGTGTGTGCAAGCACACTTGGCAATAAAGCTCTTTCTGATTCTGATTCTGATAAATAAATATTGTATTTGTATTGCATTGTTTTGAAGACTGTTGGAAACCAAACCAAGAGACCAAAAACCAAAAACCAGAGAAATTTCTTATAATATAATATAATATAATCTTTTATCTTCTGGAGAAGAAAGTGAGTGAGTTTTGAAAAACAACAGAGCTGTCATTTTGGGATTATTTAATAATTGAATAATCATTTCACTGGATTGTCAAAAAATAACCAATACCAAATGATAATTTACTAATTAAAACACATTGTCACTTTAAATGAAATCATCTGCAAAATTCATCTCCAAAGCTGCATTTATTTGATCAAAAATACAGTGAAAAATCTGAAATATTATTACCATCTAAAATAAGTGTTTTCTATGTGAATATATTTTAAAATGTAATTTATTCCTGTGATCAAAGCTGAATTTTCAGCATCAATACTCCAGTCTTCAGAGTCACATGATCCTTCAGAAGGACAGTGGAGAACCATTCCATCTGTTCCTAACATTTACGCAAACTTTACATAACACGAACCCAATCTTCCCGAGCGTTCCTTCTTCATCTCATCTCTTCTCACCCTACACTAGTAATATGGCAGGAGCCTTTCTGAAGCATCTTTCTGTCTCTGCGTGTCGTCTGGGATGCGCGAGCCCACGGGGAGAGCGAGCTCGTCCTCAGAGGGATTACGACCCTGTTGATGTGCCACACGTGTCTCTTAATTAAACGCAGAGGAGAACGAGGCAAACGTGGTCCGGAGAGCTCGCCGCCCCCCTGCTCTCCACCGCATCTATTAGCCAATGCCCCGCTGCTTTAAAATGTTGTTGGGTGCGAGTATGAATGAGATGCTGTATTACTAGCGAAACAGATTTAATTAAGCATGACGAATGAAGTGATGTAGCACTTCACGCTAAGACAGAGCAAGACGGATTAGGAAGTCATGCTAGAGGAATCATAGGACCGAGACTTCAGACTCAGAGTCTCTAAAGGCACATTTTTATTGCATGAATCTAGTGAGCCTATAGAGAGCATTTTAAGGCAACATTGGATGCTAGTATGATCATAGACAAGGACTGCCTACTGTTACACAAATATGAATTTTTGCTCATATATATATATATATATGAGCAAAAATAAGTTTTCATATTTGAGTAATATGAATATGAAAACTTAATATATATGAGCAAAAATAAGTTTTCATATTTGTCTAATATGAAATATGAATATGAAAACTTATTTTTTCTCATATATATATATTTATTATTATTGCTCATATACAGTATATATACATCTGAAATTTTCTTATAGAATGATAATTTTTTATCAAGCTCGTATGTTTAAGTTCAGTAATTTCACTTAAATGACAATTAATACGTAATTATTTAATTTAAATATACGAGCTTGATAAAAATGATAATTCTAGAAGAAAATTTCAGATGGCATTTAGAGGCTTTTGCATCTGAACTCTTCATATGTTTATATATGAGCAAAAATAAGTTTTCATATTTGTGTAACAGTACAGGCAGTCCTTGGCTATTGAAACAGTTGTTTACGCTCTGTTGCTCAAGAGTTCTTGTATTTTTCCTCCGTCCTTCATTCTTTTTTCCATTTTGGCTTTAGTTATAGGACGAGTCTCCAATAGAGCCCTGGATGTGTCCGACGGGTCTCAGATGCTGATTGAATTCTGTTGCTTGTTTCCAGCCTGTGAGTGTTCAGAAAGATGCAGAAACCGCAGAAAGCACAGCATCCGTTCTCTTTCTCCACGCCTAACTTATAATGCAATATTAATGTGATGAGATCCTCTGTAATGTGCGATGTCTATGACGTAACCGTTTTACAAGCGCTAGTGTTACGAGAAGTGCACTTTGGGTCTATAGTGCATCCTGAGAAACAACAAACCAGATCTGTTTTGTAAATCAGATGTTAACTGTGTTTGTTAGTGAAGATGGCAGGTGTGCTATTGATTCAGACGTTGTCTTTAAATGAAAACGCTCGTGCGATTATAAATTAGTGTGTTTTGCCACACAGATTGTGTGTGTTGATCACGTTACTGAAGCAGCCAGCTGTTACGGTGCACAATGAAAGCACAAAACGTGTAATGGGAAAACTGTGGCTGTGTTCCAATACACAGTGAGCTACTCTGTCCACTTATATCTCTTTTCAAAGTATGTGTCTACCAAGAACATTACTATATGAAATTAGACAAAAATATATATATTTTCATGAACGTCTGGCGTAATGAGGTCATGTGGCACAAAATGTCATGCTACTTTTGTCTCATAATGCAATTTTTTTTTTTTTTTTTTTTTATGATAGTATCTAGTATACAGTATAAAATGAGAAATATTCTGTTAAACATAAATGTTTGGGGTCGGTTTAAAAAAAAAAAGCTTTTGAAAGTCTCTTCTGCTCACCAAGGCTGCATTTATTCAATGAAAAATACAGTAAAATTCTGAAATATTATTATAATTTAAAGTAACTGTTCTCTATGTGAATATACAGTAAAGTGTCATTTATATCCTGTGATCAAAGCTGGATTTTCAGCATCATTACTCCAGTCTTCAGTGTCACACGATCCTTCAGAAATCATTCTGATATGATGATTTGCTGCTCAAGAAACATTTCTGAATATAATCGATGTTAAAGCTTTTGAATGACAGTGTGTGAGTGAGGATCCTATTCTGAATAGGCAGAATTTGAAAACGCATACTATTATTATTCTGCAAGCCTCTTTCTTTAGTCACCATATTGAATGGCATTGAATGTTTTCACTCAACTTAAAATTCTTTCTAAAATTACATTCTTTGCCAAGCATGCATGCTATGTTTCCTTAAAATCTGGCCAAAGAAGTTCTTAGAAGGAAGCGTATATATATATATATATATATATATATATATATATATATATATATATATATATATATATATATATATATATATATATAGTGTTTGTTTGTGTGTGTGTGTGCGTGTGTGTGCGTGTGTGTGTGATTTAATGTAATTTACTGTAATGCAAAATATAAAGTAAAACAAATGTTTCTTCAACTTTCATCAGTTTTTATTAAAACTAAAACTTATTTTGTTTATATATACAGTATAATATATATTATACTATATATTGTAGGAGCTAAACACACACATATATATATATATATATATATATATATATATATATATATATATATATATATATATATATATATATTATACACACATACACACACATTTATATAGATAATTAATTAACTTCTTTTTATTTACTGAATAAACATGCCAATTTTTTTTTTCTTTTCTATTAATAATTTTTCATCTAAATGGCTATAAATGGTTTGGTTGAAATTGTTCTTTCCCCTGATAAAAAAAATAAAAAAAATAAATAAAAATTTGTATGCCATTCATAAGCATAAATGCCAAAATATTTGAACTTTATCACACAAAGATATTCTCACCTAAAACTAGAGAAAGAGTGAGAAAGTGAAGATGTACATTACAGATTATGTATGTCTATAATAGATTAAAATCATGCAAAAAGTGTAATATTATTTGTATTTAAAAGTCATAGTATATAGTAAGGTGCAAAATTAGACTTAGTATAGCATATGAGAAGGCCTTTTTATTTCCACCCCACATGATGCTATTGATCATAACTGATATGTGGTGAAAAATGACACCGTAGTTAAAATTTTCATGACATTTCAGTCTATCTTAGACACTGTTAGTGAATAAATTAGATAAACTAGTGTGAGTGTCAAGGGAGTTTATTCCTAAAAGTCAAGCGTGCCAAAAACGCCCTTCGCTGAAGAAACAGCCGTTTATAAAACTGTGGACGGGACACACACACACACACACACACACACTCAGTATTCAGCTCCAGCTCCGTGTGTTTAGCTCCTTCCACAGACCAAAAAGCATCTTGTTATTGATCCCAGCCATGTTCCTTCTCTATTATCCGTCATCCAATCGGATGGCAGCTGCTCCGTTATGATTGCTTCAGTGTCATAGAGACACACATTCTTAGGAGTTCTTATGGATAAACGAATGTGAAATAATACCATGAAAGAGCCAACACGGCATGGCAGGGAATTTCACTGGGAGCTCATTAGGAAAACACGTTCCTCGATTTCTGCGGTGGAATGGAGAGGCGTGCTGATTATATTTCTCCGAGTGTGTGTGTGTGTGTGTGCTATATTCATGGATGACATTTAATCGGAGGCATTTGTGTATTACTGCTCTTCACTTTCTCACTCTTTCTCTCTGTTTAGGTGAGAGGGCTGGATGATATAGATAAAATACATAGTAATATCTTTATATATGCCGGCCTTTTAACAATATTCACTATATATATATATATTTAAGTTTAACTTAAAACTTATTTTAAGTTTATTTTAACTTTTAACTTAAAAATTTTAACATGTTTTCCCACATTGTTTTAGGGAAATTATTGTATTATTTATACTAATGCATACCAGCAATATTTACCTACATTTACTAAAAGACTTCCATAAACATTTCTGAGTGAGGCACGAACCAATCAAATGAGTTTTGAGTTTTGAAACAGTTCTTTGAAAATGTCAGTTTGAACCGTAATATCGGTCAAGTTCTGAATCAATTCTATTGTCAGGGTTTGAATTAATTTGTTAAAATGGACAGTTTGAACTGATTCACGTAAATTAATCATTCAAGATCAAGTTTTGAATCAATTCATTGTTCAAATTTTGAATTAATTCATTGCAATTGATAATCTGAACTGATTATGAAGTAAATTAATTTAATTTATCTCTAACCGATAAATTTAATCTCTTTATTATATTATTATTATAAATAAATCTCTAACATTATTTTTGCAAATAAGATTAAATTAGTGTTATTATTAAAGCCAGGTTTCTATACTTATTTGAATGCACATTTTGGGAAATGACAAGATGCAAATTTCCAAACGTAAAATATTTTTAATGCAACGATTTTAATGCACGACGTGGAGGCAAAGAACCATCCGATGCAAAGTCGAGTGCATTCAAATTGTTTAATGCACAGCTAGCCGTGGATTATCCCACTTATACCATGGTCATTTACCAGCATTGATAACTGGTATTGATGTTTGCAGCGCAATATTGGACCGGTAGGGTCATAATTTTCGTCAGTTATGGCTTTAAATCAGACACTAATAGTGAAGCTGCGAGTTTCAAAAAACATTAAGCAGACAGACCATGTTTTAAGATTTAGGGCCCTATTTAATTTAAACGATCTGAAACGCAAGTATCAAAAGCGAAACGCAAGTAAGTTTGTGGGTCTCGCCCGACGCAAATCTAAAATGTGTTGGTCTGAAGTAGCTTCATTACTCATAGGTGTGGTTTGGGCGTAACGTGAAATAAACCAATCAGAGCGTCATCTCACATTCCCTTTAAGAGCAGGCGCGCTTGTTCCATGGCGGATTGCTATTATAACGGTGGATTTGCCAGGAGCGGTTCACAGCCGAGGAGACCGACGTTCTCGTCAGGGCCGTAAAACACAGAGAAGTGACATTGTATGGGGATGGAGAAACACACACAAATTAGCTTCGGTTAAACAGGCGTATAATAATTTGGGTCAATGTGTAAGCTAGATTTATGCCTATTTTTACACATCTTCATGGACACAACAATGATTTCCCTTGTGTGGTAATATTTTCCTTGTAATTATGTACGGTTTGCAAAAATGAAAACTGCTGCGTCTGTGTGTAGATGAGAGAAGCAAAGTGTATGCGCGTTGTGCACACATTACATTATGGCCAAGCATGCACCCTTAAAATAGCATCTGAACGCACCACTGACTTTAGACGAGGTTTCTCCTGGTCTGTGGCGGAATTGTTTTCTGAAACTGCAAAATAGCACCAGGGAACGTTTGTGCCGGAACACGCCTCCTCTTTTCGCTGAACCGCCCCCGGGAGCGCAAGTTCATTCCCTAATTTACCGACGTGCGTCTGTGGAGGGAAAAGTCTGTTGTGCGTCGGGTGCAAAATAGGAAGGATACATGTGTCGGTGTGCAAAGTCAATTGCGCTGGGTGCAAGATAGGGCCCATAGTGTGAATAGTCAATCTATCATACAGCCCTAGGTAAGAAAGCAAACAAATATTTCCCCACAGCCAAGAGACATGAATTTAGAAGTGAACAACTTTAGTCTTTATTCAAAGGGGAGATGTGTGTGTTGGAGTAAGTCTGCGACCGTGGTTTATGGGTTATTTCAGCGTCCGATGCGGGATGTGATCAAAGTCCAGCCCGCAGATGTTCGGATGGGGAACAGCGGGTCTCGTGACCGGTGGCCGGTGTTGCTGGTGGGCTAATGCTGTTCCAGCGTATCCGAGACCTCAGGGGGAGATGAGAGCGCTCCTGCTGCAGGACAACATCAGATACACTCCCCTATCAAACATGAGCCGGTGCACGCATGTGTGTGTTAGAGGCGGAGTGATTCGCTATCTTCTCCCCTTCCTGACAGCCAAATGAGTCTCAGACATGAAAAAGCAAACCTGCTGCTACACCCCGCGGGTTATGTAAACCTTCCGCGATCGCAGACGGGTGTTTCTATGTTCCCTCGTGCGCTTGTGACCTTGAGGAGCGACACACTGTATATATTTACTCTGCGGATGGCAAAAGGGCTGTTACTTCAGGCTGTACTAAAATAACAACACCAGTCTGCTAAAAAAGACTCAATCCGGTTCCCTGACCGAGGATTCACACTTGGTTTGATTGTTTGGTCAGAAACAGAGCAGCATTGAGAAATCATTCGGATACTATAGTAATCACGACCAGTATAAAGTCGATTAAAACGGTTACTTTCATACTGCAATCTGGATATGCAATTCATTTAAAGAGTTTAAAAATATTTTCTCATATACTGTAGTGGCTAGAAGTGATGTCCGGCCTATAAGAAAATTGACATCTTCACCCTTTATTCAACTTTTTAAACAATGTGTTAAAGATTTTGTAAGCATATATTGCATAGTTGTGCTTGAATAATAATAACGCAATGCAATATGACATATTGTGCCGAACGACATAATTTTTTTAGCCCAGGCTGTTACATAAAGAAATGATGAACATGTAAAAACAAGAGAGAACCAATGAAAATAGAATAGAATAGAATAGAATAGAATAGAATAGAATTCAACTTTATTGTCATTGCACGTCACAAGTACAAAAGCAACGAAATGCAGTTTGCATCCATCCAGAAGTGCTTTAGCAAGAATATAGATATATTACAAAATATAGAAATATTGTAGATGTGTTACAAATATACACAGTATGAAGGTATGTTATGAATATACTATAACTATAAGTATACAGGCTATAACTGTAGTGAATGTGTACAGGCTATGAACAGGTTATACGTATGGTTATAAAAAAGGCTATAACAGACTATAAATATACAATATGCAAGTATTAATAAACAGCTGTAGAACTAATTATTGTATTGTATTGTACAGTATGATTGTCTACACAGTATTTACAGTAGTGCAGTTAAGATCAGTGAGATATATATGGATAAATTATATACAGTAATGATATAAAGTGCAAGTGGCTGTAAGTGGCGGTTCAGTCCATGTTATTTCTGTGTGTATGAGGATACTGTCGGCCGTTTGTTTGTGTTTTGTCCATTGTGTGTGTGTTCAGTTATGGGTTGTTGTGAGTACGTGTATGTTCAGTCCATGAGTTTTAATGTGGGTGAGATGTCAGGAGGCAGAAATATATGATTTCAATGTATGATTCTACCTGTGAGCTTTTTCTATACAGGTTTATATATATATATATATATATATATATATATATATATATATATATAAAACCTGTAGCTGTAGTTTGCCTTTTTTGCCAAATAATTTTGACAGATTAATACCTTAAACAAGTTTATTGATTTGTTTTCCCCTCATATTTAAATATTTTAATATTTTAATATTTAGATGGTTTAATTTGTAGAGCCATTACTTATTGACATCACTAATTTATTTTGAATAATTATACATCATAGAAATATATATAAATTAATTATACTAAATAATATGTTAAAATATCCATTTATTTCTCTAAACTGTTTTGGTACAGTGTTCAGTCCATCAGTAAAGCTATAAAACTGTGCTGATTTCATTTTCATTAACATAAATATACATATGACGTGTATATATCACCATTATAATGTGATCAAAATATATATATATATATAATGATTGCTGGTCTTCAATAATAATTGCAGTCGACTGTAGTGCATTTATGTCAGCAAATTACACTGTGCAAAGCCTCACTTTAGGGAGTTCAAAACTTATTAAAAGAGTGTTTTCAATATCAAACGAGTTTTTCCTGTGTTACCGGAATTTTTATCGGGAATCACACTAAACATTGTCGAGAAGACCCTAATTTATCAAAGTAAAACTGTTTCCCAGCATGTGCATGTTTCCTGCAGTGTGTGTGTGTGTGTCCAGCTCTCGCGACCCGAGCCTCAGGCTTCCGCCAATTAACGGCTCGTGGAGCTTCAATGCTCCGTAAACTCTGAGCTTACCTATCACAAGCACCACTGATCCACAATTAACTTATCCATTACATCTTATCAGAGCTCTCGCAGGACAACAGATGCTCAGCCAGCACTCGCCCTGAATGAGGCTCGTCTGATGTGCTTCCAGATGACATGGAGAAGCACGCAGGGCTTCCTCAACTGCGAATCAGGAACTACAGATGAGCATTAACAGTGAGGATTTTCAATGATGAATGATTCAACAAAATCTTCATGACTTTGTCCTCAACAATAGTGCAAATAAATGAGCTGAGTTTCCAAAAAGCCCACAAACACTGCTCATGCACATGACCCTTTTTGTTTAGTCATGCTCGGTTTGCTTCCGCTCGTTTATGAACTTGTCTCATTTAGTGGCAGTACGATGGGCATATTTGTTCAGTAAACTCATCGAATCGATGAAATGCTCCTTTCGAAGTCTGACTTTGAAGACTGGAAAAAAAACGGCAAACAGGAACGGTTCATTCAGTTAAAAGATTTATCCACAAACACTGAGGGAGAATTCACTCAGAAAGATTAGCATCATTTGCATGCTATTATTTTAGCTCGATTCAAGGAATTATGCAAATCAGATAATGCCAGAAACACGCACAAAAAAATGTGTTAAATCTTGCAGGCCGGCTATGAGTGGAGGATGCAAGATGTGGTGACTCTGGTGACTGTACACCTAAATCATTTCAACGGTGAAAGTCTCAAATTAATGCAGGCAGTGAAAGCACAATGTTAATTGATGCAGGCAAATTGCACCGACTTTCATGAATATGATGCAACTCATTTGCATAGAAAAAGAGGTCATTTTAACCATATGACCCTATGAATAGGTGTTTGCTATATAGTCTCCTGTTTCTCAGATAATCGCACAAGTTTGTATGAACTCAAACATCAGAAATCATTTAACTCTATCTTAGAGCTAGATTGATATTTGGCCCATTGTTTTGAGATTATCTGAAAAAAAATAAAAAAAATAATAATAATAATAATAATAATGCAGGCAGTTAGTAGCATGTTTTCGCAAATACTGCACCACTGGTTAGTGAATTTACCTCACAGACTTCCCTCTGTAAACAGAAAGATTTGTGAGCCGTACTTCTCTAAAAAAGAAAAGAAAAGAATTTACAAAAAATATATATTTAAAAAAGAAATAAAATAAAACCATAATTAATAAAATAAAATAAAATAATACAAGTTATCATATTAAATCAGCGTGTAGTTCGACTGTAAGTGAATAGGATGCATGTTTTTGCACTAAATACTGCACAAGTGTTCAGTGAATTTACAGTAACACATGCCCGAAACACGGCTACTCTCTGTAAACACAGACCGGTTTGTGATCTGCACTTCTCTCTCTCTCTCTCTCTCTCTCTCTCTCTCTCTCTCAGTCAGATCTCTGATCCGCTGCGCGAAGACAGCGAGAGAGACGGTGGTCTTTGAAGAATGAAGTAGGTCACTTTTTAAAACCACAGTCCTTGAATTAGGAAGGTTGCCAGAGTGTTTGCTCCCCGGCGGCGTCTTAAAGGGCCCAGAAATAACCCAAACACCCCTCCACATTTATCAGGATGACACGACGCTGTTGGCTTGTGATTTTAGAGGGTGGACTCAATAAATCTCAGAGGATTGGGCTGTTGCTCCCAGGGCTATCGTACACTCCCTCCCGCGGCTCCTTCCATCCCGGCTCCCAAATCATTCCCATTGCACCTGCAACCCTTGAGCAAGGAGTGATTACACCTTACAACCTGGAAATTGAACTCTAGCGTTGAACACCTGTGCCGGATGGAAGCCACACACACACACCCACGGCAAATCTCGAAAAGGAAAGAAGTTAAAACCCTGAATTAGGGCCATATGACCCCACACTTACACCACAAACAGGCTTAAAGGTGAAGTGTGAAATCGCCGCGCCACTAGAGAAAACTTGAAGTTGAAGAACAAACCAACGGTGAATCGACCAATGGAAGTGGGTTTTATGGTAGATTTACCCGTTTCGCTGACCAATGCCTGACCGCATGGGTGTTCTGCTTGATGATACCAAAATTACACACTTCACCTTTAAGGATAAACGAGATTTAAGTTTAAAGTTAAGTGGGAGAGGTCATGCTATAGGACAGAGATATCACAAATGAGATATTTTTCATAGCTCAATTGCTTCTTCTTAGAGAGTAATGAGATTAATGGAGAGCAAATAGAGATCTTTCTTTTAATCTCCTACTTCGATTGTAGACATATATAGTGTGTGTATGTATGTATGCATGTATGTATGTATGTATGTATGTATGTATGTATGTATGTATGTATGTATGTATGTATGTATGTATGTATGTATGTATGATTCAATTGATTCCCAAAACTAAGACACAGCACAACTTGTTCTGACTTGAAAGGTCAGCTTATTTTTCTAGTCAATAAAATCACTTCACAATACTCTTTACTGTATTATTAAATATAGGCCTACAGTGATTCTTATTAAAGCTACTAAAGTTGTTCAGTCAAGATTTCTGTCTCAACTGTTTATGTTCACTGAAGACATGTCTGTAACTGAGCGTTTCGGGACGTTCCCGAGGAACATGCTCACAGAAAGCAGCTGCGAGTTTTCTTTCACAGCTTAAAGTAAAACCTTTCTTTTTTTCTTTTTTTTTATCAAGCACGTCCCGCGGTGGACTGCATTTTACGACATTTTCACGTTACATGATTTGACTGATTTTGACACTAAGGAGGACCGAAAGCACACCGCTTGAAAAGAAATTAGCAAGCTTCAGTAATTTATTTGCATGAAATTATTTTAATGCTTTAACGAGTTTGAATTAATCACGTTAACGCTCTGATGGATCAAACTAATCATAATTCTAACATCTAACCTTACTTCTCCTTTAGGCCTATAACACTAGAACAAAATGTACTCTGAAGATTGTGTTGAAACCAGTGGAAAATTCTGGCTAGACAATATAAAAAAATATACTGTAAAATAGTCTCATGACATATTGAGTAATCAAATGAACCTCTAACCCTTTTCTATGTTTTCTAATGATTTAAGATGTAAGTTTGCTCCTACCTAGTAACAGAAGGGTTTGCATATGAAGAACCAATCAAATTGTAGGGGATTTTCATGTCATGTTTGCCATGCTCCTATTCTATAAAAACTGTTGTATTTCTTTTGCTGGTGGGATTCTCTCTGAAATTTGTCTGAGATCCTCCGGCCGTGATTAAAGCATATTCGAAGGCATTGTCTGAAGTCTGTCGGTTATTATTGCTGCACAATTAGGGTTAGGAAACTCGAAGTCAGTTGTCGAATGTAGACGCAGAGCTAGAGTATAAAGATTATTAAAGGGTAACTCTCGCCAAAATTGAACCTCGGCTCTTTTTGTTAATCTACCCGAGTCAAACTTTCGTGTAAAAGCATAATTAGAATGGAAACGCCACTTTTAAGATTGACAGTATTTTCGTTTTAGGTCAAATAGCCTAAATAGGCATTTTGACCTAAAACGAAAATACTGTCAATCTTAAAAGTGGCGTTTCCATTCTAATTATGCTTTTGGATGTCGACTGGAGACGCTTGTGTGTCGATTGGAGACGCTTGGGTGTCGATTGGAGACGCTTGGGTGTCGATTGGAGACGCTTGGGTGTCGACCGGAGACGTTTGGGTGTCGACCGGAGACGCTTGGGTGTCGATTGGAGACGCTTGCGTGTCGACTGGAGACGCTTGGGTGTCGATTGGAGACGCTTGGGTGTCGACTGGAGACGCTTGGGTGTCGATTGGAGACGCTTGGGTGTCGATTGGAGACGCTTGGGTGTCGATTGGAGACGCTTGGGTGTCGATTGGAGACGCTTGGGTGTCGACTGGAGACGCTTGGGTGTCGATTGGAGACGCTTGGGTGTCGATTGGAGACGCTTGGGTGTCGATTGGAGACGCTTGGGTGTCGACTGTAGACGCTTGGGTGTCGATTGGAGACGCTTGGGTGTCGATTGGAGACGCTTGGGTGTCGATTGGAGACGCTTGGGTGTCGACTGGAGACGCTTGGGTGTCGATTGGAGACGCTTGGGTGTCGACTGGAGACGCTTGGGTGTCGATTGGAGACGCTTGGGTGTCGATTGGAGACGTTTGGGTGTCGATTGGAGACGCTTGGGTGTCGACTGGAGACGCTTGGGTGTCGACTGGAGACGCTTGGGTGTCGATTGGAGACGCTTGGGTGTCGATTGGAGACGCTTGGGTGTCGATTGGAGACGCTTGGGTGTCGACTGGAGACGCTTGGGTGTCGATTGGAGACGCTTGGGTGTCGATTGGAGACGTTTGGGTGTCGATTGGAGAAGCTTGCGTGTCGATTGGAGACGCTTGCGTGTCGACTGGAGACGCTTGCTTGTCGATTGGAGACGCTTGGGTGTCGATTGGAGACGCTTGGGTGTCGACTGGAGACGCTTGGGTGTCGATTGGAGACGCTTGGGTGTCGACTGGAGACGCTTGCTTGTCGATTGGAGACGCTTGGGTGTCGATTGGAGACGTTTGGGTGTCGATTGGAGACGCTTGGGTGTCGATTGGAGATGCTTGGGTGTCGACTGGAGACGCTTGGGTGTCGACTGGAGACGCTTGCGTGTCGATTGGAGACGCTTGGGTGTCGATTGGAGACGCTTGGGTGTCGATTGGAGACGCTTGGGTGTCGACTGGAGACGCTTGGGTGTCGATTGGAGACGCTTGGGTGTCGATTGGAGACGCTTGGGTGTCGACTGGAGACGCTTGGGTGTCGACTGGAGACGCTTGGGTGTCGACTGGAGACGCTTGGGTGTCAATTGGAGACGCTTGGGGCTCGATTGGAGACGCTTGGGTGTCGAGACGCTTGGCTGTCGATTGGAGACGTTTGGGTGTCGACTGGAGACGCTTGTGTGTCGATTGGAGACGCTTGGGTGTCGACTGGAGACGCTTGGGTGTCGACTGGAGACGCTTGGGTGTCAATTGGAGACGCTTGGGGCTCGATTGGAGACGCTTGGGTGTCGAGACGCTTGGGTGTCGATTGGAGACGTTTGGGTGTCGACTGGAGACGCTTGGGTGTCGACTGGAGACGCTTGGGTGTCGATTGGAGACGCTTGGGTGTCGATTGGAGACGTTTGGGTGTCGACTGGAGACGCTTGGGTGTCAATTGGAGACGCTTGGGTGTCGAGACGCTTGGGTGTCGATTGGAGACGCTTGGGTGTCGACTGGAGACGCTTGGGTGTCGACTGGAGACGCTTGGGTGTCGATTGGAGACGCTTGGGTGTCGATTGGAGACGCTTGGGTGTCGACTGGAGACGCTTGGGTGTCGACTGGAGACGCTTGGGTGTCGACTGGAGACGCTTGGGTGTCAATTGGAGACGCTTGGGGCTCGATTGGAGACGCTTGGGTGTCGAGACGCTTGGCTGTCGATTGGAGACGTTTGGGTGTCGACTGGAGACGCTTGTGTGTCGATTGGAGACGCTTGGGTGTCGACTGGAGACGCTTGGGTGTCGACTGGAGACGCTTGGGTGTCAATTGGAGACGCTTGGGGCTCGATTGGAGACGCTTGGGTGTCGATTGGAGACGTTTGGGTGTCGACTGGAGACGCTTGGGTGTCGACTGGAGACGCTTGGGTGTCGATTGGAGACGTTTGGGTGTCGACTGGAGACGCTTGGGTGTCGACTGGAGACGCTTGGGTGTCAATTGGAGACGCTTGGGTGTCGAGACGCTTGGGTGTCGATTGGAGACGACCCAGGTAATTAGGTTCCAGATACGTAAAAAAAATCTACCACACCGCGTTAACGTCGACATCCCTAATATTACACATACTACACATATACTCTATATTCTAACTGAATGTCAAAAAAAGCCTTGTACAAGGGGAACATATGAGCAGTAAAATGTTCAGTTTGTGCTTGTGCTCAATGCACATGATCACAAGAACTATACATGTGCCCTGATCCTTACATGCTCTCTATCCGATTGGAAAAACGTGGGAAACCGGCTATAATTTCTAATTCGCTCGGGATCCTCTACTAAATAACAGTCCCGTTTCAGAGTTGGGCTGCACAGTGTGTTTTCACAGGATGATGTAAATATGACAGAGACTGACATCTTCGTCTTAGGACAAAAAAAAAAAGGATGGCCAGAGAAAGATGGACAGAGAAACGGAGAAATGTGAGGCAGAGAGAGGGACGGTAGGATAACGGGAGAGAGAAAGAGACACAAAGCGACTCACATTCCTGCCTTATTTACACGTAACCGCAGCTATGACAGGTAATTTGGCCAAATTCTCCACAGACCTTGCAGCAGACGGTAAGGGGATATAAAGAGAGAGAGAGGGAAGAGGAAAGGCACAATAGTGAAGGAGGAAATGTGTGGAGAAACGTGTGCCGACTGCATGACGTGGCCTGGCTAAGGGGAGAAAAGGAAGAAAGCAAATGGGTTTCCAGATTTCAATCTAGAGCGGAGCTGTGTGTGTGTGTGTGTGAGGTAGTCTAGCTGTTGACAGATTTTGACAATTTTATTTATCACACACACTGGAGATATAAAAAAGCCTTTTTTAATTCAATTTCTCTGTTCGCGTTTAGCCCTGGAAAGATCAGAAAAAGGTAGGTTGGTTCACATGTCTGTTCTGATGGGTCACGGACGACTGGGGAAGAACAATGCTAATGCAAATAACTACCCACTAAATTGCGCAGAGTTTGACTAGCAAAATAAATGGGCGATCAACAAATGGAGGATAAAATGCTTCCCATATGTGTTACAGCTGTTGATGTCAAAGGCTGTGTGTTCAATCAAACTTACAGCATTCTGGCTCAAATTCATCCGTCATTTAAACGGTTAACGCAATGTTTGTTCCATGTGTTATTCTGATGAATGTTTATTTGGATAGTTGAAATGCCGTGCAGTGTGACGTGATATGTGGCTGGCATCATTATCATTATTATGCATGCAGCTTTAATGACCTCATATTCATCAAGAGATATTGAGTTAAAACTCATGCCACCACAGGACCATTTAAAATCAACTATAGTTTCAGTAATTTTTTAACTAGTAATTTTTCTACACTGTAAGGTGTTATATTATCACTGTAATACCAAACCTAAAAGGTAAACTACCTTTTATATTTTTATAATATTGTAACCTATAATGTTAAACATAAAAACAAGAAAGTATTTTTTTTTCCTACAAAATGTCAACGAAATAGATATGAATACAGTATAAATTAATCATATAGACGCAGAACATTTCCACAGCTGCATGATTAAATAATAATAAAAAATAATAGTAAACATTACACATACTGTATATATATAGATTAAAAAAAAAATATATATATATACACATATATTATTAAATTATCATTTTTATCAAGCTCGTATATTTAGGTACAATAATTTCACTGTAATGTCAATTAATTGGTCATTTTCATTGCCATTAAAGTGAAATAACTGAACAGAAACATACGAGCTTGATAAAAATGATCATTTTAGAAGAAAATTTCAGATGGAACTTAGAGGCTTTTGCATCTGAAGTCTTCATACATACACATATATACATATATACATATGCATATACATCATATATGTCCAGCTTAGAGCTGCTAGAAACCAGCTACAATAATACAAAACAGTTGCCAGTTCATCAGCCACTTGACGTACAATGCAAAAACTGGGTCATTTCAGTAAATTCAGCGGATAACCACTGAGATACAGCATGACAAGTTATAATAATAACAACACACACACACCAAAAACACCGCAGGATGGTGTGGCGGCTGATTTATGCAGCTTTCTGTCCTTCGGTTGTGTGTTTCCGTCTGCTTCCGGGGCCAGCGTCTCCTGCTGAATGTATTTATAGCATATTCCTCTCATAGAGCCGTCGACTGCCTGTCAGCGCTCGCAGCCAATTAGAATGTACTCGTTAATAGGGCGCTGCGTGGCTTTCCGTGGAGGCGTGATGGCTTTATTCCTCCAGACTACAGACAGAGAGACATGGGAGATGAAGAGACAGGCCCGAGGCGGCTGTGTGTAACTTGTGTGTAACTTCTGACTCTGAACAGGTGCTTATCCTAAAACGACCTCTACATCGCCTTCCTCCGACACGACCACCGGCAGCACAGACTCGCAACGAGAGAGGCGTTCTCCGGGATGCTTTTGACGTTATTCTGCCATAAAGACTGATACACCATCCACCATGCTTCTGTCATTTTAATTCGTTTATTTTATATTTTATAAGTGTATACAGCTTGTATTCACTCATGGTTAGTTTTCAACAAAAACGGGAACACTTTTAATGCGTTTTGGCCATTCATTTGGGGGTTTTTTGCACTAAAAAAAATGAAGTCCTGGTCCACTTAGCGTTCACATTGGCATTTTAACAACGAACCTAAAGATACTGATTGGCCGGCTTTTATTACGTATTTTTTGCGACTCTTTGTATGTGCGTAGCCGACATATGATGGTATTTTGACCAGCTGAGAACTCGTGAGGAGCTTATAAAGTGTTTAAAGGAGTCAAAACAGCGTCAGGAATCCCTCCGTCACACACACAAATGAAGATCTGCTGCGAGGAGACGCGGTTCTGACGCCTGTACTCAACTGTGATGGGCAACATCACGACTATGACGAGAAAAAAACAGGTATGATTGAGGATTCTGTCCTTTTTAGGGGCGCATCTTCTAACATCATGTCCTGTTTTTTGTTCATTTACATGTTTTTGGTCTGTGTTGCATTCATATTTCATTCATACCGCACCAGAGTTTGTTTGGAAGCGGATCGAGACCAATCTTTTCAGCGTCTCGGGTCCGCTTGTTTGGTGGCACCAGGGTTCAGATGGCAGCGAAACATGCCAAGTGTGAACACACCCTTACACGACAATGCGTTTTGGGGACCTGAAAATGCCAACTTTTTGAAAACGATAGGCCTACCTTTACGCTTTAAACGTAAATTTGTGAAAACAGTGACGTCATGCGCATGTGTACTATGTGTTAAGTCTATAGGCATGCGCAAGTACTTGTCAACCAAAATAACAATTGTGGACTTAAGGCGAGACACGGCAGGCAAAAACATTTATATTTTTTCACTGGTCAATTTTGAGATTTTGGGATATTTGTCTTCAATAACGTCTTCTTTCAGACTTGTGGTGAAAAAAAGTCCAAAATACACATTTAGGTCTTTATTTTACTACACTTTGTCTATTTGCGTCTGTAGATTTCTCCTAAATTCAACAAAAGTCTGCGTTCTTAAATCAACATGCTGCTCCGCGATCGCTGTCTGCACCGTCATCACACACACCGCTGGAAAGCTCTCTCTCTCCTGTACAATGTTGTCGGATCCAAATATGGTCATTTCCTTTTTATCAGCAACCAATCGTGAAAGTACAATGGGGCAAAGCGAAATCTCATTGGCGGATGTCAATTTTAAAGGCCATTTTCTCAAAATTGTTTTTTCTCATATTCTGAGCCAGAAATCTCCACTTCAGCAGCACTTACATTAACCAAACTTAACAGTTGTATTCCAAATGCAAATTAGCGCGTATTTAATGAGATACTACCTAATTTGCACATTTAAATAAATATTCTAAAAACTTGTAATACAAAAGATATTTGTTCTCAAAAGATATATATTGGGACTCAGACACACTTAATGTCAGTAATCAACTGGGGAAGTTTCATGCTGATATGTATTAGTTTTTTTTTTTTTTTTTACCTGGGGTGTCTCGTCTTAAAAAGAGGGTACATTGTGACATGAGTTTAAGATCGACAAAATGACCCAATGCTTTCGCTACCTTGATTGTTTTGCTCTGTAAAAGAATGTCCACAGGCGCATAGAGTTTCTTTACAAACATCGCCAACTACTGATCAGACACGCATAAAACAGCGTTTTTAGTCATTTTTGCGGATCCCTGTGAATGGGGATAGTTTTGAAAACGTCATCTGTACGTGAAAATATTCACAAATGCAAAGGAAAAACTTCCATTTTTAATGCATCATTCTTGTGCAAACGTGCCCTTAGTTAGCGAAAATAACCCAAATGTGATCGACAGCGACATAAGTTACGAGGTTAACATTGGTAAGTACATTTTAAAACAAAAAAACACAGACGCACATTGAAATTGTGCATTACAGCATCAGTGCAAGTGTTTGTCTACAGCCTTTTGTACACCGGATAAACACTTTGTGTTGTGCATGGTGTTATTTTAAACACAGTTTATTGTGTAGCTCTGATTTACCAAATGCACTGTAAAAATCCATTTTTAAATGCAATTTGATTTCATAAAATGACGAAGGGAACATCTCAAGGCTGTAAAAAGTGCTTGAGTGCAGCTTACAACAAGAGGCGCACAGCTAGTCTAGGTGTTTTGTTGAACCCTATTTTAGGAGAGCCTATTTTAAGCTTGTTTTGTTATCCTAGCAATGCACCATTATATGTTAGTATTATTGCATTTAGCATTGTGTTTTTCCCTACAGTACGTGAACCCATCAGAAAAGACACGCAACCCATTTTTTCCACCAGTTGAGGACCACTGCTCTCTATCTCACTGACACACATGTGCGTGGCTACACACTTCATTTCATGCATAATACACAAACACACACACACACATTTTCTGTGCTCTTTCCTCTACCTCTGCATTTGCACTCCAAAACCCCCATGCTGTGCAGCGCTGCATGGCCTTCTCTTGGCCTCAGCACCGCCAATGTGGCCTGGGAGAAACCGAACGCGAGGAAAAAGATATGTGGGCACAGAATACCTACAGGCTGGAAAAACAAAGCGAAAAAGAGCATAGAAAAAGAGAGAGATGCAGAGAAAGCGTGGACCGCTGCTCTGAGAGTCTCTCCGGTCCGCCCGGCGATACGGTCTCGGACGACGACAAATGAAAAACGACTGTAATAAAACATAATCAGACACACAGAGAGAAGATCACCCTCCGCGCTTCACTGAAGTATGTAATTGTGCTATAACATACTACAACAAAACACCGAGCAGCCATAAGTGAACGCAAGCCACCGCAGGAACTAACAATATGGATCTGCACTTCAGCAGTCGGTAAAAGACAAGACAAAAACTGTGTTTAATAGCAGAAAAGGGAGCTGTAATTATTGGGACGGCTTTGAGAGAACGGCCGCTATGAATTTCAATCTCTTTAATTTCAGTTCACACCCAGTTGGATGTCATTGTTTATTGCCATTATGTGTATTTTGGAATCATTACGATGGAGCTGTTGCTCAGTTCGCGTTTCAAAGACTTTTGCTTTTCACCGTCTTCATCTTGTGCATCTTGCATCACAAATCTCATGATAATTGTTTTTATTTTCTGCATGCTTAAAATGGGAAAAACAACACGCTTTTAGCTCTTATTTAGTCTTGGAAGCTTATTTTTTTGCTAAGAATCGCCATCCTGTCTGATTGAAAGCGAGTCTTTCCGCACATTTTAGGTGTTAAAGTCACTATGAAATTAAAGTTGACAATTCTTATTTTTATTTGGAATATTGGAGTATTTATTATAAACGATTTATCCATGCACATCATTATTCTTTTTTAAAATCATGTTCCCGGTAATCTTGAATCAGAATAACTTCCCCTCCCTCTTGCAGCGCTGATGACGAGGGCGGGGCAACCTGTCAATCACATGAGATCCACCAATAGCAAACCACAACCATCCAATCAATTCCCCATTGACATAATTAAGCCCCGCCCTACATTTGTTCTTGTTTGAGAAGCCGTTTCCCCTCGGATATACGTCACAATAGGGAAGAAAAGACTATCACAACTTCCGTTTCATGCAGACTTTAATAGACTGGTAGGAAAAAATCTTCAAATAATGGTAACATAGGTGTTTTCTATGCAATTCACTTCTAAACGGTTAAAGAAATTGCATAGAAACTAACCAAGCAAATTGGATCTGCCAATTTTAAACTGCTTACATTTATGCATTTGGCAGACGCTTTTATCCAAACCGACTTATATTGCATTCAAGGTGCCTGGCAGTGCCACCTGAAGCTGACAATAACTACTCCAACTAATTAAAGTCAGTAGCAGCCACAGCTCACAATACTGCAGTGCCACTTTTGCACAAACCTGGCTGATTTTTATTCAAGAGGAAAGTACAGTGAATAAGTACAGTGGAACTGGACGCGTGGTTCACACCTCGAACCGTAGGCGGCGAACCCGCGGCGTCAAGCATCAGGTGATTAGCCGTCTTCGCTGCCAACTCGTACAATAATTGGCCCCACGATACAGGATGCCATTAACCTTTGCTATTCTTAACCAAATCCAACAAATGCATGCAAACACAGCCAAGGACGACAAGGAAAGAAAAAACAGGCCAAGAAAAATCCATTTTCATGAATATTGGATTTCATTAAAGAAACCCAAGTGATTGCTCTTTAATGACCCAAAATCCACACACATGAATTTTTAAGCAGCGGCTGGAACCGCGATACGACTGGAGGCGTGCGGTGAGAAAGAGGAAAGGAATCGCAGCCGAGGTTCTGCGGGGGTTTAAGATGCTCTTCTGAAGGGGCGGGAGTTTAACCCAGTCCAAAGAAGAATACGAGACCCGACACGGCTGGCGCTGAAGACTGGAGTAATGATGCTGAAAATCCAGCTGTGCTTTAACAGAAAGTTCTTTCAAAAACACGTCGAACTGCCAATAATACGAGTTAAAGGAAGAATAAAACACTAACTTGGGTTAAGATATTTATCTGGCAAAATTCTTTTATAAAAACTACACGTACAGTTTTTAAAAAATGCACAGAAAAACAAAAAAGCATACATTGACTACAGCATAATCAGTTATTAACATTTCATCGGTTCTCTCGTAATTTGTTTGCATGGCTTATAGTCAAAACTGATTTCCGCACAATTTGTCATGTTTCATTGCGTTATTATCACAAATAAAACAAATGACTTCAAGCACAACTACGCAATTTGGGTAAGTTACTCTAAAAAAGTACTTAATTACAAGTTACTAATTACATCTTAATCAATGTAATTAGATTACTGTACAAATTACTCTCTCTATAAAGTATTGCATTATTACAAATTAGTAGTTAATTAGTAATAATTTCTAAATCAGCCTCGACCAGTTGAACAATACAAGAATATACATGAAACTGCTCTTTTAATTCTTTCAATTAAATAATATAAAATTGCATAAAATAGTATCGAACTGACCAAAGTATTTAAAGGGAGAAGGTTACATTAAAAAACATAGATTTTAACATTAGATGTCAAATTTTGATGCTAAATCCACTATAAAATTTTTTAGTGGATTTATATTATAAATACAATATAATCCACTATATTTATAGTGGATCTTTATCCACTATAAAAAATCCATTGTTATATAGTCTATACAGTATTTAATGCAACTACATCAGAAGTAACTGTAATAAAGTTACTGAAAAATTACAAGTAATCCCTTTACTTTTCAAGGGAAAATTAAATTGCAGTAATTAATTACTTAGTAATGCATTACACCCAACACTGGCAATAATCGTCGTCACTTTTGGCCACTAATGTAGTCCATGTGACTTATAAAATATATTGGCAATATTTCAGAATTATTCTGAAGTCATATAATAAAAACACTACCATTTATTTATTTTTATTTTTTAAAGAAATTAATACTTTGATTCAGCAAGGATGCATTAATTAAAAGTGACAATTAGGATGTCACAAAATATTCTATTTCAAATAAATCCTTTGAACTTTCTATTCATTAAAGAATCCTGAAAAAAACTCAACTTTTTTCAACATTGAAATGTTTCTTGAGCATCAAATCATCATATACACGAATGATTTCTGAAGGATCATGTGACACTGAACACTGGAGTAATGATGCTGAAAATCCAGCTTTGCCATAACTGTCTAACATATTACTGTTTTACTGTATTTTGAGAGAGAAAGAGACTTCTTTCAAAAACAAACTATTGAACAATAGTGAAGTATGTGTGAAAATGAGTTATTGAGACTTCTTCTAAATTACATCCACTTTTAGATCCGAAAGGTCTGATATCACTGAAACCATTGGTTATACACCAACTGATATGAGGAGAACAAAATTCGAGATCATTTTCAGCTCATAACAAAGCAAATTTTAGCCTGTTCGTGATGCTTTTGTCATTTTTGGAGCTCATTGATTCTGCAAAGAAAAGGCGTATGAGTTTTAAACAACATAATGGTGAGTAAATGTCATGATGATGGAACTGCTATAGGGGAAGTATTCCTTTAAGCATGCATCACGTTCAGCTTGACTAATATCATCTCTGATTAGCCAGAAGGTTGAAGTTTCCCTGATTAATTCTCTTCCATGTAGGGACACTGCAGCCTCAACGCTGCTGACTTTGTCATGAGCAATTTGCAGGAGGTGTTATGATTGTGAATGAATCTTACGTCTGGATGTTCATCACGTCTAAGAGGCGATGGTGGAAGTCAGCGACCCGACCGAGAGCGTGACCCTTGGTGCCTGCTTTCCTCGTGTCAAACTCAAACACATCTCACAGGCTTAGCAATAATGGCGGTTTTAATATTCGTGTCATTCCCATTAACCTCCATGAGAACAGACGGGCTCGTATTACACAGGGAGATGAGGGATAAGCCAGGTCTCGTCTCCTCCAGAACATCCCAGCATTAGTAACCGTCCCAGAAGACCGCCAGAAACCAGCAGATGGTTTTTATTTTGCTCTCTAAGCCCTAGTCGGACAAGACTGGTTTTCCCTGAGGGTTCAGGTAAATTAGTGTTGCAGAGACATACTGTACCTTGCAATTTTAATCCCGTCCGAATTGAGCATGTTTATGGTTTCTCATACAACCCTGGTAAAAAAAAAAAAAAACGGAGTAAATTACCTACTGTTTTTCCCACTAACTAGCGGGTCCACAGAGAAATCGGATAGCAACGTCTGTTGTTCCGCTATATTACACATTTCTGGGTTTCTCGTTGCACTGCCTGGTGCTTCTTTATTACGGATTCAGCCCTTTTTGCCAACTTTCTGGGTAAAATAACAGTTGGTGGTTTAAGAACTGCTGGCATCACATCCAACATAAAAAAGAAGCACTTTTTCAAACATAGATCTCGGCGTGGGCTGAAAGAAAACCTTGTTGAGCTCTGTATGTCACCGGAGAAGCATGACACACACTTTCTAAAACAGCCGTTCCCATCCGGGGGTACATCAGCCGCTTACAGGGGGTACTGGAAAGAAAAAAATACTTTACAAATTAAATATTTATTAGGGATGTCGACATCTTGAAATAATTATTGATGATTAATGTCATGATTTTTTGTGGTTTATGCGTTACATTCAGGTTGTTTTTAAGGCAAGAAAGCAAACTGTGTGTCAATCAGTCAGGCGAAATATGTTGAGTATTATAAATGGAAGGATCCGTACAAGTATGTGAGCCATGAATTGTAGATCTGTCACCTTGTCAAAGACTCTTCCCAGAGTATTTGGATCTGGTTTTCTTTGTAATGTCTTTTCAGATCCAGAATCCTGAAGAATTACGACCGTTTCTTCACAAGAATATGAAGCAGCATAACTGTTTTCAACATAATTATCAAAAGCATAACAATCATAAATGTTTCTTGAGCATCAAATCATCATATAAGAATGATTTGAAGACTGAAGCTGAAAATTCAGCTTTGATCACAGGAATAAATTACATTTTTAAATAAATTGCAATAGATAACAGGTATTTTAAATTGTAATACTATTTCACAATATTACTGTATTTTTCTTTAAATAAATACAGCCTTGGTGAGCAAATCGTGCCGACCTCAAACTTTTGAATGACATTGGCCAAAATTACACTATACTGATGCATTTCTAAATAAAAGACTTGTATATTATGTGGTAACTTGTGTTATTCCCTCTTCAAAACAGATATGACTTCTTAATCAGTGCAAAAAATGTTCAAGATTCTGACATCATTGTAATTGTGAAAACTGATCACGTCTGAGAAATCTCCATGTTTCTTCAACAGTGTGTGTGTGTGTGTGTGTGTGTGTGTGTGTGTGTGAATGCAGTAAATGTGTTTGATTGCATTTGCGCGCTGTTGGATGCCATGAGGATAAGCAGGAGGGAGACAGAGAGTCTGCGAAAGCAAACAGAGGCGCCATGTTTATCCCGACGAAACACACACATCTCCCAACAGAGGACCATCAAAACGGCTCAGGCCAACTGGTGCAACCCCGCAATTTAATAACCGTGCGGTCGCCCCGCGACGAGGCAGGACATTAGCGCTCCTTGAGTGCATTACACAACACCGGCACCGCTGGAATATGACACTAACTGGGGTGTGAAAGTGCTTTGACTCCGGTGTAATGAGAGAGCCCAGAATTAAACCTCCGATGCTGTCGTGATTAAAGCCGGGTTGCGCGAGGGGTATGACACTAACTCCACTGAGTACAGCATGCTCATTACTCCTGTGATCCACTTACAGAACATGCTTATCTCACTGCCACTGCCACAGACATCACACTAAAGCTGCTTACTGGACAGACGCTGGTAAAGAAGAAACACACGTTACATTTCAGGCACGACACAACTGAGCAAATGTACAACACGCTGCATGTGCTTTTATGCTTACATGCTAAAACCATGCTAACTACAATATGACAATATAGTTGTAATATTGACTGAAAAGTAATTTCATTTGGGCATTTTTGTGCAAAATGTGTCACACCAAAAGACAGCGCAAAAGGGAACTGAAGCAGGAGTGCCGGATATACTTTTTTTGAAAACATGAAGAGAGAAAACTCACATTTGTAACTTTCAGTGTCCTTCTGAGGTGTTGTTCTTCCCATAGACAGTAAAAGTAATGGACACAGCGACCCCATTGGATTCAACGGAGTCAATTAGAAGCTCTCACTTCCTGATGGCTGACCGTACTGCGCAGACTCAAACTGAGCTTGCAGAGACGGAGAGCGTGAGTAGGAGCTGTCCATGAGCTAGGAGCAGGAGCAACTTTTGCTAATGTAACCCCTCTCACCGGGTCCTTCACACCCCGCTCCGTGCGGGTCTCGAACCCGGGTCTCCGGCATGAGAGTCAGGCACTCTAACAAGGAGGCTAAAGACTGCAACCTCTAGCATCTGTCGCTAGAGGTTGCAATTGAGATCAGAGGAGTGAGGTTTACTCGCACAGCAACTACTAGCTGGCCTCCGTTACACTCACACCCCTAAACCTCACTCCCATCCGGGTCACGGCACCAATGTAACCCCTCTCACCGGGTCCTTCACACCCCGCTCCGTGCGGGTCTCGAACCCGGGTCTCCAGCATGAGAGTCAGGCACTCTAACAAGGAGGCTAAAGACTGCAACCTCTAGCATCTGTCGCTAGAGCGTCTATTGAGATCAGAGGAGTGAGGTTTACTCGCACAGCAACTACTAGCTGGCCTCCGTTACACTAAGTATTCTGATTAATAATTTTGTCATTTTGCCTCCGCGAGCTTCTCCTCCTGTCCATACGGTAATCTCTCTACTGTGCGACAGAGAGTCGCGTGGTTATGGCGCAATCGTTAGCCTATTTTTACAAAAACTGCTTCTACGGGGCCATAACGTAAGATACAAGGTTAATGGAGCCTTTTATACATTTTCGTGTTTCTTTAGAAATAAATAATGGACAAATGGAGTCTTTAAACGCCTCAGATGTAAAGTTATTCGCTGTCAAAGTGACGCCAAAATGAATGGGAGTCAATGGAATGCTAACAGCAGGTGATGGTCCGCTAATCAATGGCGGCGCCCGGGGAAGCTTCAGTTTTTTCTGAATGATTACCCCCTTGGTTGTTCTTGACCCCCACTCCCCAAAGGTCTCCAAACAATTGCCCGTTTAAAAAAAAGGAATATGGCGTCACACCTTATGATATCCATTTTTGGGACAAAATGTTTTAGTTAAGGGTGGCTTCAAAATATTATGCCTGAACTTTTAGTCAAGCAGACTCACAAGTAGACATCTGGGATATCAATATATGATTGAATAAACAGAAAATGAATTCATTTTCTTGTTTTTATTCAAAATCTAAATTTGTGAAATGTGCTTGGGACAGTCACGCCATATGAGCTTATTCTGGTTTGGCTGAAAATTGTGAAAAAAATGGAAGATTAAACCTATGAATGCTCTGTATGTTCATATAAAACAGCACTTTCTGACCAATATCACCACAGTTTTTGACATATCTTTCTCTAATTTACTTAACTTTGACACATTGGACCAAAAAAAAGGCCATGTCATGTCAACCACCCATTGCTTAATGTCATGCTAAGTACATGAAACCTCATATGGTGTGACACAACACATACAGTAGTGGGAAACAGTGACGTCTGAGGGGATATTTGTATTTAATGGCCTTACAAGTTTGATTAAACGATCAACATATGAGGTTTAAATATGAAGGAAGAACAAAACTAAACTTGGTTATCTGACAAACTTATTTGACAGGGTTTGTTTTACTATGAAAAAAAGAAATTGCATAGAAAAACAAAAAGCTGACTGGAAAAATCATACATTGACTAGGCTACAACATAATCAGTTATTAATATTGTGTTGGTTCTCTCTTGTTCATGATTCCTTTGTATGACAGCCTGGACAATAAAATGTATGTCTGCACAATTTGGCATGTTTTATTGCGTTATTATCATAAATAAAACAGTTAAAGCACAACTACGCAATATGCTTACAAAATCTTTAACACATTTTTGATCATATTTCAATAATGTGTGAAGATGTCAATTTTCCTTTGCCGGACTTTTGGCCACTACTGTGAATATCTTAAAGGCGCTATTACAGGAATAACTCTGGTCTGTTCCTCACAGTATGGCTTCACAAGACTTACAATTTATGGTGCTTTTGCATCCTTTTTGAAGCTTGAAAGCTCTGTTCTCCATTCATTGTAATTGCACATGGAAATTACCATTCCATGGAAAAAACTCCTTTTGTGTTCTGTTGGGGAAAGAGAGTCATCCAGGTTTAAATGCACAAGAGTCCACATGACACAAAAGACATAGTAATAAGATTAAATGGAGAGCAAATGAACACTTTTGCAGAAGTCGTATTCTTCTCAGAGGTTTCTCTCAGAAATAAAACATCTCATACGCGTCTTTCATCCAGAGTTTCAGAAGAGATCTCAAAAGTCAAAGTCAATCTCAATACTCTCAAAAAATATGTAGGCCTAAATTTAAGATTTATGTATTTTAAATGCATATAACATTTCCATCCATTTGGGTTACACAGTTTTAACATAAAACAATAAACAAAAAGATACCAAAGTCTGCCAGATATCTCAATATACTCAAAAAATACTTAGTATTGCATATAAAATTTCCATGCATTTGGATTACACAGTTTTCACTAAACTTAGTGTGATGCACACTGTATTTGCCAGCCATACGTAAACGAACAAGAATGATATTTCTGTAATAGTACTAATAACCTGAATGCTTTAACCCGGTTTATAAATGTCATCAATCTCATACATTTTAACTAATCGACTATTGCTTGTTCCACAGCTAGATTTATGACTATATTTATGCTGATGCGAAGTCATTTGAATACATGCATTTTGAAAATATGACTATTTGCATAAAATCAATGATAAATATGCATATATTTAATGATAAACAATGCCATGATTAATTTATCATTAATTCTTGGCAAACCAAATGATCTGGGCTGCTATACACATTCATTTCATAGCTTTGTACTTGTATGATATTTTATTATCTTATTTGTGTCTATTTCTCCTAATGGAAAGACAAAGGTGATGATTAAATGAAACATAAAGTGAACCAACAAGCTATGAAAGGACAACCTCGGAGCAATACATTTTCCAAGAAACTATTTAGCTGTTCAAAAGACAGTTCAAACAAACACTTGCCATGCCAAGATCACAGTCTATACTTTTTGAGGACAAATAAAAGCCAGTGAAACATTGAATGAAATGATATTATTCACGATTGTTTGAACTATGGCTCATGCCAGCAATACTTCTAGCAAAACAAGCCCAATTCTCAAAATGTGGCATAAAACGAAAGGCAATCCAACTCATTAAATCACAAAATGATTAATGAAAAATTATCGACCTTTCCAGGCAGTGCAGATAGTCATAAAACAGCGATCCGAGGAATCGATCGGATCTAGAGTGCATGTGTACAGATTTAAATCAAACTGAGAGCAAGTCAATGACAAGAACTGTCTGCCTCAACTTTACCCATCATGACCCCACATGACTGATCATCTCTGAAACAAACAAAAACAAACGCACAACCTGTTGTGATTGTCCTGAAGCGACGTCTGCGATCTCAGCCTGGAAGCCAGATTTCCTGGCATTTGTGCTGTGCATGCTTTAAATAAAGCCGGAAAATACCACAAATCCATTTTCCTTGACATGTCTGCGTATTAAAGCTAGACACATCCAAAGCTAGTTTTTGTCAGTTTTGACCAGGCAGACAAATATGAGCTAATATTAGGTAAGGCTGCAGCACCCAGCACACTTATTAGGGTAGATGACGTGGAGTAGTTGACATGTGACATGCAAAACGACGTTATTAAATCCTTCCATGCGACTGGATATTTTCATGACTTCATATTAATTGAGAGATACTATGTGGCATAGTTAAAAAGAAATAATAATAACGCATTTGCAAAATCAGCTAGTGAAGATGAAGGAAAAAAGGGTGATTAAAATAGTGAAACTTTGTTCCTCTGTGCGACACAAAAGAAGATATTCAGTGTTTTTCTGGCCATACAATGAAGATCAAAGAGATAAAAGATAAAGGATTTTTCTAAATATCTTCTTTTGTGTTTCAAGTGTTTTTTGTGTTTCTTATAAGACGATAAGTTATGGAACAACATGAGGGTGAGAAAACAATGACAATATTCCTTTTTTCTTTATGCATTCACATAAATTTAGATTAAAAAAAATAAATAACATTTGCTTAAACTACATATTAAGACATTTTTAAAGCAACATAAACAAAAGAAAATGATGGCGAGAAGAGAAACCAACGACAATATTAATTTTTAGCTGAACAACCCTTTAAAAACCTAAAATAAACAGTTTTATTTATGCATTCACATTTATTTCAACCTAAAATTTTGATGTTGATTTCAAAACTGTAATGTATTTACAGTTATCCATTAACTTTTTAATAAAGCAACAGAATAAAAGCGCAAACTACTCACTAGTTATGTTTCCATCCCCCTATTTTTATTCACATTTTCGGATAACGCATAAACAAACGATGGATGGAAACGCCAAGATATGCATTGCATCACTTCTAAAAATGCGCATTAAAAAACATGTGCATAAAGTAGGATGGAAACACATTTACCGAATAAATTCCTCCATGTGGAACAAAACGATCACGTGACTTTGCCTCAACAGTGAATATGATTGGATAACTGGTTTAACCAGCGGACCAATCGCATCACAGCATTTCAAATGTTGGTTTGGTGTTTCTGAAATTCCTGAGTCAAAGTCAGTGATGAGAATGATTTGGTTTAAGAAGCGTCTCACACGATTGCACTCACAAACACCAGCATCCGAACGCTAGATATAGTTTAATGCGTTTTGTCTGGCATTCTGAGCCATTGACTCATTTCGGCGAGTTTCCATTACAGATTTGCGCAAAACTTTAGCGATTTTTTTCTAAATGTCGACAAAAAACGATTTCGAAATGTACTTCGAAATTTCGAAGTACAATTATTCCAAAAACCATGGCAACGGACGTTGGTAGGTTTATGTACTATATCCCAGCCACTGCACTATCCATTATTATTAATCGAAGGAGATGTATGTGTGTTTTCCAAGCATTAATGGTAAGGAACGACCCTTATTATACTCGAGAGCGGCACATATGAGGAGTTTCTGGGTGTTTCTCCCTCAGATCTGCGTCGAGGTCTTGATTGTGGCATTTATTTGAGGTTTAGAATCCATTATTCGTGTAATTATTTTGTCTTTTATGAGTTTAATAAAGAGCTCTGTCTCGTATTCTGGCCAAACACACCGCGTCATCTACGTCAGCTGACCTGTAAATGCGCAAAAACTGTTTCCATTGCAGTTTTTGCGAAATATTTATTTTTCGAATTGCCTGAAAAACCCCCTCAGCCGAGCGTAAACACTTTTTTGCGATAAATGTGAGTTTTTGCGAAATTGACGTGTTTCCATTGGGCGTATTTTCAATTCGCAATTTCAATTTGTGCACTCTGAAGGATTAATGGCTAGTGGCTTGCATTTTTATTACAGATATTTTGCACCAACTTCATAGGAAATGACGATTTTGTTCTCTTGAACACATGGGATGGAAACGCAGCTTTATTCTCAAATGTTTTATGCAATATTATCCTGGTTTGTTCAGTGAAGTCTGAGACAATATGGATTGAATCTCTATTTTTACTACACAGAGTTTCATAATGTCATTTAGTCAATGTTTGCTAAGCGTGATGGATCTTAGCCTCTATCTCTCAGGTCGACTTGATAGAATCGACACATATATCGGTTTCACATCGCCCATGTCTGTATTAAGAGATCTGGGGTAAACAGATCGATAACCATTGAGGGTTCAGATGGACAGACAAATAGAAATGAAAAGCTCACCAGACCCGTTTCATAATCATCATGCAGAATAAACCATAAATCTCATCGAAAATAGAATTATCTCCGTGTTAATATAAAAAAAATGTTTGTATCCATTGGATCATTGACTTGTCAGCAAAATCTTAACTGCATCATGATAGTTTTTCCCAAGATTAGGCAGCTAATTGGCCTTTGTGAATTCACATTATTGTCTAATGGATTTGAATGCGTGTGGCCCATGCAAAGGTCAGGAGAGCGATTGTGGTTATTGTGGCTTTCGTCTGTCAAACATCAGGATAGTTTCCTCGAGTCAACGTGGGATAATGAAATATTCCTTTTAATGACAGACCGATACATCAGCCAGGCGGATAAATCAGATTATTGTCATCGATAACTATGTCCGCTTGGCTGATTTACAGAAGATTTTGTGTCATTTCAGAAAGCTATCAACAGCCTTGTCAATTGAAAATGTGATGCGAGCGTCAAAAAGTTGAGAAAAGTTGTTGAACTTTGTGCAAACTAGAGGTGAAAAACACAAGCGGCAGCCAATCTGTGTCAACCGCCTGTCATAACAGTGCTAAAGCTTCTGGTGGATCCAGTCTTAAATGTTTTTAGTGTGATACATTTAAGAATTGTGAATTTCAGATTGCAGTTTGCACCCTTTAATTGTCACAAGGCTGTGCAGGATTATACATTGTCTCCAAAAAAGGTTTTTGGACACTTAAAAATGTCTAAATATCATTGCATTAGTTTAACAAATGATTCTCCAGCTTTCCTCCTGCCTTACTGACATGAACACGCTACAGAAATGTGACCTTTTGTCTTCATTTTGAAGAATATATATTATTGTTTCATATCTTTAAATGTTTAAAATGTATAATAGATACACTATACCATTCAAAACTTTGAGATCAGTGAGAATTTTTATTTTCTTATTCAATTAATACTTTTATTCGGCAAGGATGCATTAAATTGATCAAAAGTGACAGTAAAGACGTCTATGCTATTCTTTTAAACATTCTAATAATCAAAAAAGTCCTGAAAAAAGAGTTTCCCCAAAAATATGAAGCAGCTCAACTGTTTTCAAAATTGATAATAATCATAAATGTTTCTTGAGCATCAAATCATCATATTAGAACATAACTGGAGTAAATATGCTGAAAATTCAGCTTTGATAACATGATACATTTCACTATATTCACATAGAAAACATCTATTTTAAATTGTATTTCACAATATTTACTGTATTTTTGATCAAATACGTGCAGCCTTGGTTCTGTTTAGATTTTTTAATAGTATATACGGTTCAATATGACAATAAAATAGCATCAATTGTTTATAGATGCCACTTGGTTTAATATGTATTAAATTAAATTAAATGTACATATTTTTAAGTGGGACTGAAGTGTACAAAAACTTTTTGCATTGTCTGTACTGTATATACGCTGCTATAGATTTTACGTGCACACACACACACACACACACACACACACACACACACACACACACACACACACACACACACACACACACACACACACACACACACACACACACACACACACTTCCTGTGTTTTAAGCCGTTGGAATTCCTTTTATTCCCTTATAAAATAAGCTTGAGGAAAAATGACAAAAATTATGCTCTTCAAATAAATACAGAATTAATAAGACCACAATCATTAATGACCTTATTTAATTATGCAAATGACAGAAATATAGCGCAAAATGACTAACTAATTGGATGGTGCTATTTAAACAATGAATTAAAGTTTTGTGTGCGGGCAACGCTCCAAATGCTCTGCAGCGAAAGCAAAGATGGAACTACACGAGCGCTTTCATTTGGAAATGAAAGTAAATTTCATTAACCATGAATATCTCGCTCACCCAAACAGGACAAATTGCAACGGAATTCATTAAGATATTAATTAAAATGCTCAAAAAATTGACTTATTGGTTAATGATATTCAAATTGAAAATGGGGAAAAATGTGTGGCGGGCGGGTGATATGCATTGGCACGCATCTTCCCATTACGAGACATAATGCAGCAGGGAAACCGGACTGAAGACTAAAGACTGCCTTCACGTACTCTCAGTTTAGGCTTCAACTTGTCATGTTTAGAAGGAACTTCATCGGTGCCTATTGATAAAGAACACAAGGCACTGACAGAGAAATATCCCCCAACAGCAAATTAGTGGCACATCCTCGGGCGATAACGCACTGCCATCTGACTGAGAAGCAAATTAGGGTAATACAAGTGCTCAATCACATCGTGAGATCTCTCCTCCTTTCTCACAATTAAAGAAATGTCACACCACCGCCTCCAAAACAAATTCCTCCACGTCTCTCCGCTTCTTTAATGGAATATCACACCGGTGCACACGGCGAAATTCAATCCTGATTAGCACAATTCCCTGATTCACAATAGCAAGCGCTGTATGGTGTTATAGCGTGACACAGGCCGCGCGGTTTTAACAGGTTTTCATGCAAAGTCTGAGCCTTTAGCATCTGAATGAAACACCACAGGTGAAAAAACTAATAGATATTAACATACTTCTCCCGCTTGAGTGTTGGAGGTTTCACTCCTGTGTCACACTGTAAACTCTAAGGATCACACATAATTAATTGGTTTGAGTAGGGTAAACTTAAATTAAACAAATTAGTTCAATAAAATTCACTTTCATGAGTATTTAGAACTTCTTTTTTTTTTAGTTCACGAAACTGACACATTTTAAGTAATCTGAATTGTTTCATTGTGTTTGAGTTTCATGAACTTGTTTCTTTTAATTCAGACAAACTTAAATTTAACTGAAACTGGGGTGGGATTTCTATGTCCAAGCATTCTTTGCCATGACACTCGAAAGGGGGAGTAAATGCTAAAATTAAGTATTATCAAATGTTTTTCTGTTTTGTTTTGTTTTTTGTGCAAGAATAATGTTAAGTGTGAGATTTAGTTGTGTTGAATGTTTAGCTATGTTAGTTTCGAAGTGTTTTAGTTATGTTGGGGTTCTGGATGGTTACCATCGTGGTGATGAGTGGAGCATTAGTTTAGTTTGAGAACAGATGTTAAATGTTCTATATTGTCGTACTCATTCAGCAATTGCTATGCTATTCTAATGCTATCGAAGCATTGTGTTACCAATTAGCAAGTAAGTGTTTTCTGAATTACAGTAAAAAACGTTTTTTTTTTTTTTTTTTTTTTTTTTTAACCCAACCTTTGAGTTACACATATTGGGTTAAAATAACCCACAGGTGGGAAGGTGCCATATAGTTGGGTTACTTGTTGGGTTGTTTTTAACACAACATTATTAAGTGAGTAGTTAAAGTTAGCCAAGTTTCCACTACTAAAATATTTAAGTTGAGACTCGAGCCGCTGCTCCATTACTTTAATTTATTTATTTACTTATTTAATATTGCTTTATATTATTGCCTGCCCAATGGATACAAGTTATTTCTGAGATCGGCTTTCAATTATGACCAGTTGATTGGAAAAATAAACGTAAACATAACTAGCCGGCATTCTGGCATAGAACCCGGAAGCACTACACTGTGTTTACTATGCGAGTTATTGTTATGTTTTATGTTATAAAGCCGTTATTTTGGGGGGGGGGTTTTCCCACAAAAAGTATTTTCGTCGCTTCATAACATTAAGGTTGAACCACTGGAGTCACATGGACTGTTTTAACGACGTCTTTACTACCTTTTTGGGCCTTGAAAGTTGCAATAACGTTGCTGTCTATGGAGGGATCAGAAAGCTCTCGGATTTCATCAAAAATATCTTAATTTGATTTCCAAAGATGAACGAAGGTCTTACGGGTTTGGAACGACATGAGGAAACGACAATTAATGACATCAATTACATTTTGGGGTGATCTATCCCTTTAATGGCCATGGGTAAATGTGGGTCCCATGGCAGTTGAGAACCACCGCTTTACAACATCAGTTAAAATCCAAGAAAAAATTAACTTTTCTCTTTATGTGCTTGATCTGAGGAGTGAAATGAAAGCAATTTTCATTTTTGGGGTGAACTATTTCTTTAATATCAGCTTCACGTTGCTAGAAATCCCATCTGTACCTTCACAGAATATCTAATAAGTGCCAGACCAAGAAAAAAATGGATGTGGCGGATATCTTCAGTGGTGAATTATCAGGCACACTGCTGTTGGAATTTAACAATGTAATGCTGCATGTCTGGCTGGAGCGATTTACATGTTTGTTGGTTTCACATATAATGGTGTGGTGCTGATAAGATTCTGATCTCTCAGACACCTCAAATTGAGACTTTTTCCACCGAACAAGCCATGGAGATAAGGGCCGTGTTTTCTCAGCTAGGCTAACCACTCATTACCAAGGTAATACGCAGAAGCACCTGCTTATTAGTGCCACGTCTAGCAGGAATTACGCTTTAATGAGAGAAGTGTAGCGTTAGAGCCGTAGTGCTGGAGACCACTGTCAACACTCATCCTGACAGCACACACTGCACAACCATTCATATATAGAAATATAAATAAATGTGTGTGTGTGTGTGTAATGTATGCAAACAAGGAACAAACTCTTTCTGCATTAAGACAGAATGCGATATTAATCACATTCAAACTATCCTTAAAATCTTTTTCCGTGTTTCGTTTCAAGTACAGTAAATGCAAATTTCGAGGATTTTTAAATATTTTTCACTGGAAAAACAAGAAAAAAATTGTTTCAAAGGTGATTTGAAATTATTTGGGGGGAAAAATCAGGGGACATAATATGTTAATATTACCAAAACTTAAATAAATGTGTGGATGCGAGATAAAAAAAAAAAAAATTCTAATTGAACATTTTAAGTGGAAAGCATCATTTTGATAAGTTCTGTTCATAATAATGTTGATCCTTACATGAATGTAAATGTATATATTTCCTATATTCCCTATTTCCCAAAAAACGGTGGCATGTTCCTGTAATGTAAACTTACATTTCTGCATTATTGTTTTTTTATTATTTTATTTTTTAAGTTGTAGTACTAGCTTTGAATAAAACTAGATAATGCGAGTAAATGTTTGAGAAAAAAAAAAAGTGTTTGTTTTTTTAGTAAAAGGAAATACCTGTTAGTGTTTAAAGCTGTTATGTTTGACATTTAAAAGAGTTTCTCTGTTAAGTATATGTGGCAACCCGAGCTGTGAACAACTAAACTTCTTCCTTCTCTTGACTTATTTAGGATTAGGACACATTCTGCTCTGTATTTACGGCATTCTTCACACACACACACACACACAAAATAAATAAATAAATAACGTAGAGCAGGAATGCACGCTGAACAAAACTACTGTGTTATAAAGGGTACAGCAAAATCTCCAATGCCTCTCCACCCAGTGTGTGCTGCCATATCAGCCAGCCATAATTGTGTGTAATGATTAGGCTTCCAGATCAATCCATCTTGCACTTGTTTATTGCTGGTCTTTGCCACTTTTCAGCACCTCCTGCCCCCCCACTCGCCATCTGTCGGCTCTCTGAATCAGTTTTTGATTACAGCGCTGCTCTCTGCTCCGTCCATCGCCTCACGTTCACGTCCGATGTCGTGGAATCGTTTCCATCTACCCGTGTTGTTCATCCCTTTCATTCTCTTTCAGTAACTCTCCACCTTTCCATTTCTCCGCAGACGCTCGAGGGGAGCAGCTGTTGAAATATTTATTGATCTGTGTTTCTTTTCTCTCTCTCTGCTTTATTTATTTTCCTCTGTCTCTTTTGCCCTCCTCCAAAGCAAAGCAACAAGGTTCAGTGCTGAGAGCTGTCAGAAGCGGAGGAAGGACTCAAATCCTCGCTACCGATCACTTATTTAGCATGTTCAACTCTTTGGTTTCACGGCAGAGGGCGAAATGTGGATGGTGATGCAACGGTACGAGAGTCTCTGACAGCTATCAGTCCAGCGGAGGGCTTTTCCCTGCAACACAATCACTTTCTTAACCCGTTTGCTCTGCCCTTAAAACAACATGCACTTGACAAACAAAAAATATATTGAGACTTGTTTTCAGAGAAAATATAGCATATTTTTTTAGATTTATGCTTAAAAAAAAAGTAATAAAAAAAATGCATTTGATAATCATGTTTGAAATCATAGGGATGCACCATATATCGAAACCATTTCGGTTTTCTGTATATATACGTGATTTGGTTTAATTTATCGGATGGCTGCTAGATATCCAATATAGGCCAATACCGCAAAATGAAAAATGCATCAGTTGGATATTCAATATTTAATTGTGGACACGTTTATTTGATGTCTCCGTGGCCATTACAGTAAATATTTAACTCTTTAAGAGCACTATTTCACTAGATCCCTCATCTCAAAATGAATTATTCATATTTCATACTGTGTATTTTTATAGTGAAATGTCTAAAGCATCACAACATATCTCTGACATTGACTAAAACTACTGATTTGAGGCTTAGTGAGCTTTATTTTTAGATTTTAACACACAAAATAGTGTAGAGTTAATCGACAATTAATCAGTGCATCCCTAAAAAAATCACTAGAAGTACAAGTCACATATTTTCCAGTAAAGACAACCAAACACCCTTAAAATATTAACACTAAGTCTAATATATATCAAGACTTGATTTCAGAGAATGTCTTGATGTAACCAAAATAGTTAAGCCTTAAAAATGAAGATATGTTCAGATATATTCTCTCAAAACCTGATTAAAAATTCTGCATTTGCATTTGATCTTGGGATGTTTAGAAATTATTAACTGGAAAATATGACAAAAAATACTTATTAGTTTTGAATAAATCATGAACTCTCTCCATGACACCATAACTAGTGCTTTAAAATCACCAGGGATGCAACATTGGTAATCTGAAGAAATTAGTGTTTTTCTTCAAATCTAATGTCAGCCAGTATTTTATATTCAGTATTTATTTAGGGACTTTTGCCATCAAAATCACAACAAATATGTAACTCTTAAGAGCACTGTTTCACTTTATAGGAATCCGTCCTTTATTAAAGAGATTTACATTTCAAAATGAATCGTTATGCATGTTTCATATTGGAATGCATGTCATTTAAGCATTACATATTTGACATTGTCAAAAACGGTTGATTGGAGGCTTAGTGTTTTGTTTTGTTTTTATTAGGGCTGCACGATATTGAAAAAAAAAAAAGTGATATGCGATAACTCATTAAATAATGCGATACGATAATGCTTAAAGTGTGAAAAATAAACGTAAATTATCTAAAAAATATATTTAAAATGATATAACCTACATGTGTTTCACATTCTTTTTGTGGCAAGAAAACATCCCTAAACTTCTGAAAGTGAACATCAGTGTTTTACTGTATATAAGAAGTGTTATTTTAACATCAGTGTAAACCACGGGGTTCAGGTTATCCTACATTAGGGTTATTAAACAACAGAAACTGAATAATCAAACGTAAAAATAAAACACTGCATAGTGTTCATTGTATGACTTAAATATATACTGATTCTTATTAAAGCTACAAAAGTTATTCAGCCGTGATTTCCTCTCTGTCTTTTCTTCATGACCCCAGTTATTGCAAGCCGTTGCGATATGCATATCGCGATATATACATTTGCGATATTTCGATAATTTCTATGTATTGTGCAGCCCTAATTTTGATATAGATTTACCGTAATCGACCATTAATCTCTAATATAAAAATAGAATTTTAAAATCGGTGCATCTCTAAAAAAAAAACTAAAAAAACAACAACATGCATTATACAACATGCATTATATATAAAGACTTGTTTTCAGAGAATATATCTTCATGCCAAAAACAAGAGGTGGAAAAAGCCTTTAAAAACCATTAATTGGGTTCACTGGCAATATTTGCATCAGATGACGTGAGAACAGCAGCATAAAGCACAGAATCAGCAGCCGCTCAGTCTTATACCTCGCTGCTCGAAAATCATCAGCATTTCACTTTCATTACAGGTCTGCTATGGCGTAATAACTCAACATTAAAAATTACCGCCATTAACTCGGAGCAATGAGGGAGTGTGGTCTGCAAATGTGCAAAGGAGTCTAATGACTGCTTTTCCTGTAACACAGGACAAGCTAACTCAAAGACACACACACATGCACCTATTACGAGGTACGGCTCGGCATTAGTGTCTGAACCGGCGTCGCCATTGATTCACGGCCGAGCACCTTGTCTGCCATAATGAGGACAGGGAGAGAGCAAGGACCCTCCACGTCCCTCAGGACAAAGAGCCCACTCCAATCTGGGCTCCGTCTCCAACAGCACACACACACACACACACATCTCAAGGACCCGACCCTTATTAGATTCTCTCAGTATGCCAATAGCATTTCTCTAAGAGATTTATGTTTACAGAGTGGCAGGAATATGCACATATTTTCTTTACGTTTGACCGGTTAGCTTCGCAGCAGCAAGCACCAGAAACGTGCAAATTCACCTTGCAAAACGAGCAGAAAAGGCGTACCTGTGCATGCATCCACACACACACATTCACGCCACGCATGGCCGAGCGTGTGCAGAGAATATTTGCGAGCGAGTCTGGTGCGAGACCCCACTTATTTCTGCCGCTACATCCACTCTGCCGCCACTTGAATGATCCTCTCTTCTGCCGTGTTAAATAAAACATGGGGCTTTTTCATTACTATAAGAGCGAGGCCATTTCTTCTTGGACATATTCATGCACGGGTTGAGCTGGGGGTTGGAGAAGGGCAAGGGAGGAACGAGAGATGATAATTAAACATGCTCGCAGAACCTAACGCTCTTAGGTTCACTGTAATGAAGACTTTAGGCAATCATCATTATTTACTGCAGCTCGTCTGACCGCCTGCAAAAGGACCATATTCGTATCGTAGCACGACTTACATGGTGGCTTAACCCTTCATCCTCAGCTCAAGCTCTGAAGCGGCGTGTGTGTGGTCACAGATCTGTCATATTTCATTTGTCAAAGGCGGGTCATGGAGAACTCAAATGTCGTTCCACTTCTGCAACGCTGCAAAAATGATTTTCTTACTCCTATTGTGTTATTTCAAAGGCTCCTAATTACGTTTAGGAGTCTCCTACAATAGATTTACATGCATCCAAGTAAGTACATTGCAGCATCAGCTCTTTTCACACAGTGTCTGAAACGGTTTGATAAATGATTCGGTCTCTCTAAACTCCTCCTTTCCGAGAGCTGCTCTGCTCTGATTGGTCAGACGACCCAGTATGGTGTGATTGGTCGAGCACTTACAGCACGTGTCAGAAATCATATGTCCGTTAGCATATCTGAGTTTCAGCTCTTCCTCAGCACTTGATACACAGCGATACGAACAGTAACGATAACGAATCAATCATTGGAAGAGTATCAAAGTGGATTTGCAGTAAACAGCGTCTTCTCGACATGAACAACACGAACCAAACTCTTCCAGTCTCAGATACAACTACAGCGTTTGAAGGCGGGGCAAAGCCGACACTGTTCACGAGCAGCCAATCAAGACCACAGGCTGGCATTATGCAAATGAGTTCCAGGCAGCACAGAATCGCTTTTTTCTTTTGAGAGACAATCTGCACTTTGAAACTTTGCAGACCTTTTACATTCAAAAGCAGCTATATTACACACTACATGACAGGGAATATCCGAGAAAGCATAATTAAGTCTTGCTTTCAAAAAAAAAAAAAAAATCTGAATTAAGTGAGTTTTTGTTTAAAACAAAGAAAAATATTGGCCAATAGGTTAAGAATCTTATTTTCCCTTTAAGTTCATTTTTCTGACCCCATTAGCAGATATTTTTCTTATTTAATCCTTAATTTGGATAAGATATATTAAGTCTTGTCAAATACTTAAGTCTATCTTGATTTAAGAAGGTTTAGATATTTGTTTGGAAAACAAGAAAAGAATTCTAAAGTAAGAAAAAAAGAATTAAAGCGAGGCACCAGAAGCTGCTCTGCTTAAAGTGTGCTTGTCTACGAAACACATCTGAATATACGCCTCTCTTCTCCATCATTTGATGAATTACCGCTGTCATGATCACTGGAAAATGTACACAAACATCTCTTTTTAATGAAATTCAATTGCACTAGGCAAAAAGTGCTTCACATGTGTTTTGTGAATTTACAAGAAGCCTCATGTGCAATTTAAATACTCAAGGTAGAAGCTATTCTGCTTTTGCTGGAACGCAGAAGAAGGTTTAGCCTGAATTTAATTCACATTATTGCTTCTCTTTAGAGAAAATGTTAACAAATATACAGTTTTGCTTTTTTAATATTGTTTAACATCAAAAAAGTCAAGTTAATTTTGCAAATAAAGTGCAAATGAGCCACATTTGCATAGAAAGGAGGCATGTTCACGTAGAAATGAATAATGACTTAATTTTAAATACTCACTACGCACCACTATTCCTGCATAAGAAGAGCTTAGCGCTGAATTAACTTGCTCAGTTCGTTGCAAATGTGTGTCTTCAGGGAAAATGTTTGCATGATCAGTAGAAAATGCATGCAAATATCTTTTAAAAAAGTGCATTAAATGTGAATTTAATGTTAAAAAAAAAGGTGCAATCTATAAGGATTTGCTTAACATATTTATATGTCCACAAGAAAATGTAAATGAAAACACATGCTTTAAAAGACGATTGTTTGCCGCCTGCGTCTAAAGCCTTCGCCTGCGCGTCTGCCCAGAATTGACTGGATCCACTAGGTGGCGCTCATAGTTGATAAAGACTAAAAGAAGATGAAAATGGCAATAGAAACAACCAAAGACCAATGTGAAACCAATAAAAAATAGATGAAATTTAACGTAGCCCAAGTGAGCATATAAATAGCGCTATTTTTGTCAATTAAACCGCTTCATTTACATAAAAAGAGGGTGTGTTTGTGCTGAAAAGAATAATGACTCGGTGTAGCGGTGCTCAGGCACACTTAACATCTGGTTGAGCTGGACTCGGGCAGTTTGTGAATAAAATGCACTGAAATAACATGCTAAATGGTTTAGTATCTGTGGGGAAAATGTTAACAAATCCTCTACGGCTTGAATGCCTTAGCGACGACACATTTCAAAAAGTCCAGATCGCCATCTGTGTTTCCAACAGGTGTAATAAGCAACCTCAGGCTCGAAGCCCAACGCGACTGAATCAGCACCAGCAATGCCATTACGTCAACGGCTCCTTCCCACTAAACACGCAGGCCAGGTCCGTCTGATGGACTTCAAGCCGGCAACAACAAAGACGAACAGATCCAGAAAAAACAGAGCCACAGAGTATGTGCAGAGCCAAGTCTGGAGAGCTCCACATCAGAAAAAGACAGGAGCCAGTTTTGAAAGACGCAGCATCTGTTTCGGCTGGCAGAGGATTGATTTCAATGTGCTTTCTCTGCCAGCCAGTCATCCCAGTCCCGGAAAAGAGGGAGACAAACCAACACAAACCATTCACATTGACCCACTTGCCCCAGTATGTACTGCATAAACGTACAAAATCGGTTATGATATACTGAACAACCGGTTCACCTGCTACCTGCCAACACATGATCTCCGCTTTTCTGCTGAAGTTTGAGTTCAACAGGTGATTTTGGAAAACTTGAATAACTCCTCCAAGAATATATCGGTAATTTAAGCTTGCAAATGTGGATTAGTAATAAAAGAAGATGCCTCGATCACGATTTGTGCTTCTCTCAATTATTTAAGCTTAATCCTCAACGATATATCCCAGCATGAATCTTGATTGTACTGTTTGCAGATGTATGTTGCGCAAGTGCATTTCTTCAGCAACCACACAAAGCCTTTTTTGTTGATTTAATAGAAGAAAAAAAAATACATTACCATGATTTGGAAATTATTTTAATTAATATGAGAGAAGCTTCTTAAGGCTTCACCAGTTCTCATAAAATGTAGAAAGATAAGGTCAAATAAACTTTGCTGCACGATTAATGGTTAAAAGATTGCGATTTCGATTTGATCACCCACTTTGTCTTTTAAACCTTTGACAAGAACGATCACATCGAACATTCAGATCTGCGTCGGCCCCGCCGCTAAACCAGGGATTAAACAGTTGTCATGTATGGATATGAAACAGCTTCACAGACTTTTCAACCATAAAGGAACATTATTTCTGTCTTGCAATAATTCATATGATCACAGAAAAACTGGGATAAAAGTTACTTTTTAAAAGGTGATTTACTCACTTTAAATCCCCCCTGTGGTGAAAATCCAGTTTTTAATGTTGTTTATGTGTCTATGTGGTATTTTTAATACACTTTAAGACAAACCATGTGTAAATTCATAAGTCGACACCATTGCTGAGTATTTCCTCCTTAAACTGCAGTGAACCAAAGACAGTCTCAAAAACACGCTTTGAAATCGCTGGTGTTTCTGACGTCACAAACTACCTTGTAACCAATCAGATCAACGTGTGATCGTCAACCAGTGGATCTCTGAGCTGAGTGAGAGAGTGGAGGCGGGGCTCATTTGCATATTCATAGTAGCCTACCACATATACGAAATGATGCAAGGGTGTCGAGTTACATTCAAGCTATTTTAAGGCATGAATAAAAAAGAATTCAAGGAAAAAACATTTAAATATGTCATTTTGGTGATCAAAGATGAGTTTTAAGGGATAAAATTATTGACTACAGGGGGATTTTAAAATAAAGATTGCGTCAATTACATTGTTATGCCAGTAGGTGGCGACAAGTGACTGAAAAATTACATCCTTTCAGATCTTCTAGCAAACCTCATGTTATTTGTTCAGTTGTCTATTCAGAATAGTGGGAGACTCGTTATTTATATCTCTATTTAAAAAAAAAAATTCTCAGTTTATCCAGAATCGAGTAGCTCAAGTACAAGTTGCCGTTTTCTAAATTTGTAATTCGCGATTAGAATTTTTGCACAAAACAGTCATGAGTATTAGTTAAACCATTATCATGCAGCTTTAGTTATTAGCATTCATCCCTGGTTTTGCTCCCTAAACTTAACATGCACAGATTACCACTTCTGTCTGCCGCAGATTTATTGCAAGAAACTGCAAAGAAAATGAGAAAAGCTTCATAATAGGCACATTATAAGTCATAAACAATGGTTCTGTTAGTCCAGAGTCCAAATGAACTGTACCGACAAAGCAAAAACGCGAGCTTTGACGTCAAACGGACTGGAGTGTGCAGCAAAACTTCTCTTGTGAAAGCGCCCTTAGATACCCTGCAGGGACTTATTGTGTTGCAGTGTGATTAGTATTCACAAGCAAAATGTCGAAGCAAAATATGCCCTGCAAGACAAAAAGAACCAATGCAATCTCTCTCTCTCCATTAAAAGCAATTAGTCCTAAAAACACAATTAGGAAAATACCGATTGGTTTTGCGATAACAACTCTCATCTTTGATATTTTGTCAGATTTCGTTCTGGTCTAGGTCAGTCAAGGCCGCATTCAGAAGCATCATTTTAATTCGATTACATAAAGGCCGCTAAGCAGCCTCAGTCGTTTCAAGGCATGTGTGTTGGGTCAAGGGAAAGCGGCGATGCATGTGGCACTGAAGTCTAGGTCACATGACCAGCTCAAGGGTACAAAACCAGGGCAGGGACCCAGAAATCTGCCCACAATCCCACTGTGGTATTGTTGAATACGTCCTGGAAATGTCGAGGAAAGAATGAGCTAATTGAACTAAACACGTTTTGAGAACAGGAACCCCTCTGCCTTTGATGTAGAGACTAATGAGGCTTTTGCATTCTTGATTCATTTGCATAAAAGTACTGTAGTGGCACCAAGGTACAGTAAGGGTATCAGACTATATGGTGAAACTGTGATGCCAGAGTATTTACTTCAAAAAAAAAAAACTTCAAAATTTCACTTTTAATTGCAATGTGTTAATTGCTATTTCTTTGTTATTAATTGTGAAATTTACTAGCAATTTCTATAATTTTTTTTTTTTTTTTTTGCATAGTACTTTTTTGAGTAAAAAACTGATTCACTGAATACTTGTAAATTCCACAAACATGGCAAGTAACACATTGAACTAAAGATCAAATTTTGAAGAAGAAAGACTGAAATAGTATTTTCTTGTAAAACATACTCCAACTACAGTATAGTCTGATGACAAAGCTGTGATGTTGGCTTGACAAAGCCTTGTCTGAACGTTTGAAATTACGTTGAAAAGCTTGAAGTTTGAAGATTAAAATGTTTGAAAGTTTGAAAAATACAACGTTATTAACATCTTCTAGCACACTGCTAACATGTTTTAGCAAGTTGCTAGCATATTTTAACACATTGTTAACATGTTTTCGCAAGTCGCTAACATGTTTTAACATGATTTAGCACGTTGAAGGCATGTTTCTAGCATGAATTAGCACATGGCTATATAATTTAACATGCTTTTAAAGGGATACTCCACTTTTTTCGGAAATATGCTCATTTTACATCTCCCCCAGAGTTAAACAGATGAGTTTTACCGTTTTAGAATCCATTCAGCCGAACTCCGGGTCTGACGGCACCACTTTTAGCATAGCTTAGCACAGATCATTGATTCTGATTAGTCCAGTAGCATTTCTTTCAAAATGACCAAAGAGTTTCAATATTTTTCCTATTTAAAACTTGACTCTTCTGTAGTTAAACCGTGTACTAAGATCGACGGAAAATGAAAAGTTGCGATTTTCTAAGCCTATATGACTAGGAACTACTCTCATTCCAGCGTAATAATCAAGGAACTGTGCGGCTGTACCATGAGTGCAGCAGGCGTAGTGATATGACGCAGCGCCTGAAAATAGGTCTAATAGGTTAGACAAACTTAGTCCCGGTCACGTTGGAAGAAGTTACCGAGCTGGGGACTATTTTCAGGCGCTGCGTCATATCATTACGCCTGCTTCACCCATGGTACAGCCACACAGTTCCTTGATTATTACGCTGGAATGAGAGTAGTTCCTAGCCATATAGGCTTAGAAAATCGCAACTTTTCATTTTCCGTCGATCTTAGTACACGGTTTAACTACAGAAGAGTCAAGTTTTAAATAGGAAAAATATTGAAACTCTTTGGTCATTTTGAAAGAAATGCTACTGGACTAATCAGAATCAATGATCTGTGCTAAGCTATGCTAAAAGTGGTACCGTCAGACCCGGAGTTCGGCTGAATGGATTCTAAAACGGTAAAACTCATCTGTTTAACTCTGGGGGAGATGTAAAATGAGCATATTTCCGAAAAAAGTGGAGTATCCCTTTAAGAACAAGCAGAAGATATGATGGATTCTCCGGTAGTGGGCGGAACTAATCCGCAAACGGCAATCTCATTGGTTGGCGCTCGTCTATTACCGTCCTTGTTTTGACTTCAGCAAATCAGTTTGAGCGAACGCTGACAACGTGATTAATATTCATGAACCCAGCAGTTTACCAATCCTTAGTGCGTTGCATATTGTTATTAGTAGTTGAATTAGTAGTAGCAGTATTATCTTTTAATCATAATAATTACTATTATCTATTAATATTATTATAATTTTTTTACAGAAACAGTGAATGACCAACAATATCTTAAGCACCACCACCAACTAAGTTTTAGTTCAAAATTACTAAAGTTCTATCATTACTTAGTGCTTGATTATCATAATATCATAATATAATGCTTGATTGACGGATGTTAAGAGTTTATGTTCAGATATTCAAAAAGCTGTGGCATTTACATATATATAAATGTTTTTTTTTTTTGTTTTTTTTTTGGTGGAATCATATATTATATATATGTGTGTGTGTGTGTGTGTGTCAGGTGAAAAAAATGTACCAGCCAATGGCAATTCTATTGCCAAGGTGTGGTAGGTCACATGACAATGACAACATTTCATTCATACACACATTCATACTATATAGAACATACTTTTTAACGGTCGAAAATGAAGTTTCAAACCAAATCTAGTTTCATACATACAGTCTGATTTCAGACACAGTTATAGAATAACATTAATAAGTTTAAATAGGATTTCAAATATGTTGGTTTTGTCAAGCCAGCATAATAATCGTTGTTTTATTTGAAACTTCGTATAAAAACTTGTATAAAAAGTGCAGATTATTATTTTTTTGAACAGTCTAATTCTGTCACAAAGACAGGTGTGATATCCCAGGACACCGATTACAGTGACATCTGTCAGGTAACGGGGACATTTTATGTGTGATGTTTAAAAAAGAATATTTTTTAAAGAGAAGTCATTTCATTATGGGTGATCTAAAAATATTTTATAAGGCTGGAAGTTAAAAAAAATACATGCATTCATTTGACAGACGCTTTTATCTAAAGCCATTTGGAGTTTATTCAAAGATGAGTGTATTTTTTTTTTATACCAGCTGACAAAGTTATGCAAGAATATGTATATATTTAGGATCTTTCGGTTAATCAGATTCTGCACTTCAAACATGGATGACGGAAAAAGACAAAAAAAAATGTAATCAATATAAGAAAGGCCAGCAACTGTGAGCGAGTGTAAATTATGTGGTCAGTACATATCAAATTATCAGACGCCCGAATCAATTTCCCTTGTGCAGAACTGCTGAATTGTGAGAAAAAACCATAATGAGTTTCAGACAGATTTTCCCCTGAGCAAACATCATCAGCACTGTTGAGTCTGAGGGAGAACGAACTCTCAAGGTGTCGAGTTTACCCCTCCCAACATCCAAAACACACGCTGACATGAAAATTAAAACATGCTCTTCTCCCACGCAGTGTCGCATGTCCTTCAACAAGTCCATCTTGTATGATTTGCAATGTTAAAAGAATAGTTCCACCAAAAGGGAAAATGCCATCATGATTTACTCACCTTCATGCTGCCGCTTTTTATCCAAGGAACACAAAAGGTGAAATTGGTATGCAAAAAAAAAAAAAAAAAAAGCGCCATTGAGACTAAATAACAGCACAATGTTCAGTTTTGCATGGACTTTCATCGATCTGTGCATCAGCAGAACTGTCCTCTAATGAAAATCGATTCTGATTAACACACGATTTATGCAAACTTTAATAGGTGGCATGCATTGGTTGAAGTGCAAGAGACACTTTGCGCGCACATGCAGGGAATAAAACTCCTCCCACAGGGCAAGAATGATTACATTTGTGTTCATCGTGGTAAAGGGCTCAAAAAGTGGAATAAAACATCATTTCAAAGCAAGTATTCATCCATTCACAGCACACCAAAAGCTATTATTCCATCCCTGATGCCCCATGCGTTCCCTGACAGATCAATAATACAACAATAGCCCTCCAAATCCATACGAATCACCCAGCTGTGTCTGGTTTTCTTCATCTTTCTGATATTAACCATTTCACCAAGTACGACTGTCTCAGAACAATCACAAAGATGATGGCTAGGAGTAGATCTTCTTCACACAAATCACATACTCCTTTGTCAACTGTTAAGAGTCAAAACTGCAGCAACACAACATCTGTGTCTCCTAGTGTGGGGTTATCACCAGTTCACTAAAAATATACTGAAGCAATTTGCATCGACCATTTCAGAGAGAATATTAAATTCAACAAGTAGATAATCACCGATATTCAGTGAAGTGCCATTTGCTGGATAAAGAATAGCTACCAACAACACCAAAGCACCATTGTCTGTTCAACATTAAAATGATAACACTATAAAATTCATATTAATATAATTTATGCAAATATAATAACAAATATGCCAATATTAATATATCAACATCAAAATATTCATGATGAGTCACTAATTATTTGCATATTAGATACTTAAAAAGTCAAAAATAACTATTATCGGTTTCTGAATATCGGTTGTACTGATAAATGCCACCTACTGGCTCTCTAAAGAATAGCCTCAAATAACACCATTACATCAGTGTCTATTCAACATTACAATTATAAAACTATAAATATAGGCTACAACTAAAAATGTATATTAGTCAAATGCATAATAATAATGAATATGGCAATAATAATATTTCAACATCAGCCAATAACAACAGCAATAATAAAATATTCATGATGAGTCACACATTAATACTTAGTTATTATTATTTGCATATTAGACACTTAAAAGTAAAAAAAAAAAAAAAAAAACTATTATCGGTTTCTGAATATCGGTTGTACCGATAAATGCCACCTACTGGCTCTCTAAAGAATAGCCTCAAACAACACCATTACATCACTGCCTGTTCAACATTAATAAAACTATAAATATACAATTATAATAACATTTAATATTAATACAATATATGCTAATATAATAACAATTAAAATAGCAATTATATATATATATATATATATATATATATATATATATATATATATATATATATAACAACAACAGCAAAAACCACAAAAGCAATAATAAAACAAATCTAGTCTAATGTTTATTATTATTATTATTATTATTATTATTATTATCCCTTTAAGGTACGCACCATGAAAAAAGCAAAGGAAAAATAATTTCTTTGCATTTTTTATTCAATTATGATAACAATAACAACAATCAATAGTTTTTATTTTATTATTATTATTATTATTATTATTATTATATGCATACTGGATATCAGTCACTTAAAAATAAAAATAACTGTTATCAGTTTCTGAATATCGGGTCTATTGATTAGCGCCACCTGCTGGCTCTCTAAAGAATAGCACCCTACAGTAGCATCAAACCACTGAGCAAAACAACTGTGACCATATAATATTCTAATTATAAATATATATATGATAAATACCTAAACAAAATTTTAGGAAATATAAGTATATGGAATTATATATGGGAAAATATTAGGCATCTAAAAACGATTAATTGAACAGTATGATACAGTAGAATTAATTGATAAATAATTGTGTTAAACAGCCGTTTTGCATATTGGTTATTATCGGACACTTACAAAAAAAGCAAGAAAAAAAAGCATTGATCTTGCTCATAAAAAAAACAAAACATAATAGGTGTCACAATATCTGTGAAGGCATCCGCTGACTTGTTACACACAGAGAGATAGAAACGAGGAAAGCTGTATTGATGTTTTCCCTCCCAAAGTCTTATTATGCAGAACTCGTGTGTTGTGGAGCGCACTTGTCTCTATGATTTGATCACACACGCGCGCACACACACACACACACACACATGATTCATTGGCAGGTAGACCCCCGGAGCCGCATTAGTATTCCACTCCAGGTCCCAGCAAAGAATGAGGAAAGGAACGAGTGAGGAACATTTGCTCCAGAAGAATGCTTTAAGAATTGCAACTTACCTTTCCACAGCAACGCCAAGAGCAAAGCGAGCGCGTGTCGCAACATTGCGCAGCTCATGGTTTGAGTTGATGGTTTCTTATTTCTCAGCGTCAGTTCTTGCAGCAACAGTCCGTTTTTATCTTCTATGAACGGGAACACGCATAAACCGCAGTTGTCCGTCCCTGTGTCCTATTTGACGAAACGTCCGCAGTCCACAAATCTTCCAAGTGTGCCAGCAGTGCCACAAGACGGGTCGATTCTCCCAAGTGACCCTTTGCAAGGAGACCAAACACAATCTGTTGGCGTTTGGAGTGTCAGAGGACGTATTAATAAATCCTTGCGCATAAAAAAAGAAAAGAAAATTATAATGGATATCTCCTCAGAATTTTATATTCAAAGCAAGAGCATGCACAGAAAAAAAGAGAACACGATAATTCGGATGGTTTAGTGGGATGTTGTGTGCTCTAACGATCTGTTCAGTGAATCAGAATCACTGTGCATCGCTTCGGAGCGGAGCACGAAAGAAGCGTCTGATTGACAGCTCAAGGAGAATCTCCGCCACCAATCAGCGAGCGGCAAGGAAGGGGGCGGGTAACCAAGGAGGAGACTTGGCCAATCGTGAGCGCAGAGGGGCGGAGTCTACAAGAGCGCTATGATAATATAAGGTGATTTATAGCACGCTCTGTGCACTGCAGTACTGGAGGAAAGGTGTTTGCGTGGACATGCACATTAGTGGTTTATGTTCTCTACTGGGAGAGGTGATTTGCGTGGGGAAAGTTAGCAGAGGATTGTTTAGAAATAACACACTTGATTTATTGGGTCATTCCTGTGCAGTAGGCTACATTTTTGTGCGCCCATCTGACTTAATAAATAAAATATGAGATATTTGAAGATGCAAACCATGTTAGTTACAAACACATTTCACTACTTTGGTTTGATTGGATATACATACATACACACACACACAATGTATGTATATATATATAGAGAGAGAGAGAGAGAGAGAGTGTATATACTATAGTGTGTGTGAATATATATATATATCAAAAATACATTAATAAAAACAGTAATATTGCAAAATATTATTACACTTTAAAATAATGGTTTTCTATTTTAATATACTTTAAAAATACTATTTATTTATGTGATGGTTGATTGACTGAATGAGCTGAATTTTCAGCATCATTACCCCAGTCTTCAGTGTCACATGATCCTTCAGAAATCATTCTATGCTGATGTATTATTAATGTTGGAAACAGTTTTACTGCTTAATCTTTTTTGGAACCCTTGATACTTTTTTCAAGATTCACTGATGAATATTTATAAAAAATATATATATATAAAAAAATCTTATAAATATTGTCTTAGAATTGCTTATAATTTTTTTTTTTTTTTTTTTTTTTGAAAAAAACAGTTTATAAGTTTAGGTTTATAATTAATATCACTTTCCATCCTGTTAGTCTTGTGTAAAAAAAAAAAACAGAAAGAAAAAAAAAACTTTGGCTAACAAAAGCCATGCAGTTCCGTCGTGACATCATCATCCTCCAAGTGACATCATTTTGGAGGGAAAACACCACAACAACATAAAAAAGTGGATTTGAATAATTCTGTGTTTGGTTGCATCAGTTGGTTCGTCTGTTAACTCTCAGTCGCTGAGCAATGACTGACTGATTTATTTATATATGCATATTCATATTCATGCAGTTCGAACAGCATAACAGCATTGACCCAGCTGAAGTGCTGCTGAACTGATTTAATGTTCTTAGATGGACATGATGAGGCCTGTGGTTGTGGCTTTGACTTCCTCGCGCCGTTGATGGTAATTTGGCGGGAATATTCACACGTACGCTCACAAGGTCAGTGACTCTGGAGACGGCGCTCTAACAGGGTGTTGACTGTCATCCGTAGATTGATAGCTGTCCTGACTCAAGTGAAGGGACGTCGCAACAGCATTTGAATATCAATATGGTGAACTCTGTATGATACTGAGCCTTTAAAGGGATAGCTCACTCAAAAATGAAAAATGCCATTATTTACTCACCTTTAATTCTTTTAAGGATGACGATAGGCCACAAATAATGAGTATTGCGGGGGAAACGGTCCTGCATATACAATACATGCTCAACTCTTTTCTAGAGATATGGTTGTGTGGGCCTTTTGATCACATGCTTTAATATACAATTTGACCTCTAATTTAACTGCTTATGAGTGTAAAGTGCTTTGAGCTTTACTGCGCGTGAAAAATGTTCTGCCAGTACACACACATTTGGCATCTGTCAGTGAAATCAGTTGTGAAACGGTGCAGAGGTCTTATTAAACTTGCCACGGCTTTGAATAATTTATGTCCCGATATGATGCATTTATCACACAATAATGGTTCATAGTTTCATTTAATATGCATGCTGGTGTTAAATGACAGCGTTTCATAGTTTGCATTCATTTCTAGTGATTAGCATTGATTAGAATCTTCTGTTTTGTTGTGCATTCAAACGAGTTTGCGCTTTGTGTTTGATGGTCAGAGAGAGAAAGATTTCAGCAGAGCAGATGCGGTATAATTTCCATGGCAAGATTGCTATCTGAACCCCAGCGTCCCTCATCCATTCAAAGTTCCTTGTGACAGCCCGAGACCTTTTCAAATGCAATCACGGTTTTCGATATGTCTCAAGATCTTTCGAAGGCCCTACTTTTATAGTCTCTGCGACCTGCTTTGGTTTATCATTGTCATTTTTCTGTTCAAATTTTCTCACGCCAACAAAACTCCTCCAAGAGCAGAAGCATCGCAACAGCACGGCACACCTGTGACATTGCTCCGGCTCAGACTCCATATGTATCTAGAGAAGGCTGTCCGGTAGCTGTCCTTTTCACATCATCCCTGAGAATATGCAACTGTGATTTTAAAGACTGGAGACTGGAGAATAGTTGCAATTTAGATGTTGCATGCATGCTGAAAAATATCAGCTCCTTTACTAATTAATGAGGTTTGTTACTTCAACATGATCAACAAACTTCAATGCATGTAATGCTTTGACTAATGCCTGTCTCACACTACAGGAGTTCCTACCCGATTGTGAAATCTGGTTCCAGCATTCACTTAAGGAGAATCTTTGCAGATTTTCTTCACTCAAATATTAAGCATGCACACACTAATTGCGGCGCATCACACACTACAAAATGTTATAAAGATTGTCGTGCCAGAGGAAGCACCCCACGTGATCTCGCGCAGCAGATCGGAAGCGGAAAAGCGGATGTAAACAAAATGGATACTGTTAAGCCCTATTCGGACGGCATTAACTTTACAAGGGTAGATGGAGTAATGTACTTTTAGGGCCACAGGACGTCTGTAATATTAATGGCCAATTTGTACAGGATAAGATATCTCAGTAGAACTAGCAGAAGTGGGAGGGGAAACTCGATTTGCGCATCGCCGTCACCCCGGTCGTCATGTGTGTATTACGTTGCTTCCTGATATCATGTGCGCAAACACATATAACCTATATTTATACATAGGCCCTGTCCCAAATGGCACACTCCGGACTTGTGGACTTCCTCAGAGTCCACACTTTGGTGAGGTCATGTTGTAGTGCAGACCTATAGGACCCTTGGCGCGAGTCCACGAGGGCGCAGTGAGAGGTATTTTTGGGACAGACTCGATCGTCACGCCGGAAATAACGGTCTGGTTGTTGTTGGACAGGAGAAATCATATTTATGAGCTCCGACGTCTCATCTCCATGTCAACTACACAGCCTAATTTTACAGTTCTGTATTTTGATATTATGCATGCCACCTGGGCATTAGACAATAGATACATCATGCTTGTTTAAATGATACAGTTGTACATAATAATACACAATGTTGAACTAAGATTACAATTTTAACACATAATGAAAATGAGCATGAGTTTCAGATGAATTTACAGGTTTCAATATTCATAATATGTTTACACATGACTCAGTAAAGCCCTGACATTCGGTTCTATTTATTTAATGAATCATAATGCGATCGTATTATTCAACGTACTATTATTATGTTTGAGACATCAACCACTGGTCGATGACCATAATCTTTGCATAAACTGTAGGTAAGAACTGGTAAAATGTACATCTAGGTCATAAAAAACGTAATATTTTCTTCTCAGCCATGTCAACAATTATCAGTGAGCGAAATCTCCTCCCATCCGTTGTCTGATTGGCCTTTCGCAAGGATTCCTGGGTAGTTAAAGTGTGGAGCCTGCATCTATGGGGGCTTTGCGGAAGACCGCTTCAAGGGTACAAAGGGGGCGCTGCTGAGCACACTTTAGAGCATTAAAATGCTGAATGGGACAGACTACGGACTCGTAGACTCAGCGAGCACGCGCAATTTAAGTCCACGAGACCGAAAGTCCACATGAAGTGCGCCATTTGGGACAGGGCCATATAAAACAGTTATGTCCGGTCGAACGATGTATTAATTAACTTCAGATTGGATTGTGTTGGTAAAAGGCACTTACCTAATGCTAAAAGATGTTTCGTGCCTCTAAAAAGTGCTTTCGATCTTCTTTCTGATCTGAATGGTGTGTGTAAAACACTTGAGTTTTGCCACAGACTCGTCCCAGCGACTAGAACGCAACTGAATGCTTTTTCAAGCGTCTCCATACTTTAAAAAGTATCCCATGCCTACTGTTAAATATACTGCAGGATCTTATATGTTGCGGGCCTATTTTGTTGCTGGAGGTCCTGGACATCTTGTTCAGATACTTGGTATTATGGATTCTAGCAAATACCAACAGATAAAAAAAATCTAATCTTGACGGCCTCTGCTAGAAATCTTATAATGGGCCGTGGTTGGATCTCCCATCAGGACAACGGTCCAAAACAAACATCAAAATCAACACAAAAATGTGTAACTGAGCACAAAATGAAGCTTCTGCCATGACCGTCCCAGTCCCCTAAACTGAACCCTATAGAAGAGGAGTGGGCTGAACTGAAGAGGAGAAGCACCAACATGAACTTGTGAATCTGAAGGATCTGGAGAGATTCTGCATGGAGGAATGGTCTCTGATCTCTTGTCAGTTATTCTCCAAACTCATCAGTCATTATAGAAGAAAACTCAGATCTGGTATCTTGGCAAAAGGAGGTTGCAAAAAGTATTTAATAACAGGGAGCCAATAATTATGGCCAGCGTGTTTTGGAGAAAAACATTTATTTTATAATGTGATTTACCCCCCACTTTCAATTCTTTTACTTCAATGAAAGGTGAGATTTTTGCGCATTTTTTGAATGAAAGATCAAAAGGATAAACAATGCAGATTTATTTTTTACAGCAATTTTTGATCATATTTACCAGGGGTGCCATTAATTCTGACCACCACTGTATTTATGTATACAAGTAGCCAGGTAATTTACAGTCAGCCAGTCATTATCATAAAATAAACCTGATCAAGCTGTCAGACTTTATTTGCAATAATGATTAGCGAACAGTATATCATCCCTATTTATTTTTCTGGTTGTAGTTACTGTATAAGATGAAGGGGCCTTTTAAAAATGACTGAAAGCTTAGTAAATGGATGTTTTCATTTTTATAGAGCATCTTTGTAAAGAATGGTGCTGTTAACACTAGCGTTTCTGCTCAGGTGGCTTCAAGGTCTGACCAATAGTGAATGTTTTTGCTCAGCAACAGGAATCAGACTTGCTCAGTGTGTGTGTGTGTGTGTGTGTGTGTGTGTGTGTGTGTGTGTGTGTGTGTGTGTGTGTGTGTGTGTGTGTGTGTGTGTGTGTGTGTGTGTGTAGAAGCTTACCTGTAGAGCTCATAGAGTTGCTACGAGTGACCAGATGCTTGAGCGAGACACAGGTCAGCTTCAGGTCAAAGGTCACTAGTCCACATTCATCAGTTCAGTATTTGAACACTTTACTGTAATCGCCCTGCGGTGCCTTTCTCAAATCTTCTCAAAGCACTGTTAAACATTTTAGAAGATTACTTGTTCATAATGCCGGGTTGTTGTTGTTTCCCTTTATGAAGGGCAGTGCATGTCTTTTATGCTGAAAAATGTTTTCACTTCAAGCCAGGAGGGAATAACAAGTTGATAACTGGGTCAATGGCAAATAATAATGTGTTGGTTGATTAAAACTGAGAAATCGTTTAAAATTGCATGAGGAGGTTTTTAAGAAATCTTATATTCCTGATGGTTTCATCCATCTATCCATCTATCCATCCATCTATATATCCATCTGTCTATCTATCTATCTATCTATCTATCTATCTATCTATCTATCTATCTATCTATCTATCTATCTATCTATCTATCTATCTATCTATCTATCTATCTATCTATCTATCTATCCATCATCCATCCATCCATCCATATATCTATCTATCTATCCATCCATCCATCCATCATCCATCCATCCATCCATCCATCCATCCATCCATCCATCCATCCATCCATCTATATATCCATCTATCCATCTATCTATCTATCCATCCATCCATCCATCCATCCATCTGTCTGTCTGATTTATTAAAAAAGGCAGCTGACATATTTAAGAACATACTGACTTCTCTATGATGTCACTTCCTGTTTTAGGGATTTCTTTATTCACCAGAGTTTGCGAATAAAGGTTTTGAAATCATATTTTGAAATTGCTTTACTAAAAATATTGTATTATATTATATTATATTATATTATATTATATTATATTATATTATATTATATTATATTATATTATATTATATTATATTATATAAAAAAAATATACAAATGCAATTATTTTTAAAGGATTTCAGCTTTTTAATTAGATTTTTATTTTATTTTATTATTTTTTTACAATCTCCGGACAGTTACAAGACCCCGATTTTTTTTTTACTTTAAGCCACACAAAAAAATAATGTCTAAATGAATTTTAATTAAGATGAGAAGGTGTATTCAAGTCATCGTCTGAATGAATTGCATTTGTATTTTCGAATAACTCAGTAGGTCCAGACACAAAAATGTGCATCACGTTACTGACCCACCTACCTCTGGTATGCCTGCTGGAATTCAATTACTGATGCAATTTTCAGATAATTATCATTTGAATTATTTTTTGCCAGTGTGAATGTGATAGGACCATTAAGTCTGACAGCACTGCAGGATCACCGAGCAACAAACCGTGACACATCCTGCGCTCCGGAGACGTTTCTTAGCACAAGCGTGCTCGGGAATGTTCGAAAGGTTGCGCTCCTGCGCCAAGTTTGCTCAGAAGTGTGTGTCTGCCAACAAGAGTTTGTGGCACAGAGAGGGAAGGACTTTCCAGGCTATTTAGTATGGAAATGTATGGAGATGGCACAACTGCTTTCTCTTCTCGCTGCGTTCACACAGGCCTTAAGCTTCCCTCATTAATTGGCATGACACAAGCGGCACACATTCACTTGTAAACACTGTCCCTTAGAGAGGGCCAGAGAGCAAGAGAGATAGAGAGAGAGAGAGAGAGAGAGAGAGAGAGAGAGAGAGAGAGAGAGAGAGAGAGAGAGAGAGGGAGAGAGAGAGAGAGAGAGAGAGAGAGAGAGAGAGAGAGAGAGAGAGAGAGAGAGGGAGAGAGAGAGAGAGAGAGAGAGAGAGAGAGAGAGAGAGAGAGAGAGAGAGAGAGAGATTTTACAATTACTTTATTAAAACAGTTATAAAAACAACAGTCAATCAAGTAAAATCACATTATATCAACACACTCTTGAAAATGAGATTATTCTCCACAACAGAGCAGAGCACATCCATGTGACACCAAATATTGGAAAAATAATCGTTCATCAAACTGTAGTAATTAAAATCTATTCTTAAATGTAATTTCAACATTTTGACAAAATACAAAAACAGCATTATCATCTGTAGATCCTTCAACCTTATTTCTTCTACACATATACACAGCCATCTCTGCTCTTCCTGAGATTAAAGAGTTGACACTGTTCCCTCTTTTTTTGGGAATACCTGTAACCTAAAATAAACAACTGTTTGAAAAAAAAAAAAAAATGGATAAAAACTGCACCAAACAATTTAAAAATATCTTCCAACATAGAGACCATAAAGCAGGGATACAGGTCTCCAGTTTTTTTTTATGAGCTTTTTATGTCAGAATGGGTAAGAACTGCCCTTCTACAACTTAAAGGCAGACGTCCAATGGCTAGGCTATCCTTCAGCACTGCCAGAAGATCTTCTCCAATTAAAAAAAACGTATACAAATCAACAGGTAGTCCATCTAGTCCAGGAGTTGTTCTACTCTGCAAAGCTATAGAGTTCACCCAGGGAAATATCTTGCTTCCAGCACCACATTACTTTCTTGTTTAACCTGGGGAAGACCTGCTCTTCTTGGTGTTCACATTTGTACAAATCACAGTAAAAACTGACAGCATGCTTACGAATAGCAGCATGATCAGACAACACATGTCCGGAGTCAGACTTTAAACTATGAATATATCTCTTTTGACCATTTTTTTTGCTCCAATCCAGAAAAAAAAAAAAGAAAGTGTGATGGAACATCCATTTCTACTACATTCTTAAAGCGGGACCTAATAAGTCTAATAACTGGGCTGATACCCAAAGTTTACACAGACTTTTTGACCTCAAGAGCTTCAAGATAACATTGATCCTTTGTGGCCTCGGCCTGTGACTTCAGACTCCAGAGCGTTCACCGACTTCAATAAGACTTTGGCAACATTACAATTATATCGCTGACACAACTGTTTTGCTTGAACTTTTCCAAAGTCCCACCATTGTTGTAAAGATATAAAATAATTTTTTATTGTACTTTGATGATTTTTCCAAAAAGATACTAAAATGTCTTTAAAATGTTTATCTTCTAGTAAAGCTGTATTAAAATGCCAAGGCACTACTGGTATTTACACACTTCACAACGAGTGAGTGATCAGAAAACCCAACAGGGCTAATAAAGCAGTTTTTAACAACACTAGAATGATATTTAAAACAATAAAAACGATCAAATCTCGCCATAGACAATAAATCGTCTTTACAATGAGTCCAGGTATTCTGACTTTGATTATCATGTAACCCTCTCCACACATCATGTAACTCATGAGTCTCTAACAATTGAATCTCTCTGTGCAATTCCAGTCTCCGCCTATAAATAAAAACTCTTCATCATTGCAATCTCTAATAGCATCATTTACATTTTCCAAAAAAAGTCAATCTCTCTTTACTAACAGCCAGAGCATATACACAGTGATGCACACAAGTTGTACATTTTCATACTGTATATTACTCTGACTTTTAACAAAGACCTTTAACAATCTCTTCACATTCAACAGATTGAGGATTGAAACTTTTGGAGAAAAGAACATCCACTCCACAACTATTACTAGTTTGTTTTGTGACTTAAAAAAAACATCACCCTCCCATTCTCTCTTCCAATCAACTTCGTTATCAACAGTACTATGTGTCTCTCGTACAAAGATAACGTCCAATTTTTTAAGGGAGCACAGTCTGAAAAATCTCTTGCTCCATTCAAATTCAGACTATTTTTAGCTCACTCATAAAACAAAAGAAAAAAAGAAAAACAAAGGAAAAACAAATTAGAAAAACTAAACATATTTGCCATCTTCTAACTCTCTGTTAACTTTCAAAACAAGTTTCTTTAAGCAATGAATTTCTTGATCAGTAAAAACGTACTCGGTTACCTAATGTAACCTCGTATCTCTCCAGAAGAGGGAACGAGTATTGCGTAAGTTGCTTACGCTACGGGTAAAGTCATCTTTTCTCGAGATATAAAGCCAAAAAAATTAGCAGCAGGCAGACCTAGAGCAGGCTGTCTAGCGTGCTCATTGGCTGCCGTGCGGCAACTGCAGCAGCCTACCACCGAGCCTTGCTTCGAGTCCTCACCATAGTCCACCAGAATGGGGGTGGCTTATAAGGAAGGGCTCGGGGGCTGCTTACCTGGTTTTCATCGACTGAAGCGAAATGAGCTCGTGGCGCGAGCACGGCAGGTTACGCAATACTCGTTCCCTCTTCTAGAGAGAACCGAGGTTACATTAGGTAACCGAGTACATTTTTACTGATCAAGGAATTCTTTGCTTAAAGAAACTTGAGGTTACATTAGGCAACCGAGAGGTTCTCTCGTATTGCGTAAGTTGGCTTACGCTACGGAAACCCCTTGTCAACGCTGTGCGCGCCAAGCATCCACTACATAAGTCCCAGGGGGGGGGAAGCCCGGGGGACACAGATAAGTGGGAAAAAGACTTTAGAGTCATTGGGTCCGAACTCGAGACACGCGGCGTTAACAGATAACGCGTGTAAGTCACCCACGCGTTTGACTGATGACAGGGCTATCAGAAAAACGGTTTTGAGCGTGAGGTATTTCAGATCCACAGATTCTAAGGGTTCAAAGGGATGAGCTTTCAGGGCCTCCAAGACCAAAGAAAGATCCCAAATAGGAACCGATGGGGGCCGCAGGGGATTCATCCTCCTGGCTCCCTTAAGGAAGCGGATGATGAGCTTGTTCCCTCCTATTGCCTGGCCGCGCGTCGACTCTGCGAACGCTGCAATAGCCGCAACATATACTTTGAGCGTGGAGGGGGACCTGCCCATGTCCAGTAGCTCTTGAAGGAAGCAAAGCACCCACGAAACCCAACAAGTTTTGTGGGTCTAAACCTTTGTCAGTGCACCATTTAGTAAACACAGACCATTTGGACACGTAGAGCCGTCTCGTAGAGGGAGCTCTAGACTGCGTGATCGTGTTCACAACCCCTTCTGGCAGAGCAACGGGTATCCGTTGATTATCAATGCATGCAGAGCCCAGCGCTCTGGATGAGGATGCCAAATCGAACCGCCGGCTTAAGAGAGGAGATCTCCTCTCACCGGGATCGGCCATGGGGCTAAGTCTGACAGCCGCATCAGCTCTGGGAACCACGTTTGGTTCTCCCATCGCGGGGCAATGAGGAGCACCGAGTGGCGGGCTTCCCTGATTCTCCTGATGACCTGTGGTAACAGTGAGATCGGAGGGAAAGCGTACAGCGGGCAGCTGGGCCAAGCTTGGGCCAGCGCGTCCTCGTTCTTCGAAAAGAACCATGGGCAATGAGCGTTGTCCTTTGACGCAAAGAAGTCGACTTTCGCTTTGCCAAAAAGACGCCACAGTGACTGGACTGTCTGCGGGTGCAGGGACCATTCCCCCGGGGGAACATTGTCCCTGGACAGTTTGTCTGGGCCATCGTTCAGCTCATAGAGTAGCCACTTCTTTCCAGGGGCAAAGATTGCGAGGAAACTGTAGAGTCTGCATCAGAGACATTTATCACCATAAAAGGTCTGGGAGCAATCATGAAATCAGGAAATTTTTCCTTTTTTTTTTTTTTTTCTTTCAGAGAATTGAAACTCATCTCTAGTTTTTCTTTTCTTAACATTATCTTTGTCAGATTTGCCATCTAGCAGCTCACTTTCTTCAGTCAAAGAACATTCTACCTCCTCTTCTTTCTGCGTGCTGTTACTGGCCTCCTCTTCATTATCACGCTGTCGACTGTTCTCAACTGGAGAAGGGGCCTGAAAAAATTGGGGCCGGGTGGTATTCTATCTGATTCATTCTGTGTTTTGTCCCTGAGAATGTTTTGGTTTATTCTGTTTTTGTCCCTGGGATTTATTTGAAACATCTAAACATGGTCCCCGAGTTTCTCTCACAGTGTATTATGGGTATTAGCCGTTGAGTGTACGAAATAAAAAAAAAACCTCTAAAAAATGCTGGGTTGTTTCAACCCAAATTGGGGTCAAATATGGACAAACCCAGCCGTTGGGTTAAAAAAATGTTATTAAAATTTTTTTGTCCATATTTTTTAGAGTGTGTGTTATTGCAGTGCATTATGGGATTGAATGAGTGCACTTTAATGTCCACTATGGTTTCGGGCACTACAAATGCACTGAAAAAAAAAGATTTGTTGAATTTAATCAATTTTTTTTTATGGTAAGTGGTTGCACACAATTGATTTTAGCTACATTTAAACAAATGCATTAAGTTGAACTAAAATTGATTAAGTTCAACTTAATGCATTTGTTTAAATGTAGTAAAAATCAAATAGTGCCCTATTTAAGGGTATAGGGGGTGATTTCAGACACAGCCATGGTCTCACAGCGGCTAAACACCCTCTAGCTCCGCCTACTACATTAGCCACGCCCCTAACTCTCGCTATTGGTTGAGCTGGAAAGAGATTGACAGCACTGAGCGGATGCTCTCAGTGTTTAAATGATACCTGGGAGGCTCAATGCTTACACTTTTGGGGGAGATAAAGACATTAATGAGCAATAAACTGGGTTAAGAGAATGTGTTTTAACAAAAAAAATCTTCACCTTTAACTAATGTTAACAAATAAGAGCTTATTGTAAAAAGTGTTACTTTTTTCAGTGCACAAAAAAACATGTGCATCAAAAGCGTTTCTGTTCAACCTTAAAGTGGGCAACAGCGCAAAATCAATCATTAAAGGTCTCTAAATGTTGGGGTAGGAGTCCTTTATATAAAAGCCTGCATGAATAGGTCATCTACATTCTGTGTCGCGAAAGAAAGAAAGCCAGAGAGAGGAGGAGAGAGAGAGAGAGAGAGAGAGAGTCTGGCATTGCCCATTGAGGATGGCAGATACCCCTGAGAATGAAGGGCCCGGCAGGGGGGTTGAGATAGAAGAGGCAGAAGAAAGTGGACCTTGAGTCCCCCTTCGCATTACCCACTAAAGCCTCATAATAGAGAATTGAAAAACATGAAAGTTGAGCATCCAGAAATTCCGACAACAGAGCTGTGTTTCGAAATGTGGAGTCTTCATTCTTCTTTAAACGGCCTGTGTGAAGTAAACAACCCACGGCCAAGAGGAATGGAGAGTTTACTACAGAGAGGAATAATTTATTCACTGTTAATCTGGTTCATTTTCAAGGTTTGCACCATTTGTACTCTTAAAGCTGTTGAATGTGCCGTACTTTGTGATCAGAGTTGCCTTTGTTGACTTTCTAACACAACGTTTCATGCCTGTAAATCACCTTGAAATTTAAAAAACTGAAAGCAAATAAAAAAACAAACAAAAAAAACAGGCTGACCTGCTGGTTTGAAGTAAATCTAAAATCAAAACTGACCCTTTTTACTTTCTTAATACACATTCCTGGTGTTGTTGAGCTTAAGTCATTGGTAAAAATAAAATTAAATAATGCTTTATATATATATATCAATCATTATAAAATTGATTATTTAAATGCAATTTGATTAAAATCTTTGGTCTCATGATTCATGAATCGATAATCTGTTAAACAAAAAGAGGCAGGGAAGTGTTTTATAACATATTTAGTTTTATTGTAGCATAAATATACATACAGATAACTGGAGAAGCCAGAGCGGGCTGAGTGACATTATCAAGAACGCTGCTGTCCCATTAGCAGAAAAAACGGACTTGTGTCCTCCCGTACTCGGGAGTTTGTACTCCTGAGTCGAACTTAGCAAGTCTGAACTTTGTGTACTTGTATTGAGAAACGCCTCTTATGTAGCTCCGCCCCTTTTCAGCGCCATCTTCCGGCTTGTGTTTTCACAGCATGAAGGTAAGATCTTACAGATTTATGATGAATGAATGCTTGTTTTAAAATATTCCCGGTCTACTGACACAAACATTACAATGCTCATGACAACTTTCGTTAACTCTACAATAAGTAAATCCACTTCACCAGATAATTACTCTTTGAAAGCGACGCCATAGAAATATACAGAGTGACTGCAAAAACTGAAGTTCAAACACAAAATTCTAAAGATGGTGTCGCGCTTGTTTCTCTGCCGCAGATGTAAACAATCAGTGAAACGCTCACTCTATGAATTCAATATGTTAAGAAAAAGTGTCAGAATGAGATGACATTAATCTACTCACCCTTCAACCATCGAACGTTAAAAGGAAATTTAAAAGTGTAAAAGCATCAACAAGGTATCAGACCAAATAATCCCAAAAGCGCGAGTCTTATATCACCAAAGTAGTAATATAGCTATGTATTATGTAACTTGTTGCCTTAATCAAAAATGTTCATTTACTTCAGCATTACGTGATACTATTTCAAAGTGATTTCCGTCATTTTGACTGATAATAAATTGCATTTACCTGTGAAAACAGACCTGGAAAGAGACGTGAGGATTTGAGGAGAATAACGAGAGATTCTTCGTGCATTCCAGTGAATTATTAATGGAATATATCGTAAATTAAATTCGAGAGTTAGACCACAAATGTGCAGGATATGTTGTCCTTTTTCATAATATTACAGCGGATTGCAAAGGGAAAAAAGAAAAGAATCACGAGGAAAAGAAAGCAGCGACTGAAAAGAGCTCTTGCCATAGATATTCTTGTTATAACGTCACGTTAAAATACCAAGTTTAACGTTATTCTCATGATGTCTGAAAATAAATCATGAAGGAAAATTGACAGCTCATCCCGTCAAACTGACGGATCTGCTTTATTTGTAGGGAAACCTTATGATTTGAAATGGAAGTTCCCCAAACCGGAAGTGCCGCCCATAATTCAACACGCAGTGAGCTCGTCAGGAATAAGGTGGATAAGTGAAAAATCTTCAGTTGTCTTCTAAGCCAGTGGTTCCCAATTCCAGTCCTCGTGACCCACTGCTCTGCACATTTTGTATGTCTCCCTTATTTAACACACCTGAACCAGATCATCAGCTCATTAGGAGAGACTCCATGAACTGAACTGAGTGTGTCAGATAAGAGAGACCTACAAAATGTGCAGAGCAGTGGGTCACGAGGACTGGAATTGGGAACCACTGTTCTAAGCAAGCATTTCCCACCAAATTAAACTCAACAGCTCTGAATATAAAGCATTATTTTAGGTTTACCAATACATTTTTTTAGACAAAATATTAACTCTTCCATAGTTTATCTTAACTAACTGTGAACTGATTAAAAGGTTTTTACTGTTGCATTTTTTAACAAAGCTAAAATTACTCACATTTTGGCAAAGAAGTGAACCGGGGGAAAAGAGTGTGGGAGAACGTTTGAGGATCTCAAGCTTCAAACAGCAATAATAAGCTCCTTTTTTTTTTTTTTTTTTTTTTGCTATTTATCAATGCTTAATTTAAATTTCTTAACCTGCAAAGGAGAGTGTACTTAATTTTGTTTCTCCCCCAAGGGCAGCGTAAATTATTGATATTAAATCTGTGATGAAACAGCCGTTGGAGCTTCACCTTTTAAGACGGAGAGTTCAAAACGTTACAGCCCAGAGTAAGAAACCTTGAAGACGGATCAAAGCCTGAGCAATAATAGATGTTGAAATGTAATCATGTCTTCAGCTGTCTCGCTTCTCTCTCTCTCTCTCACTGTCTTTCTGCCTCATTTTGTTGTCTTTACCAGTCTTTTTCATCTACAGTCTCTTCAAACGCATAAGTAGACACCAGAGATGCATCTTGCATGCTTCGTCAGGTAAGTTGCATTTGTCATTTTGATGATGCACCTCAGAGGGTGTTCTGTTTAAACATATGGCACGCTTACCTGCATAATTTGAGAAAATATTGGAAGCTGTTCAAAACGAGATGAGCCTGATGAAATGTGCTGACATGTCTCCCTGTTATCTACTACACGTAATGTAAGGCCCCTTTCCAATACTGCGCTTAAATCTGTGCGCCCGCTAATCAGTGAAGCCATATTGATTCTGACTCGGCCATTAGAAAGCGGCATGGCAGCCATTCAGATGAGTCTGGACACTGAAATGTCCACATGTGTGTGAGTGTCAGCAAAGTTGCTTTAAAGGGGAAGTTCACCTAAAAATGCCAAATCGGTCATCATTTACTCAATCTCATGTCAGTTCATACCTGTTTGCTATTATTTACGTGTCTGTGGAGCACGAAAGGATACATTTTGAGATATTTATGAAATTCCTATTCAAACAATGAAAGGTCATAACCAGTGATATGCAGGGAACGTTCTCAGAACTTCTGATCAAAGTAAGAATGTTTCCAAAGTTGCAAAATTATTAAACATTCAGATAACCAGTTTTTAAAAACTGGTTGTTTTGAACATTCTAAGAATATTCAGAAATAAAATTTGTGTTACTTAATAACATTATAAAAACGTTCTTTGTAGAATCTGCATGATTCTGGATAAATCGAGAATCACCTTTTTTTTAAAAAAAATAGAGATAGATCCTCCCACGACTCTAAATAGACAAAACAAAAACAAAACAAATTTTTTTTTTACAAGAGGTTCTGACAAAATGTTAATTGCTACAGTCTATTTAAAAATATTTGATTAATTTAAATTAATTATTATAAAAAAATTGGTTGAGTGAATGATTCAATGACTTCCTCATAAAGACGTCACTTGTTTAATTACTGGATGAATCAGCGTTATTGAACGAATCTCTTGAACGAATGATTCAATGACAAATACATTTTTATCAGTCACTTGTCGCCACCTACTGGCTGCAATAGCTTTGTGTGATAAACTGACCCGTTTAAATCGTTAGATATTATATGCACAGATATTAACATAAATAAATACATAATCTCTGTATTACATACATAATACATTACATACATAGTCTACAATGCCACCTCTCTCATGTTCGTCCATCCTCGGGATGCTGCTGTTCTTCTTAGCGTGATTTTTTTTTTCCATAAACTACTTCAGCAGACCTTTAAGTAACCGGGGTTAAGTAACCTTAACCAATGAAATTACCTGCAGGGCGGGATTTCTGCTTAACTGGTTTGCGCCCAGTGGGATTATTATTATTTTTTTTTATAGAAAGATTAAAAATATGGGAGAAATACGGGAAAATATTTAAACGGGATGATAGCGGGATAGCAAGGTAAAATACGGGAGAATCCCGGGAAAAACGGGAGGGTCGTCAGGTATGGATTAGAGAGCTGCATTGATTTTCAGTGAAAAATTTCGCTTTGTTTCTCACCAAAAAAAGTATGAAAACAGTTTTCTAAGACTTGCGTTATTATAGCGCATAAGTCAGATGGGCTGTTTTTTATTTATTTTTTGGTCCTTGGAGCTGGAGTTGTAGGAAAAGAGCTGCGACAAGATTGAGGAGGAAAGTTTGAGTTCATATAGAAATTTCCGATTTTTTCTCTGCAGACTTTGAGGTAAATCTTTGGTCCATCGGTGTATAGTTTGAGTTTGATCTCTTCTGAATCTCATGAGGAGATAAAAGTGAGATTATTGTGGCCTTGTTCTTCAGTTTTCTCCCTTTAATCTCTTTTCTGTCTATAAAACAAACTACTGACGAGATATAAATGGTAATTTTCATGTTCTACAGGTTGTCCTCATGCCATTGTTTGTTTGATTGTCTTTGTCGTGTCTCTTTATTCATGTGTCCTCTCCTGTCTTCTCTGGTGTCAGTCTCTCTATATATATCAATGAAGTGGCCTGATTGGACTGCGGTGAGTGATGTTGAAAGTGTGACTTGCCGGGGGTGAGCCAGACTCAGCCAGGAAGTTAATGAGTCGAGCGACCTTCATTTGTGCCTGAAGTGAGACAGAACTAGAAGAAATGTGGAATTTGCCAGCAAGAGAAAATGATTCCGCTGAGATTCAAACTACTGCTACATGAACAGTCATTCTTTACTTATTAGTGCTGTTTGCTAAGTCATGCATCACTGTTACTATTGCTCATATTAAGGACAGCAATTTTATCAAACCTAAGATATACCTAAATATATTAGTGCTTTCAAATTGATTAATTGCATCTAATATAAAATTGTGATTAATTGCATCTGTATATATATATATATATATATACACAGTCAGGTCCATAAATATTGGGACATCGACACAATTCTAATCTTTTTGGCTCTGTACACCACCACAATGGATTTGAAATTAAACAAACAAGATGTGCTTTAACTGCAGACTTTCAGCTTTAATTTGAGGGTATTTATAGCCTGGGTTTCTCCATGCTGCCTTGCGCGCAACACGGTTTTATTCACGCTGCTAGCCTGGACACCATGGACCAGATTTTTCCCTCAAAAAGGGAACCAATCACAGAACAGGGAGGGAGCAGCAAGACGATGATGACGTCTATGCGACACACCGAAGCAGTTTGTTTATATCTATGGATCCAACATGGCAGCAGACGCGAAGTTACCTTTCGATGCAGCCTTAGATAGTGTTCTAAGTAGTTTAGTCGCTGAACGCCATCGTGTACACATAAATCTCTGACCCGTCGTCTTCTTCCTCGTCGAATTTCTGTCGCTCTACATACGTCATCTGGTATAATTGAAACGATTGGCTATGAGCTACGTACAGGCGCATTTGATAGACATCCGTAGCGCCCAATAAACGGCTCTGGGCATTCGCAAACCACGCCTCAAATACGAGAAAATGAACCCGTGGTTCCCAGACCACGTCTCAATGAGACGAGGTCTGACGTTAGCCAGGCTAGGGTTTTTACATCCAAATCAGGTGAACGGTGTAGGAATTACTACAGTTTGTATATGTGCCTCCCACTTGTAATGGGACAATTGGCTGCTCAGCTGTTCCATGGCCAGGTGTGTGTTATTCATGGCCAGGTGTGTGTTTTTCCCTCATTATCCCATTTACAAGGAGTAGATAAAAGGTCCAGAGTTCATTTCAAGTGTGCTATTTGCATTTGGAATCTGTTGCTGTCAACTCTCAATATGAGATCCAAAGAGCTGTCACTATCAGTGAAGCAAGCCATCATTAGGCTGAAAAACCAAAACAAACCCGTCAGAGAGATAACAAAAACATTAGGTGTGGCCAAATCAACTGTTTGGAACATTCTTAAAAAGAAAGAACGCACCGGTGAGCTCAGCAACACCAAAAGACCCGGAAGACCACGGAAAACAACTGTGGTGGATGACCGAAGAATTCTTTCCCTGGTGAAGAAAACACCCTTCACAACAGTTGGCCAGATCAAGAACACTCTCCAGGAGGTCAAAGTCAACAATCAAGAGAAGACTTCACCAGAGTGAATACAGAGGGTTCACCACAAGATGTAAACCATTGGTGAGCCTCAAAAACAGGAAGGCCAGATTAGACATCTAAAAAAGCCTTCACAGTTCTGGAACAACATCCTATGGACAGATGAGACAAAGATCAACTTGTACCAGAGTGATGGGAAGAGAAGAGTATGGAGAAGGAAAGGAACTGCTCATGATCCAAAGCATACCACCTCATCAGTGAAGCATGGTGGTGGTAGTGTCATGCACTCTCAGAAAAAAAGGTACAAAAGCAGTCACTGTGGCGGTACCTTTTCAAAAGGTACACCTTTGTACCTAAAGAGTGCATATAAGTCCCTCAAAGGTACATATTTGGTACCAAACCTGTACATATTGGTACCAAACATGTACATATTAGTACCTAAATGGTACATATTAGAACCCTTTTGAAGGGTACTGTCCCAGTGACAGCTTTTGTACCTTTTTTTCTGAGAGTGTGGGGTGGGCATGTATGGCTGCCAATGGAACTGGTTCTCTTGTATTTATTGATGATGTGACTTCATTGATGATGAATTCTGAAGTGTTTCGGGCAATATTATCTGCTCATATTCAGCCAAATGCTTCAGAACTCATTGGACGGCGCTTCACAGTGCAGATGGACAATGACCCGAAGCATACTGCGAAAGCAACCAAAGAGTTTTTGAAGGGGAGGAAGTGGAATGTAATGCAATGGCCAAGTCAATTACCTGACCTGAATCCGATTGAGCATGCATTTCACTTGCTGAAGACAAAACTGAAGGGAAAATGCCCCAAGAACAAGCAGGAACTGAAGACAGTTGCAGTAGAGGCCTGGCAGAGCATCACCAGGGATGAAACCCAGCGTCTGGTGATGTCTATGCGTTCCAGACTTCAGGCTGTAATTGACTGCAAAGGATTTGCAACCAAGTATTAAAAAGTGAAAGTTTGATTTATGATTGTTTATCTGTCTCATTACTTTTGGTCCCTTAAAAAGTGGGAGGCACATATACAAACTGTTGTAATTCCTACACCGTTCACCTGATTTGGATGTAAATACCCTCAAATTAAAGCTGAAAGTCTGCAGTTAAAGCATCTTGTTCGTTTCATTTCAAATCCATTGTGGTGGTGTATAGAGCCCAAAAGATTAGAATTGTGTCGATGTCCCAATATTTATGGACCTGACTGTATATACAAACTTTTCTGTTAATTCTGCGATTAAATCACAACTGACAGCACCATTAGTGCAACTTAAAAACCCTTACAACTGCATCACAACACAATATGAACCATTCAGAATATTTGCCTATTAACGCCATAGCAACCACCCAGAATTCTTTAGCAACTGCATAGCAACACAAAAACCACACCTTACAAACTGAAAGCAACCTGCTAAAAAAGATTGTAACATAGTTACAGTACATAGTTACCTTAGCAACAGTAAAACTGCAGTGCTGCAGAAAGTAGGGCTACACGATTAATCGCAATAAAACTGCACGTGATTTGGCAAAGGCTGTGATTATTTTATGCGCAGCTTGTCAGTGGAGTGCGGCTGATTGGTAGTAAATACTGCCCCATTTGAACGCCAGAGGGCGCTCTCATTCAAACACGATATATACTGTATGCCCCACCGCAGAAGTACAATAATGCATCATTCCAGGAAATCCCTATCGCTGTAGCTGAATAAACAGAAGATTGAAACGCTTTGATTAAACATGACTTATAAATACACGACTGCCTTATTCTGTGTAAGAAGGCACATCATCTCACAGAAGGATGAGCTCAACTGTCGTTATGAAGTGAGTTTGGAGTAAATGCATGTTATTAAATGTTGTCTGTTGTTGGACAAGAGGTTCATAAATGCTTCTCATGTTTTGGAAAGATGTTTGACGCGTGTTGTTTTTTTCAAATGCATGTTATAAGTGACTCAAACTCACAGTGCTTTCAGACGGAGCAGCATTTACAGAGCCGTACATCAATGACAAGCTGTGCATTCAAAAAATTAAAAAATAATCGCAGCCTTTGCATTTTAAAATCGCGATAAGCCATCTCGATTTAAGTGCGATTACATGTAAATTGCGATTAATAGTTCAGCCCTAGCAGAAAGCACCCAAAAATCCCTAGCAATCACATAGCAGTGCTTTAGCAACCACCCATTACACCATAGGAACTGCATAGCAATGCCCTGGCAACCACCCACAACATTCTAGCAACTATATAGCAACAACCTGGCAACGACACACAGCACCCTTGAAACCACAGACGCCTCCTGGCAACCACCCACAACATCCTAGCACCTATATAGCAACACCCTGGCAACCTCACACAACACCCTTGAAACTGCATAGCCACGCCCTGGCAACATCCCACAACATCCTAGCAACTATATAGCAACCAGTGTTGGGCAAGTTACTTCGAAACTGTAATGCATTATTTATTACTTGTTACTGTCATTTCAAAGTAATTTGTTACATTACAATATTACTGTATTTAAAATGTAAGGCATTACACTACTATTGCATTACTTTTAAGTTACTCTCACCAAAATAACTGCAAATATGGATTTGGCAATCTAAATGTAGCGTATGATGCTCAATTAGCTCATTACACATCCAGTAGAAGGTGATGTGGTATCCGACTGAGCTTGGACCCATAAGAAATTTTACCATGATGTACTATAGTACATACCATGGTATACCATAGTAGTACCATGGTAGTACCATGGTACCTTACATCTAACCATGGTACATACTATATAGTACTTCAGATATTATCATGGTACCATGGTACATTGCATGGTACTGTAGATGTTACTATGGTACATAGTATGGTACCTCAGATTTACCATGGATGGTACATACTTTATAGTACTTCAGATATTATCATGGAACCATGATAATATCTGAAGTACTATACTGTACAGTATGTTATGGTACATAGTATGGTACCTCAGATTTACCATGGTACATGCCCTATTACCTCAGATATAACCATGGTACATTCTGCCGTACATATTACCATGGTACATACTACCTCAGATATAACCATGGTACCTCAAATATTACCATGGTACTTTGCATGGACGCATGGTACAGACATCTTTTTACTTTAAGCCCGGGGTAAACTTTAGGCTTAAACTTTAGCAAAAATAAAAATAACTAATGAATAATAGCTAAGCCAAATATTTTTATTTTATTTTAATTATTATTGTGAGTGACTGCAGTAGTGTGGGCATAGGCCATTTGGTCTATGAACGAGTCATAGATCTCCAAAATCAGTTTTAAATGTATAATTTAATATTAATGAGATTTTTATTTAAGTAATGTTCTAATTCTAGATGTTTGTAAATGCTGCATGATTTTGACGTGGTTTAATCAATGGCCGTGCGCGTGAAATTTGAACATTCATGTCGCTTTCAAACACTGGAGCGGCCGCGGCGCAGAGTTGCCATGGAAACGGCGCTGGACCACTGCGACTGGTAAGCAGGAAACTCCCTCTCTCGCTGTTGAGAATGTACTATCCGCTGCAGGCTCACTCATCTCGGCTCTGTCTGATTAACGTACAGGAAGTGAAACATTTTGCGCGGACGTTTCTCCTCTGCTGATCTCGCGGTGATTTTGGCGAATTTGTATGAAGAAAAACTACCACTTTATTCCAGGTTAACTAACATTGCTTGTAACGCGCGTTACTGACATTTGTACCGAGTAAAATATTACTTTTTTCCCCCCTGTAATGCCTTACATTACCGCGTTACAGCAAAAAGCAATGCATTACAGTAATTAACTAGATGCGAAAGTTCGTCGAGACAAACTTTAAGTTGGCTTGATAAAGTCGGACCAGAAAGTTTGAAGAAGTTTGAAGTTTAAATTAGTTTGAAGTTTAAATTAGTTTGAAGTAGTTTGAAGTTTAAAGTAGTTTGAAGTTTAAAGTATTTAAAAGTAGTTTAAAGTATTTTGAGTGGTTGGTTAGTTGTCACAGATGGTTACTATGGAGTTTTTATAGAGTTCTTAGCATGATCTTGGCATTATTTAACACAAAGAAAGAAAGAAAGATAGGTTAGAAAGATAAAAAGGTTAGAAAGAAAGATTAGTTCGAAAGAAAGAAAGAAAGAAAGAAAGAAAGAAAGAAAGAAAGAAAGAAAGAAAGAAAGAAAGAAAGAAAAAGAGTAGTTAGAAAGAAAGAAAGAAAGAAAGAAAGAAAGAAAGAAAGAAAGAAAGAAAGAAAGAAAGAAAGAAAGAGAGAAAGAAAAAGATTAGTTAGAAAGAATGAAGGAAAGATTAGTTAGTTAGAAAGAAAGAAAGATAGGTTAGAAAGATAAAAAGGTTAGAAAGAAAGATTAGTTAGAAAGAAAGAAAGAAAGAAAGAAAGAAAGAAAGAAAGAAAGAAAGAAAGAAAGAAAGAAAGAAAGAAAGAAAGAAAGAAAAAGAGTAGTTAGAAAGAAAGAAAGAGAGAAAGATTAGTTAGAAAGAATGAAGGAAAGATTAGTTAGTTAGAAAGAAAGTTAGAAAGAAAGAAAGAAAGAAAGAAAGAAAGAAAGAAAGAAAGAAAGAGAAAGAAAGAAAAAGAGTAGTTAGAAAGAAAGAAAGAAAGAAAGAAAGAAAGAAAGAAAGAAAGAAAGAAAGAAAGAAAGAAAGAAAGAAAGAGAAAGAAAGAAAGAAAGAAAAAGATTAGTTAGAAAGAATGAAGGAAAGATTAGTAAGAAAGAAAGAAAGATAGGTTAGAAAGATAAAAAGGTTAGAAAGAAAGAAAGAAAGAAAGAAAGAAAGAAAGAAAGAAAGAAAGAAAGAAAGAAAGAACAAAAGAAAGAACAAAAGAAAGAAAGATGGATTAGTTAGAAAGAAAGATAGATTAATTAGAAAGAAAGAAAGATGGATAAGTTAGAAAGAAAGAAAGAAAGAAAGAAAGAAAGAAAGAAAGAGAAAGAAAAAGAGTAGTAAGAAAGAAAGAAAGAAAGAAAGAAAGATCAGTTAGAAAAGAATGAAGGAAAGATTAGTTAGAAAGAAAGAAAGAAAGAAAGATAGGTTAGAAAGATAAAAAGGTTAGAAAGAAAGATTAGTTAGAAAGAAAGAAAGAAAGAAAGAAAGAAAGAAAGAAAGAGAGTAGTTAGAAAGAAAGAAAGAAAGAAAGAAAGAAAGAAAGAAAGAAAGAAAGAAAGAAAGAAAGAAAGATAGATTAGTTAGAAAGAATGAAGGAAATATTAGTTAGTTAGAAAGAAAGAAAGAAAGAAAGAAAGAAAGAAAGATGGATTAGTTAGAGAGAAAGATAGATTAATTAGAGAGAAAGAAAGATGAATAAGTTAGAAAGAAAGATAGATAGATTAGAAAGAAAGAAAGAAAGAAAGAAAGAAAGAAAGAAAGAAAGAAAGAAAGAAAGAAAGAAAGAAAGAAAGAAAGAAAGATGGATTAGTTAGAAAGAAAGATAGATTAATTAGAAAGAAAGATGGATAAGTTAGAAAGAAAGATGGATTAGTTAAAAAGAGATAGATAGATAGTTTAAAGTTTAAAGTAGTTTGAAGTAGATAGATGGATGAGTTTATTTGTTTAAATGAGTCTCAATGGCTCATATAGTATATAGAACGGCAGTTTGGTTTAGTCTTCAAGGTGTTTAGATTTAAATTTTTGTCGGTTTGAATTTTTTAGAACTCCCCAATGTAAGTCAATGGGAGTTTTTGAATGAGTTTTTTCGAGTTTTGATCGTCATTTTTAGGAAAACCGTAAGTCCGATCAGTCTGAAAATAGATAGCACACTTAGTCAGAAAAGTTTGAGTGTCTGAGCCGAGTTTGGAGTATGTAGAGTTAAAGCTCTAGGAGGAGTTACATATAGAAATTTTTAGTCTCAGAAGAATAATAAGTTTAAGTACAATATCAGTAAGTTGGCTTTCTCAAGCCAACTTAATTACTTTTGTAACGCGTTACTCCCAACACTGATAGCAACAGCCTGGCAACCACACACAACACCCTTGAAACCACGTAGCCACAGCCCGGCAACCACCTACAACATAGAAACTACATAGCAACACCTTGGAAACCACACATAACACCCTAGCAACCACATAGCAATGCAGCAGCAACCAAGCAAAACATCCTAGCACCTACCTAGCAACACCCTGGCAACCACACACAACACCCTTGAAACCACATAGCCACACCCTGGCAACCATCCACATCATCCTAGCAACTACATAGAAATGCAGCAGCAACCACCCACAACATCCTAGCACCTACATAGCAACTACACATAACACCCTTGAAACCACATAGCGACGCCCTAGCAACCACCCACATTATCCTATCAACTACATAGCAACACCCTGGCAACCACACACAAAACTCTAGCAACCACATAGCAATGCAGCAGCAACCACCCACAACATCCTAGCACCTACATATAGCAACACTCTGTCAACCACACACAACACCCTTGAAACTGCATAGCCACACCATGGCAACCACCTACAACACCCTTGAAACTGCAACCACCCACAACATCCAAGCAACCACATAGCAATGCAATGGCAACCATCTAACACACTAGCCACCGCATAACAACACCTTGGAAACCATTTACAGCACCCCAGTATAACGGTAATGAGTTTTACACCTGCAGCACCATTTACATATTCTTCAGAAAAATGTACAAATCGAATTTGTTTTGCATTTTTTCTGCATTTGTAAATGCCATGCAGATCTCAAGTGAGGTGAAAAACAGCTTTAGAACAGGAAAGACTTGGAAATTGACAATTTGTTGCTGAACAGCAAATTGTTTTAAAAAGTGCTGTTTGTTTAATGGCTTTGCAGCCTCTCGTGTTTGTCTGCTTCTTTTCTCCTCTCACTCTCTCTCTCTTTCTCTCTGTCTTACTCTCAGCCACACCATGTTATTGATTTAGTCTGTCATTTACCATACAACTCAAAGTCTTCACAATGTTCTTGCTTCCTACTCAACGTGTACTTTTGCATGCTCGTTCTCTCTCATGCAACCCTCCAGATATTGCTTTCCTTTGTTACAGTCCCGAATCAATCGTGCTTATTTTGGCCTGAATTGATTGTGCCATTTCGTATTGTAAACGCCGCCGTCTTCACCCCGCCTACATTTATCTCTATCCCTTTCATCTGTCACTTCCTCTTCCCTCTTCTAACTCATTTAGACCGCTCTGCCACACAAGCGCAAAAACAAAGCGGCCTGAATTCTCTAAACGGTTATGCCGTTTTAGTGTGCGGTATTTCAATGCAAAAATCAAGTCACTGCACAATCATTCTTTTTGGTGCAAACACGCCCCCTTTCTATGCAAATTAAGTTTATTGGTTTCACTTTATTTTGATGGTCCCTTTAACACATTCTGTTGACCATAAGTAACATTGCACCTACATGTCTAACTCTCATTAGAGTATCACTAGAGTATTAGTTTACTGGTAGGGTTAGGGTTAGAATAAGTTGACATGTAGTTGCAAAATTACTTATCCACCTTATTCCTGATGAGCTCACTGCGTTTTGAATTATGGATGGCACTTCCGGTTTGGGGAACTTCCATTCAAAAAGACTGAACCGAATCATTTCAAAACATAAAGTTGCCCTACAAATAAAGCAGATCCGTCAGTTTGACTGGATGAGCTGTCAATTTTCCTTCATGATTTATTTTCAGACATCATGAGAATAACGTTATACTTGGTATTTAAAGTGACGTTATAACAAGAATATCTATGGCAAGAGCTCTTTTCAGTCGCTGCTTTCTTTTCCTCGTGATTATTGTTTTTTTTCCCTTTGCAATCCGCTGTAAAAGTATGAAAAAGGACAACATATCCTGCACATCTGTGGTCTGTTGTCCCGAATTTAATTTACGATATATTCCATTAATAATTCACTGGAATGCACAAAGAATCTCTCGTCATTCTCCTCAAATCCTCACGTCTCTTTCCAGGTCTGTTTTCACAGGTAAATGCAATTTATTATCAGTCAAAATGACGGAAATCACTTTGAAATAGTATCACGTAATGCTGAAGTTAATGAACATTTTTGATTAAAGCAACATAAGTTACATAATACAGATATGAGTCATTCCACGAAACCGGTATGATTTGAGTCCCTCTGTCCTTTTTAAGTGTATTTTACCTATTGGGTCACCAAAATCTATTTTTAAAAGCTTTTTGTATCAATTGAAATGTCTCCTTTAATAAAGTTTAAAAATAATGACATAGATATTATCTTTATATTAGAAATTATCTTGCTTTTTCAGTTGACACCACCTATTTTGTCATGTCCCTCATGGCCTTCTATGAAAATGTACTTGGGATATGAATAATATAATTAGAAAAAAGTCCATACATTTTGCCATTCCCATGAATATCTATCTGTGTTTTTTTGCTGGTAATGTTTTTTTTTTTCTAAGTAAATTCATGATTATTAATTAAAATCACATTATTTAGTTCCGTCCCTCAGCAATCCCTCAACCCCGTTACACAAATCATTCTCCCCCATAAAAATAATGAACAGATCCTTATGTGACATCAATAACAGGAAGTAACATCATAGAAGTCTTCTGAACAACATTGTGTGTAGACACAGGCAAGTTACCACCTTCTTTTATAACTAGAACTTTAGAATTTAGAATTTAGAATTGTGATATTGTCAAGCTCAACGACTCAACCCTGTTACATCAAATAAACATAGAATTCTATTACTTGTGAAAATGATCTTTGTTATTTCAACAATATACATGATTTCTGAATACCATGCATGCCACGTGCTCTCCTGTTGTTCACTACATGTAGAGCAGTGGCCATTTTCGAGCAAAAAATCACAACCCCGTCACACTCAACCCCGTTACTTTTTTGCACATGCAAAAAAAAAAAAACACAAACACATCCTCGACACACACACACACACACACACACATCAAAAAAGCACACAAGTAATATGTTTTATTTTGATGACCTATTCAGTCAGTTTATAATGTTCTAATGTATACTACGTTATTGTTGTTTTTCCTGCAGTCGGGTTAATAAAACTGAGTTGCAATTGCAATTCATATCTGTTGTTTTTCTTGGTTACATAATGAAATACAGTGCTTATAGAAAATCTTACAGTGAATTTGAGTAAAAAACAACTATGTATATGTTAAGCTGTATTTGTCTCTTCAACCCCGTTACCATCTTCAACCCTGTTACCCTAGTCTCAACCCCGTCACACCTACATTTTCATTAATTATTTTTTTACGTTTATGAATAAGTAATTTAATGTTTGTTGAACTTAGTCTGAAATGTTCAGAGCAATCATAAGAATACTGATTTTAGTTCAAATTCTGAAGTTAAGCCACATCTTTGATCAAAAATGATGAGGTTGCTGTCACAAAAAGCGCCCATTTCAAGCTTTAGTATAGCATAAGTGTAAAATGATGTCAATTTTACATTTACAATTACTGAATTAGTGTGAGGGACATCTGATTAATAGGAAAATGTTGATGTAATTACAAATATATTTTATAATCATTATTCAGAGAGCTCCCATAGTGTCCATAACGGGGTTGAAGACTAATAGTGCCCATATCCTAATATAATTACCAATAATAATAGGGATTTGATGCCTGAGGTGGGAAAATATGTTTTTCTGGAAGTTAAATATGTAATTAATGTTGTGGGGTGTTCAGAAAAGTAATACATATAGCCTAAGTAAAAAATCCAAAAATGTGTAAGTCCAAATCGTACCGGTTTTGTGGAATGACTCATATATTACTACAGTGATATTTAACCCATCCGTTGTTGCTGTGGAAAGACTCACACTTTTGGGGTTATTTGGTCTGTTGAAATGCCTTGTTAATGCTTTTACACTTTTAAATTTCCTTTTAACGTTCGATGGTTGAAGGCTGAGTAGATTAATGTCATCTCGTTGTGACACTTTTTAACGTATTGCGTTCATAGAGCGAGATTGTTTACAGCTTAACGGAAGTTAAACCCATAATTCGCGCAAAGCATCATGGGACGCAGGAATAAGGTGGATAACAGAATGTCTGTTGGAGGACCATCACAATAAAATGTTAGCAGATATTAAGTAGACAGTCTACTAATCCTCTAATGAGAGTTAGTTGACATGTAGTTGCAAAGTTACTTTTAGTCAACAGAATGTTCAAAAGGGACCATCAAAATAAAGTATCGAATGCATCTTATTCATAAAAGTTTGTGTTTTTTTGCTGGTGTAATTAACATTATGCTATTACTGTACCTCCAGAGGTAACAAGGGTGTGGATTTATGTGTAGTTTCACTCATTTACTTACTATATTGACCAACCTCTACTTCAAATGAAGATAGAAACCCAAAGCAAGGCACATTTTATCATATAGAACGAAATATGCATTTAAAAAGCCATCACAGGATCCCGCTGATAGCATCTCAATGTGTTCCTGTCCAACCACACGCCACATTTCTGCCTGAAGAAGCACTTGCAGTGGCTGGCTTGAATTCATCTGTACATGTGGCCCATTACTCTCAAACTTTACGACTCTATGACTGTCCTAGAGCTGTTTAGCTATAGTGACCTCCGTTCTGCGGGATTCTTAGGTTGAGGCAGGGAAATATCTCTCAGCTTAAAGAGGTTCATGCGGGTTTGCCATCTGATCGATGGTTTCCAGAGACAAATCTGATAAACCGACACTGGGCACTATATGAGCAAAGATGAAATCTCACCAGTCACACCTCAGAACGCTGTAATGTAATCGAAGGCAACAGTGACGGCCCACTTTTTCAGTGCCGTTGGTTCTGCATGTGTTTTTTCCCACACTGATACAATTATTATGTTGAAGTAAATACTACAGTGAGTAGTTAGTTCAGATAAGAATAATAATAATAATAATAAAAAAAAAGTAAATTCTATATTAGAACTCAATTCAACCTTGTAGAAATTAAAGCATTAATATCAATGTTATGAAATTAAGTAAAACCTGCTCAACTTTCTGATGCTGGTGTTCCCATCATGCACTAGGACATGAATAATTAGTAAGGTCATATTTTTCAGTTTTCCAGCTGGTTTTACATTGCTTTATCATTGCATTTGTTGTTAGGTTTAGTAACTTGCTGTTTTGTGTCATCTGGAGTTTATTTTCTACTCAAAATGACTCAAATTCACTTAAATTAAAAGATTTTATTTATTTTTTATATATTTTTTAAGCCTAATAAATGTTTAAATTGATAACTTTCAATTATAATCTAATTGTCTATCATTAAAAAAATACCAGTATAAGTATATCAGTGATACTGGCCATCATTCATAAAAATATTCCATTACAACAAATATCTAAAATATATTGTCCTTAATTTGTTTCTACATTAATTTGGAGAGTAACACTGAAATTATATAAAAAAAAAAAAAAATTAATAAAGATATAATAATAATAATAATAATATCTATATATATATTAAAAGTATTCAAAACTATTTATATATATATATATATATATATATATGGGTGTTTCTGCAACTACGGGCACTTTTGACTATCCTAATTAAAAAAAATAAACCTCTATGAATTTCAATTTTAACCATCACAGTCTGTAATACATATAAAGATTTACACAAAATAGAATGTATTTGTTAAGATTTTAATCTGGAACATGTTTATTTTTTATGTTTTTCGGGTCATCTTCTTAAAAAGTGTCCTTACCGCAATGTTACAATAACGTTCATTTTATACATTTTTCTTTAGTAATTTCTATAAAAAATGTAATATATTTAAATAGCTTTTTCAAATTTGATGCAGTTTTGTAAATACTGAAATAAAAAAATAGTATACAAAATAGGGAATTTCATGTTTTTTTCTATGCCATGTAAAAAATTTACAGTAACCTTAGATGTCAATTGTTTCCATTCACACAAAAGATAACATAATTAACTTTTTATGACAGATGTTGCAATTTCAATGTGTTAATCATCTCAACTTAAGTGTAAAAATATTTTTTTTTGCAAATGAAAATGTGAAAAAAAAGAAAATAGAGCAGTGCTGCGGTAATGACATCTTGTGTCGGTAAAGACAAAATTTAATTTTTAATGTAAAAAATGGCATGTTTATATATATATACTAATATAAATACTAATATATACTTTAGTACTAATAATATACTAAATATTTGTAATTTAATATACAGTAAACCTTGAATTTGTCTCTACCGCAACAAAAAGTCTTTACCGCAACACCCAAATTTGCTGCGGTAAAGACATGTTGCGGAAATGACATTTTTGCTAATATTTTAGCTAATTGGCAGCTAGCAAGGCCTACCACATTAGTTTTGACTCTTAACATCTTAATATATGTGAATTCAACAGTAATATACATTTATTTTTAAAATGTATTTATAAATACACAATTATTAAGCTGAATGGTAAGGACGCACAATAAATACTAGAGCAGAAAAGATGATGTTTACCTTATTTTTTTGGTATCTTGTGAGTGAGGTAGTGTGGTGGTCCAGTCTGTCAGCAATGTGCTCATGTGATAATTTCTGTTTCCATAGAAACTAGACTTGTTTGTGTTCGATAAAATTTCATAATAAAAGCTTTTTTTCATTGTTGCGGTAAGGACTCAAAAGTGTGGGACAGGCACATTTAGTTAAAAAAATCATAAAAATGATCAGTAAATAATACAAAGAATTTTAAGATGCTGTAAATGAATCTGTATATTAAACAATTCCATTTGAAATAATGTCATATTGTAAAAGAATGAGCTAATTTTAAGTATCTCAACATTGAAACCACGAGTGTGGGACATGAGCAAAAATGGTGTTTGGACCTATAAATGCTTCAGAATTTTACATTAAATCATATTATTTATTCATCATTTTTTATGTCAAGGTGTGTATTGACACTACGTTTATATTTATGACACATCAAATGACAAATTTTAACATAAATCCAAAATTTCACTCCTGGGACTTAAAAGTGCCCGTAGTTGCAGAAACACCCATATATATATATATATATATATATATATATATATATATATATATTAAAAGTATTCAAAACAATTAATCACGATTAATTACAGAATTACAGCAATTAAAGGTGCTCTAAGCGATGTCACACGTCTTTTAGGCTGAAACATTTTTTGTCACATCCAGCAAACATCTCCTCACTATCCGCTAGCTGCCTGTCCCCTGAACACACTGTAAAAAAACGTGGTCTCTGTAGTCAGCCCAGGCTCCACAAACGCCAACAAAAACAAACTGGCCCAGCCTGGACCACGAAACATAACAAACTGTTCCAGCCAATAACCGACAAGAAGGATTTGGGGGTGGGGATTGGGGGGTTAGTGCGCGTGCACGTTAAAAATTTACATTCTTGAGAATTTCGATATGGCCAACACACGACCAAAGAGACGACAATCTGATGAACAAATAACAAAGAAGAGGGAACAGGAGAAGGAACGCGCGAAGTCCCGAATTTACATCGGAAAAGCCTTCGAAAGCTGGCGAGAACTCTGCCGGCAGAAGGGCTTCAAATCCGACATTCAGCTGGCTCTGTTTTTGCTGGACAGGTGGGTAAATCCAGTCTGGCGTTCATGACTGTTTCAGGAAGCACGGAAGGGAGGGGGAGGGGACGGGATGAGGGGGAGGGGACGGGATGGGATGAGGAGGAGGGAGGGTCAAGCTAGCCTCCATTTTGTTTGACAATACTTCGAACGTCAACAAGAAGTGACGTCACCCAACATCACTTAGAGCACCTTTAATTAGTTATTTTTTAATTGATTGACAACACTAATATATATGTGTGTGTGTGTGTGTGTGTGTGTGTGTGTGTGTGTGTGTGTGTGTGTGAGTGTGTGTGTAAATATAAATAAAGACAAAATAATAGACAAAAAAATTATGTGATGTGTTTTTTGCATTTTCGTTTTGAGTCTGCAATGGAAGAATTGAACTACTGAACGGCTTCATTAAGACTATATGTACTGAAATGTGTGTGTCGTTTGCTGTCAGTTTTAAGTCAAAGTCTCAGACTCCATCTCAGTGTACATCTCTGCTTCTGAACACAGAGTGTGTGTGTATGTGTGTGAAGTAAACTGACACTGACAGGTTCCTGAGCATTGCTCTGCGACTCGTGTTAACAGCACCTGTCACTGTTGCATCTGCAGAAGAGAGTTTCACACACGCTTGAATCATGTACTCGTGGTCTGCCGTGCTGCAAGAGCCTGTCAGCTCCTGTCCAGACATCAGCTCAATACAAGGTTTGGGGATGAACTTTCAGTCAGATGTTTCGCAGCAGTCTGTCACAGGAAACCCAAGTACATCTAAACACCACAATGGTAGTAAGTCATAGTTCCTCATGTAGAAAATGTTGTGTGCCTCATGCTCAACAGATCTCTTACAAAACAATGGATGAGTAGTTGCCCAGCAAAAAGGACACAATCTCAAAACATTGGCTAACATTTTGGCAAGGTTCTCTCAAAGTTTCAGAAACATTAGTAGAACATTCGTTCAAAGTTATCAAACATACAAAAACTTTATTTATACATCGTTCATGGAACATTTTTCTGAAACATCTTAGCTGGACATTCAAAAGACTTTAAATATACAAAGACGGTGCACTCATATTACTATGAATGGGAGAAAGTGCAACGCGCGATATGGCGGATTAAGTCAATAAAAGAGCCATTCGCTGATTGGTAAAGTCATTGCATCATTGAAGCTCCGGTTGCCTTAAAAACAGTCGCACCGTGTCCGAAATCTCATATTGTTTGAGTCAGTAAATTTACTTTGCGATTGTTAAAAAATGTTCTAAATAGCATGAATAAAATTCAGAAATACTACATCCGCCATTCAGACATACTACTCTTTTGGCATACTGTTTTCCGCATACTATATAGTAATTATACAGTGATGTAAAGTATTTGAGTATTTGGTGTAAAGTAAATTAGTTACTGCACTTAAGAATCTTTTAGGCTACTTTGTACTGAGTATCAAAGATATTAGTAAACTTATACAACTTTTAGCAAGTGTATGTACTCTTTACTCCAATGCATTTGTAAAGAGTAATGCAATTACTTGTTACATTTTTCATGGCACCTAACTTTTTTAGATTAGACTTAACTATAAAGAAGCGATATATCTCAATCTACAGGGCATTAAAGGTACTATAACTTGTGTATTTCACCCTTACTCACCCAAACTCAACTAGGCTGCTTTACACGAATGCGAGTGCATTAGCGGGTAGTTGCTGAATCGCAGGCGTTTCATATACGAGATGAGGCCGAAACCAACACGTCCAGTGCAAGTAAGCTTTGACTATATCATTTTACTTAACATTATTTAATTTACCCGTTATACTGAAGAGACTGTTTTTGAAGGATATTGGTTCACTTTTTGTACCCTTTATGAGCACTTGAGCTTCACTGAGACTTGAGTGTTTGCAGATGTTTAAAAGGCTGTTGTGTCAACCTTGATTTATTGCAATATTGACTTGTTCAGTTGTGTTTTGGTTTTAGAAAATAAACATGATCGCTCTCCTCACAAATGAGCTGTTTCTTGTTTTTCACTAGCATGTCTCTTAGGTGTTGAGAACTAGTTCCTCTTTGAGCCTATGTTCAGTGTGAGTAAAATACTTAAGTACTGTTAAAAAATTTTTTTTTTTGACTTTTACTCAAGTTGTATTGAAATTGGTGACTTGTAATTGGTGACTTGTAGAGTCATTTTCGCTGTAAGGTATCTGTACTTTTACTCAAGTGTGGTTTTCAAGAACTCTTTACACCTCTGGTAATTTGATAGAATTGATTTGAAATATTGTGGCAAGTAGTTTTTGAGTGTTCAGGATTTCCCCATTCAGATAGATAGGACTTGGTCTTGGATGCCCGAAATAGCTTCCCGGAGGCGTTGCAAATCTGGCCGGTGATTGAACACACTCTCCTTGAAATGGACTTTGGCGTTAATCTTATTATTTTTAAGCATTACTACTTACTACTCGTTCGAGATGGTTCAGAGAACATTCAAAAGTAACTTTCCCATAATGCTTGCAAAATGATTAAAAAAAAATAATAATCCCTTAATGTTTTCTCTAACATTCACATAAGAGAAATGTTTTAAACATCTAAAATACTGGAAGGTTTGAATGTTCCGAGAGCACTCAGAAATAACGTTTTGATGGGAATGTTAGCAAAACATTCTTAGAACATGAGAAAGAAATGTTTAATTAATCATAACTAGCATTCCTTTTTCTTGCAGGATTAACATTTTTATGCTTTTGAAAACTAACTTGGGCCAAAATTAGTGTGTTGACTACATATACTGTTTATATAGCGTATTAAATGCATTCACGCACGTGCATTTTTGTGTCCTCCTAGATTTTATGTGGTTATTGAATTTCCATTGATGATGTAAAATTGATGTCTTTTTGAAATAAATGACAGAACAATGACTGCAACGACAAAGTGAAAACGAACACAAGAAAGAGCCTGATATTGAACAAGTAATCATGCGAATTAACTTTTTAGAATTGGATCAAAATGGTCAGATGATGAAGTAAACAAATGGCTGTCAGAATTTTAGATGTACTCTGACATTGACAGGGAAGGCTTTGCTTTCCTTGTTTGTTAAAGCTGCATTCAGAGACCTAGAAAATATTTTTCTCAGTTTGTTCCCTTGTCAAGGCCACCCAAACAGCACAAGCACATCTCTGGAAAAACCAAATGCGCTGACTGTGATGGACGAGTGCATTCAGCGAGGATAGTCAAAGAATCGTTTTTTTTTTTTTTTTGTGCCTTTCTCTGAACCGCTTCATCATTCAGGAGAACAGCTGATGTGCCCGTTTCAGAGTGAGCTCTTCTGTTTAATCTACATATTATTTCCGGTTTTATAGAAACTTTCTGGCATCTCCCTCACGAGTTGCAATCTAAAGGAAATGGTCCCCGTCAAAGAGGTTTATCATAACCTTGCTTCATTCCAAAGACTGTGTATTAGTGCTGGGCAATAAAAAAATGAATTTAATCTTGATATTTTTGAGACTTTCATTGATATTCGATACACATCTCCGTATTTATCTACAGTATTTGCACTGCAACAGCTTAAAAAGGTGTTTGTTCAGACAGATGAACCATCATTTTGAGCTTCTTCACACTGGTTTCAATCAACATAAAAAAGAATATATAAAAAAAATTGCCAAGATTTTAATACATTCAAAATGCCACTATAGAGACTCCCATGAACTTTTTTCCCATGAGTGATGGTGCATACAAATTGTAAAATAGTTTAAATTGATTCATTGACCTGATTCACACAAAAATCAACCAACCCTAATGTCGTTTTTTTTTTATTAGAGATGCATTAAACATTTCATACGATGCATTTTAAGAGTTGCAATACAATTACAAAATCTTTAGGAAACTTAAAGGGGTGGTATAATGCCCTTTTCACAAGATGTAAAATAAGTCTCTGATGTCCCCAGAGTGTGTGTGTGAAGTTTTAGCTCAAAATACCCCACAGATATTTTTATATAGCATGTTAAAGTTGTCATTTTTTGAGGGTGAGCAAAAACACACCGTTTTGTGTGTGTTCCTTTAAATGCAAATGAGCTGCTGCTCCCGGCACAGAGGGCGGAGCTTCAAGAGCTCGTGTCCTTTTACCTCACACACACATGCACAAAAACTTTTAGCCTTTTATGTTCAAACCGGAGTCAGACAATGATGGAGAGACTCAAGAAGAAATGACAACATGTAGAAGCAACAGGAAATTTCTGAATGGTTAGTTGATGAATTTATGTAGCATATGTCATTATCTATGTCATTATGTCATAATCATTATGTAAATTTTAGGGTTAGTGATGTCACTAACCCGGGAGGAATGTGGTGTAGTCTCTACCAGTCGTTTGTTGTAGTCCTTAAAAAGGGATTTCTTTAAAAGCAAATATCTCCCTTTGCTTTGAACTTTGAGCGTTGTAACTTTGCAGATGTTGTTTATGATCAAACAGCAACATTACACACTAACTAAAGTTAGAAAAGTGAAACCATAATCAACCACCCCTTTAAATGCCAAATAATTGCTTTATATTGCATTGCAATTATTGTTGTTTGCAGCAAAATCATTAAAAATATTAAGTGAATATTTCATGTGTTCCCAGCTATAGGCAACGTTTTTAGAACAAACAGTCTTCCAGTAATTTTAATAGAACGTTCGTTCAACATTCGTTATCCAGTCATTAATAATGTTCTCAAAATGTTGGTACACAAACATTATTCATTCATCATTAAATGGATTGTTTTTCTGAAACCTTTTAGTTGGACGTCACTCTGTTTTTTAAAACATTCCTACTTTGCTTTCAGATGATTCAGAGAACATTCAAAAGTCACATTACCATAATCCTTGCAAAATGATAAAACAGAGAAAACATTCCCTTATTGCATCAAGAATAAATGTTTTTATTTTCAATGTTCTGAGTACATTCAGAAATAATGTTTTTTATAACTCAACAGGAACCGTAGAAAAATGTTCTCAGAGTATATTTGTGAAAGCTGAGTTGAGTACATGCTTAAAGTGTATACAAAGATAAATATTTTCTCAGAATACTAAGAAAAAGAGTCTCTCATGCATGCTCTTTCACGAAAATGAAGACAAATATCCTACTGAGTGGGCATTTAGAGAGAAGTTTATTTTTTGTAGGTAAATAGTCCATTGAAGTACGCAAACCCATCAAGTATGAAAGCCCAACGCATGCATGGCTACTCTTGCAGTTACGCTGCGTGTCGCACTCAGGAGGTGCCAAAGAGGTTCAATTTATCTATTGATTCGTCCTCTTTCCCTTTCACCCCTCCATTTGCTGCTGGTCTCGTCCTGTTAATCTCCGAACAGACATGTTCTGCTGGCCATTAATTAAACACGTCCCATCAAGGTCTGGTCAATGCTCTGCTGATCGAACTCTTTAGTGCTGATGCAGGTCTGGCCCGCAGCATCTGGGGGACAATCAATGGTGTGCGTCTTCTCTCGCTGGCTTTTGAGGTTTCACTCTCCGTTCCTCGGTCAGTTTATCTATTTTTACCTTTCTTTCATCTCAATAATTGTTCATTTGTTAATCTGCGGCAGACGGCAGATACCACACCGCGAAAATCATTGTCTGAATCAGTATTTGTGTCTCGTTTTCCAGTACAAATATCCGACAATCGATAAAACAAGATTGGGGTTTTTACTATCAAAAACATTTCTGTTAATTAAAATAAAGCTGATGTAAAATAAAATACAAATATTTGTTGGAAACTTAAACTAAATTAAATTTGGAAATGTTGCCTTGGCAATAAACTGAATAAGTTTAAGTTATAGTATTAAAAATATTAACTGGAAATAAAGAAATAAATTAAACCTAAATAGCATTTTTTTTTAAACTAAAACGAATTAAATTACAATAGTACAATTAAAGATTAAACTAAAATTAACAAGAAATATAAAAATAAAAGCTAATTCAAATATTAATAAAATTATAATAACATAAAATAACACTGAACAAGATCAATTTAATTGAGAAGCAAAATTGTTCAAGAATACAGTGGGTACGGAAAGTATTCAGACCCCCTTACATTTTTCACTCTTTGTTATATTGCAGCCATTTGCTAAAATCATTTAAGTTCATTTTTTTTTCCTCATTATTGTACACACAGCACCCCATACTGACAGAAAAACACAGAATTGTTGACATTTTTGCACATTTATTAAAAAAGAAAAACTGAAATATCACATGGTCCTAAGTATTCAGACCCTTTGCTCAGTATTTAGTAGAAGCACCCTTTTGATCTAATACAGCCATGAGTCTTTTTGGGGAAAGATGCAACAAGTTTTTCACACCTGGATTTGGGTATCCTCTGCCATTCCTCCTTGCAGATCCTCTCCAGTTCTGTCAGGTTGGATGGTAAACGTTGGTGGACAGCCATTTTCAGGTCTCTCCAGAGATGCTCAATTGGGTTTAAGTCAGGGCTCTGGCTGGGCCATTCAAGAACAGTCACGGAGTTGTTGTGAAGCCACTCCTTCGTTATTTTAGCTGTGTGCTTAGGGTCATTGTCTTGCTGGAAGGTGAACCTTCGGCCCAGTCTGAGGTCCAGAGCACTCTGGAGAAGGTTTTCGTCCAGGATATCCCTGTACTTGGCCGCATTCATCTTTCCCTCGATTGCAACCAGTCGTCCTGTCCCTGCAGCTGAAAAACACCCACAGCATGATGCTGCCACCACCATGCTTCACTGTTGAGACTGTATTGGACAGGTGATGAGCAGTGCCTGGTTTTCTCCACACATACCGCTTAGAATTAAGGCCAAAAAGTTCTATCTTGGTCTCATCAGACCAGAGAATCTTATTTATCACCATCTTGGAGTCCTTCAGGTGTGCTTTCATGTGTCTTGCACTGAGGAGAGGCTTCCGTAGGGCCACTCTGCCATAAAGCCCCGACTGGTGGATGGCTGCAGTGATGGTTGACTTACTACAACTTTCTCCCATCTCCCGACTGCATCTCTGGAGCTCAGCCACAGTGATCTTTGGGTTCTTCTTTACCTCTCTCACCAAGGCTCTTCTCCCCCGATAGCTTAGTTTGGCCGGACGGCCAGCTCTAGGAAGGGTGCTGGTCGTCCCAAACGTCTTCCATTTAAGGATTATGGAGGCCACTGTGCTCTTAGGAACCTTAAGTGCAGCAGAATTTTTTTTGTAACCTAGGCCAGATCTGTGCCTTGCCACAATTCTGTCTCTGAGCTCTTCAGGCAGTTCCTTTGACCTCATGATTCTCATTTGCTCTGACATGCACTGTGAGCTGTAAGGTCTTATATAGACAGGTGTGTGGCTTTCCTAATCAAGTCCAATCAGTATAATCAAACACAGCTGGACTCAAATGAAGGTGTAGAACCATCTCAAGGATGATCAGAAGAAATGGACAGCACCTGAGTTAAATATATGAGTGTCACAGCAAAGGGTCTGAATACTTAGGACCATGTGATATTTCAGTTTTTCTTTTTTAATAAATGTGCAAAAATGTCAACAATTCTGTGTTTTTCTGTCAATATGGGGTGCTGTGTGTACAATAATGAGGAAAAAAAATGAACTTAAATGATTTTAGCAAATGGCTGCAATATAACAAAGAGTGAAAAATGTAAGGGGGTCTGAATACTTTCCGTACCCACTGTATATATATATATTTTTCTGACTTTTTAAACCATAGCAGTGGAAATACAGTAGATAAAGCATTGAAAATCAGTGAATACCCATGAAAGTCCCAAAAATACCAATATTAAATATTTAAATATTTTATATACCAATATATATATATATATTTTTTTTCTCGTTTTATATATAAATCCAACATTGAGTGAGGCTTATGCTCAAAACTGAAAGAAAAACAAAACATTTTGCAACATGTCAAAAAAGTGTCAGGTATGTTTGTAATGCAAAAAAAATATAACTGCACACTTGTTTTGGCAAGATACAGTTTTTTAAAAGTTTATATAAGATTATTTTTTGCTGAAACGATGGAAAAAATAAACTTTTAAGTGAGTGTGCAGTTATTTTTTTCCCTAACATGAACCTCCAAAAGGATGCATTTGCTTTAATGCTTCACTAAATGTAATTAAAAAATGACAATGACTGGTGCACATTTGCACATTTAGCACCTGGTTAAATGAGATTTCAGATGGTTATTGAATAAGTGACCTCAAACTTGTATATATTATGTAGTTTTGCTTCTCAACTTGTTTTAACGACATTTAGACCTTTGACTGGAGAACAAGACAGGGTTTCAAAGAGCATTGGTTTATTTTTTTAAACGATCAAAAAGACACACAATATATCTCAAACTGAGACTCAACCAAACTCAAACAAAATTGCTACAAATGTGTCATCAATGCAAGAACAAAATGTATGCAATTTAAATTGAATACAGAGGAATCAAAAATGCACGTTATGGAGCATTTAACGGAGCCGCTCTGAGACGTGAATCATCAGAAACACAAGCTTGCTTCGCAACCTATTTAATTAGATCCCAGCCTTTGCTGTGTGATAAGTGCATTTTGTTTTCTGTTCGACTGGCAGATGCTTTGAGATGGTCCTCACTGCAGAACACAAGATCCAGGAGGCGGGGTTGGATCCAGATCCAACTCCTCCCACCTTACATAAACCTAAACCTACCCATCTCCACCCCCTGATCCCTAAACCCACCCCTATACCCATCTCCACCCCCTGATCCCTAAACCCACCCCTAAACCTACCAATCTCCACCCCCTGATCCCTAAACTCACCCCTATACCCATCTCCACCCCCTGATCCCTAAACCCACCCCTAAACCTACCAATCTCCACCCCCTGATCCCTAAACCCACCCCTATACCCATCTCCACCCCCTGATCCCTAAACCCACCCCTATACCCATCTCCACCCCCTGATCCCTAAACCCACCCCTAAACCTACCAATCTCCACCCCCTGGATCTCGAGTACTGCAGTGAGGTGCTACTGGATGCTTTGCCAAAGCAATGGTGGAAAACACAACATTAGTGATCGCCATCTTCTGGACAGACGCGGGAATTAATTCGCCACGAGAATCTCACAGTGCATTATGGGTATTCTCTAGCTATTGAGCGAACATTGGCTGTACATTCGTTATGTACAGCAACTGAGCTACTGTCCAGCTACTGAAAAATATGTTTAAGTCAGTAGCCTCCTCATCTCTGCTGTGCTTCGAAAGGTCTGGAGAAATTGGGGTCAGAGTTGAAATTGTTTGAACTTGAACAATGCTTGACCAGCACACATGCTAGGCTATATCTTGATGCTTCGCTCCATAGAGTTCAGTGCATTGAGCAATGCTGACGCAAAACACGTGAGAGGAAGTTTGTTTGAAACATGTTATAGTCGAGCATGTTAATTAGTTTCGAGAGCCGTTTTCACAGCATGACACTCATTATCATACATCTGTAAACATGCATTCCCTCTGCGCTTCTGACCTTACTTATTATCTCACAATGCATATTTCACATGTTTCTGGAACAGATATGTGGCACGTCTGAGGCTGTGAGGAGCAGCGACCCGAGCGTGAACTCAAATCATGCCTCGAGCACACAATGCTGGATGAATTCAGCCCGTCGATCGCTTCAGCGGCACACACACACACACGCGACAGGTGCTGTTGTTCAGCCAGCCATGCATCTCCACCACAAGTGAAGGTGAAAGCTAATTGGGTTGGTAATTATCCAGATTTCCATTGAAACATGCAGCATATGACTATTAATTGAGCAAAACACACAGCATGGCAGCAAACAACATCTAAAACATGTGTCGGGGTGATTTTCTTTCATAAATTTTTTATTTATTATTTGTTTACTATCATTTTCAAATGGTCACAGTAGAGTCGCACAGATTGTTTTGGTTACAGCTATTTTCATAGTTTAAAAAGGGGATAGTTTACTTAAAGGATTAGTTCACTTTCAAAAAAATGTTTGCTGATAATTTACTCACCCCAATGTCATCCAAGATATCCATGTCTTTCTTTCTTCAGTCGAAAAGAAATGAAGGTTTTTGAGGAAAACATTTCAGGATTTTTCTACACAGAATGGACTTCAATGGCAATCGACTATACCAATGTTCAAAGAAGGTTCAAATGTCCGTCTCAATGCAGCTTCAAAGTCTCGACACGATCCCAGTCGAAAAATAAGGGTCTTATCTAGCGAAACGATCGGCCATTTTCTAAAAAAATAAAATAATATAAATAAATAAATAAATAAATATATATATATATATATATATACACATACACTTTTTAACCACAAATGCTCGTCGTGCACCATCTCTGAGATGTGCCATGCATTGCGTCATGACGTTGGAAAGGTCACGCGTCACGTCATCTAAGTTATTTGTCCGTGTACTCCGGTTCAGAAAGATAGGGAAGGGTGAAAAATGTAATCTCATTTTCTCCTCCAACTTTAAAATCGTCCGACATCTTTGTTTTAATTTATTATTATTATTATTTTATTATTTTTTTCGTGACCTTTCCAACGTGATGACGTAATGCATGGCGCATCTCAGAGATGGTACACAATGAGCATTTGTGGTTAATAAGTATATATATATATAAAAAAAATTTTTTTTGAAAATGACTGATCGTTTCGCTGGATAAGACCCTTATTTCGCGACTGGGATCGTGTCAAGACTTTGAAGCTGCATTGAGACGGACATTTGAACCTTCTTTGAACATTGGTATAGTCGGTTGCCATTGAAGTCCATTCTGTGGAGAAAAATCCTGAAATGTTTTCCTCAAAAACCTTCATTTCTTTTCGACTGAAGAAAGAAAGACATGGATATCTTGGATGACATCGGGGTGAGTAAATTATCAGCAAAAAATTTTTTCGAAGTGAACTAATCCTTTAAAGGTACACTATGTAACTTTTTTTGTACAACATTTAAATATTGAGTCAATACATCATCAATCCTTTTTCCAAAACGTGTTTCCAAAACGTGTTTTTTTTTTTCTTACGCTCTTTCCCCCACCAGCATTTTTGACAATTTTCACAAAAGTTTCATGGCCCTTAGAATGTTTTATTTATACATATATCTAAACATGAAATACATCAAAGAAAAACAAAAAAAACATCCGATTAAAAAATATATATTTATTCTAGCTTAATGCATTCTTTTTTATTATATGAATGGGGGTAAGTTTAATAAAATAGCAAAAATTTTGAGCAAAAAGCTGAGAAAATCGTGTTTTGCGCCTAAATCGGATGCAGTTTTGATGTATATGCTGTTTAATGTTCAATGATCGCGTTATTACATATGCATCTGATTGCATATGATATCACTTTTTTCTGCATCTTCTTCACCTGTGTTTTAATCGGGAGATTCTGTACTCTTTCATAATAATAATAATATATGTGTAATAGCGCCCCCTACCGTATAACAGTGAAAACACGGAGAGCCGTGTAGCATACTCAAATTTTGGAACAATGCAACTGGTTACAACCAAAAGACTTTACATATACAGTGCACTCATATATGAATGGGAGAAAGTGCAACATTGCGGGATTACTCCCTATGAAGCCATTTTTATTGCAGCATGCCAGTGTCGTTTGGCATCATGCATGTCTATCCTGGCACAATGCAGCATTTTTTAATCTAAACATGAATGACAATTGAAAGCTGCATTGGCAGATGAAATTTGAATCTGCTTCTCACACAAAACTATTGTATGGCTTCAGAAGTCTTGAAATATATCATTATATAAAATCATTTTACACTGTTTTTCTGTATCTCGGTTTACACTCAGTTTCATTGTATTGAAAAACAAAAACACAAAATATAAATGATAAATGTCTCCTTTTGTGTGCCACGGAAGAAAGTCACATGATGGCATGAAGGTGAGCAAATAAAATAAAACTATTCCTCAAAGCAATGAGTTTCAACAAGATTCTTTTATCCTCTCCTATTTATCCTGGAGAACTGTTGTATTTCTTTCTGCAGTTAGATTGAATCTTTAGGTGATTTATAGTTGGTTTGCAGTGGAAACCCTCAGCAGATAAACACCATAAACAACACTAGGGTGAGCTGATCAATGTAAATTGGTCTCCAAACGGTCCCGGAGACCTTCACGTGTCCTTGAGGAGAGAGAGGAGGGCTTTGGCCTGCTGTTACTGGCTTTTTCACACAACTCTCTGCCATCACAGAACTTGGCCTCCGTTTCTACTCACAGTGCATGGAAACAGTGAAAGCGTCATCGGTTTTCATGAATGGTTGCAGTGCAGTTTGAGGCGAGGGGGATTGCAAGAGCTCGTTTCGGGGACCAGGGCTGAAACAACCGCTGGGGGAATGAATGACAAGGTCAAGACCCTGCCGTCACGCTTGGAGAAGTGCTGTGAGAATGCTTGTGTGCATTGACAAAAAGGGACCGTGACAATAAAGCAATAGTCCAGCCAAATAAAAATCTGTCATTATTTACTCACTGTCATGTAAAGGTTTTTTTTTTTTAAACACAAAAGGAGACATTTATGCTTTAGAGACCTTCTTTTTTTTTATGAAAACAGAAAATATAAACAATTAAATCTAATTCAAAATGTTGACAAAATGTATAAGCAACTCTTTAAGACTTTATATATAAAGCACTACAAAAATATTAATTATGCCTTGTAATGCACCTTATAGTGCATTATATGATATCATGAATAGTTGTAACTTGTAACCACAGTTATAATACATTATAATACTACACTGTTACACCTTTGGAGAGTATAATGCATTAAAAACATGACAAACAACCAATTTAATTTTAGATTTAACAAGGAATCTGCAAACATTGTAATGCAGTTTAACTTTGGTTACAATTATTTATGATAAGACATAATGCATTATAATGTTGTTTGAATATCTTTATAATGTATTATACATAAAGGATTTAATTACAGTATTACCAAACTATAAAAGTATATCAATGCTACTAAAATATCACCAGTGATCGCACATTATTTATTTTGTTTATTGTTTTATTAAGGTGGAAAATTGCTATATTTGGTAGCCAGAAACAAAATACTATTATTTTATTATCAAAATGAAATTGAACATGTCTTTTTTCATATTGTAGTTGTTTTAAAAAAGCAATAATTGTGTGGCTTATAAAGCTTTTTTTGGATGGATGGATGGATGGATGGATGGATGGATTTTGGACATTTATACAGCTATTGGTTTACATTCATGCATTTGGTAGACTTTTATCCAAAGTGACTTGCATTCAAGGTATATTTAAATTTTCATGCATTCCTCATTTTGAAGAATTTTGCATAATGACAAAGAAAAAAAATGTTTTCATTCAGTTTAAAAAATGCCATACTGGCAAATCGTATGTCTTGCACCAATCGTGATGCGCCATTTATGCATTACGGAGAATGAGTTTTTCCCAGATATTTGAAAATACAAGGAAAGATTTTCTGTAAATGATGTCTTCAGTATATAATGCACGTCATTTGCACATTTAAGGTTCTTCATGATTTGTCCCTTTGGGCCTTGACAGATGACAAAATGTCATCAGAAAGAAAAATAGCTGTGTGAAGATTTAACAACAACAAAAAAAACTCTGCTTATGAAATGTATTTTCCTTTGTGGGTGAATGGAATGAAAGGGAAAGTGAATAGCCTGATGTTGAATCATGTGATATAAAACTTCCTATATTCCCTGTAGAACCCTTAAAACGAAAGAAGTGATCTTTCACACAATTCAAGGGGAGCATCATGAAATGCATCAGACTTATTAGAAAGCTGGATTCACAAGCCAAAGGAAGCATCCACAATAAGACGATATCACACAGGCGAGTCTATTTGTTTGCCTTTTGAAGAATGAAGGCTGTAAACATCGTCAGACGAACTGTCTGAATGTAGAGTTTCCTGACGTTCTAATGAAATCTGTAAACGTACGTCCAGTGAAATGCCTTTGCAGACAGTCTGTCAGAGCGACCAACGATGCAGATGTTCACATGCACTGATCACGATTCAGCAATGAGTTTGCACTTATTCTTTTGAAGTTGAAGTTCAAAGTTTTTTTTTTTTTTATTAATATTATTATTTAGAAACATAAGATTTCTACTTTAAATAAATGCTGTTCTTTTGAGCTTTCTATTCATAAAAAATAAAATAAATAAATCCATAACTGTTTTCAACATTGATAACAATCAGAAATGTTGTATGGATTATGGAAAGCCCTTTATATGGGGTTTAGGAGTGTGTTATGCTAATTACTAAAAGCAGGGACTCCCTCATTTAGAATAATTCAGATTCATCAACCTTAAAAAGAAGGTATGCACAAATGTATGTTTACACACCTGTCTTTAGCAGAAATTATACTGTCTGTTCTTCCGTTTTTTGATTGTTTTCACATTTGGTTTGATTTTTGACTTTTGAATCTGGTATACTTGCGTCTTCAACGTGAGTACCAAAAATGTATATCAACACACTTACATTTCAATCTAAAACCTTTGAGGCTATTTTAAAGGGGTGGTATAATGCCCTTTTCACAAGATGTAAAATAAGTCTCTGATGTCCCCAGAGAGTGTGTGTGTGAAGTTTTAGCTCAAAATACCCCACAGATATTTTTATATCGCATGTTAAAGTTGTCATTTTTTGAGAGTGAGTAAAAACGCACAGTTTTTGTGTCAAATGCAAATGAGCCGCTGCTCCCGGCACAGTGGGCGGAGCTACAACAGCTTGTGTCCTTTTACCTTACACACACATGCACTGGAAATTTCTAAACTTTTAGCCTTTTATGTTCAAAATGGAGTCAGACAATGATGGAGAGACTCAAGAAGAAGTGACAACATGTAGAAGCAACAGGACATTTCTGAAGGGATAGTTGATGAATTTATGTAGCTGATGTGTAGTTATCTTCTAGTCATTGATTAGCATATTCTGTCTTGATAATCTATAAATGTGTTCCCGGGGGCGGGGTTTATGTAAATTTTAGGGTTGGTGATGTCACTAATCTTCTCCATCTGTGTTTTGATCATGGCTCTGAATCCCATCCTGATGAAGTCTTTGACAGAAACATGATTTTCTCATCTTTTTGTTCGAAATGTTTCATTTTATGAACATGCATTCAAGTATTGAAAAAGAGAATGTTTTTTGTTTGTTTGTTTGTTTGTTTGTTTTAAAAAAGCACAGGCTCCGTTCTTTCTTTTGATATACTGAATTCAGATATGCAGACAACAAAATATTCTAGGGTCCATGACATTTCTGTGAATAGGATCAAAAATGCTGCCTCTGGCTGGCAATTATAAAAACACTTAAGTGAAGTGCTGTCAAAGTTAGTGTGTTTTGCATTCATTGGGCAGAATGACTGTTCACTTCCATGTTTTATGCTGGACTTGGGGTCGTACTGTACCAAATGCAAACTGGAGTTCGGAAAACTGCAACCAAACAAAACTAAATATGCAGCAAACCAACGGACTCGCATTAACAGTGCTAAGAAGGCGAAGCGTGCTCTTTACTGCGTGACGTCAGCCAGTGTGTGTGTGTGTGTGTGCGCGCTGAAGAGAAATGAGCAAGTTTTCTGAACAACAGCAATCATTTTCCGTAAAGTGGACATTCCCTTTCGAGAGTCATGGAAAATATGTAAGAGTGATTTGCTGTATTTTACTAGGTGACTATATTTGTATTGTATTGTATTTCTTTATTGTCCACCAAGGTGGAAAATAGTTTTTGGCTCACATGTCAACCGAGAGTACATTATATACTTTAAGAATATGATTGTTGTCAATTGTGTCAAAAGAGTTATGGTTAGTACGATCTACTCATTGTTATCTTTATTATTTTCAGACCACATCTATATAAATGTCCACTATATGAGACATTTGAGCAAGAAATGCCCTGTTCTGTCATTTCTGAATGATTTCATTAAATTCTGGAAACTGAATCCTGCCTCAGGTGCCAATGCGAACACACACCCATCTGAACTAGTGCACATATAGTTTTAACAAATCCTTTTCCACAAACATATTTGGTGTGAGAGCTGCCTATTTTTCTCTCGCTCTCTCTTTCCTCGTTTCATATTTTCAGAAAGTGAGCCATAACAACATCCCTCCGGGCTCCTCAACTGAAGACCAGTGCCTCGAAAACTTCCAACCCTGACATGTCGAAAACGACCTGAACGTCTAAGCAGTGCACTGCAGGCATCATCTGCACCTGTAGCTGGCATACAGCTGGCGCCGGCCTGGACAAACCTCAGACTATGCCCAATCTGTGCTGTTACACACAATTAAGGCCCAGAATTGTGTACAGCACATTGTAAGCCTCTTCTGAGGAAAGGCGCCCGCCAGCTGGAGTCAGGCTCAGGCTAGCATGCCAGCCTGCGTCTCAGTAGCTCAGCTTAGCATTGCCTCAGACCTGTTTTGCCCGAAGAAGTCTTTTTACACCCTGGGCTGTCGTCGCGTCTCTATCAGAACATGTGCGTTAATGTGTGTCGGTCGATACAGAATGAGATGAGGATACCAGTGGTAAGGAACAAAACATTCTGTGAAATTCACAGTGAAAAACTGGCAGCTTGCCAGGAATTTACTGTAAAAAAATATGGTAGCAACATTTTAGATTTAACTTTTTTTTTTTTTTTTTACTGTTCATTAACTGATATAATGTTGATATACTAGCCTAATATCTGTTTTATAGCTTTGTAATACACTGACAATCACCAAAAACAGCTGGTGATGAGAAAGTCCAATGATGAAACTCATAGCTCATCACAAGAAGCTTTTCCACAAGCTGGAGGGTAAATATTAATATACAGAAGGTGTCGTTTACTCAAATACTGAATGCTTATACTATGTTTCATCCATTTCACTTGAAACGGGCCTCGCAACAGAAGGGGCGTCCGCTTGCAGTCGAAAAAGAGCCCTGCGAACACACCCGGGACGGAAATTAATGGCTGATAGGGGCAAAAAAAAGCCACTAACATGAATAAAAATGCCTCCAAAAACCAAGGTACGGCGCAAAAAAGTCTCTTTCAATTCTTGTTTTAACTTATAAGGAATTTCACACGGGCAAAAGTGCTGTTTTCTCGAATATCAGAACATTTGCAAATGTGGTGTTGATATTATACAACAATTCAATAACTTATTAATAATAAGTCAATAGGCTATTAGGTGACTTTCATTTTGGACACAATGTTGTCTGTTTTTCCTCTATTTTACCAATGAAAATCCAAACAGGATAACCATTGCGTGTCTCTGTGCAACACAGTATCAGTTTTGTTACTTTATTATGAATGAATGAATAAATAAATAAATTAATTAAAAATATATATATTATTTTGCCATTTTATCTATAGGGACAGGTGATTAATTAAAAGAAGGATTGCTTGGAAAAGGCACTTTCTAAATAAAACTAACCTTAATAAAATACCTGAATTTTTTTTTTTTTTTTTTCATGTCATCACATTGTTTAGAGCATAAGAAACAAATGGTAAAATAACATTTTTGAAAAATAATATTTTATTCATATGTTATGTTATGCTATGTCCTCTGTAGTGGAGACCAGGACTCAGTTGTTTAAAAAATAAAATGACATGAAATTATATGTATAGGCAAAAACAATGGGATTTTTTTTTTTTTTCAATCACCAACAAATTTTGGGGTTTCAGGATTTTTTTAACCAAAATTTGTATAAAGATGATTCTCAACTACTGTATGTTATGAAAGATATAACGGAATGAATAACGGACACCATTTTACTTTATGCAATATGTGGGTAAAATGGCCATAAATTAATATTCCCATTCAATGCAATATATCTATACACTGTATCTAATGTGCAAATTAATGTCTTCTTGGAGCAACATTTAATGAAAAAAGAAGTGTAATAATTGGAGTAATAATTAACATTTTAATAATAATATCTAATATTTCATAGGAATATTGATGTAAAATGTATTTCCATATTCTCTTCTTGTGTCTCCCAAAATGCCTGATAAACATGATGTAAGTCCTGATGTGGACATGTATGAAATCAATGCCCTGTTCAGGAACAGAAAGTATTTTTTGATTTGAAACCCCATAACATTTTCCTGAGATGTTGGTTTATGAAATACAATTTGAAAAGTAGTCCGATTTAAATTATAATTACAATATATTATCATATTTCCTACATTTGATCACTAAATTAATGTCACACATTTTTAAAGACCAAGGAGAAGTTGTTTTCATGGTGAAACCTCCAAACATGTGGTGTCTCTGAAAAGCCCTGAATCTGCTCTTTACAGGACACCCAGGCTGTGACATGTGACATGTATGATGTCAGAGAAATTCACTAAAATATAATGTCCAGTGGACAAAAGTCTATTCCTGGGTCCCAGGAGGATAACCATTGCGTGTCTCTGTGCAACACAGTATCAGTTTTGTTACTTTATTATTAATTAATTAATAAAAAAAAATATATATATATATATTATTTTGCCATTTTATCTATAGGGACAGGTGATAAATTAAAAGAAGGATTGCTCGGAAAAGGCGCTTTCTAAATAAAACTAACCTTATTAAAGGTTAATAACGCAGGTTAATAACACCTTAATCTATTTGCAATCACATTATTCTCTATAGAGCACAGCTGATTGGTTCCTGCTGTATCAGTAGCCAATGAGCTCAAACTTACTTTCAGAAACCCTCCACTTCCCCAGCTCCACCTGTACAGATCTGCTACTGGTAATCATGTACGCTATATATATTCTACAGCAACAGCGTGACTTACTTACAATAGCCAATAGCAGCAGCGTAGCAGATCTATCCCAAGATCATACTCATTACACACTCAGAGAGCTGTCATGACAGAAATGTAGTCATTGACTTCAATATTACGGTTACCATATTCGTCTGGCTGTGGTATAATTATATAAATAAACATGGAAGAGATTTTTAAATGAGACATGTTCATCTCATTACCGAACGCCAGCATGTGTCAATGCAGAGAAGTTGAAAACTCGTTCGTCTTGGCCTGAATGGCCTATTTTATGTTCCTCAAGGATTTCTTGCTTTGCTGGCGCGATAGCATGCAGTGTAAATGACACGAACCTTGACACCTATCTATTCACGATCCGGACTCGGTAATGAAGAGTCTGTGTGCGTTCTGTATTCCCGTCCAACGCTCTGCTCTACAGCTCCACGACTAGCTTTGCCCTCTGGCAAAAGAAACAGAGAGAGAGAAAATGAAGCAGATGAGTGTGAAAGAGGCTCTCGGGGACGAAGCGAAGGCATCTCAGAAGCTGATCGGGGTGAGCCGGGGTCACAGTGCTTCAGTCGTCCCTCAATCTCTCTCAGAAGGTCAGGCGCGTTCTCATCGCATGTATTGTTGCGCAGCTGATTAGCATCGAGCCTTTTTTAAAGAGTGATGCGGCTGTTAGTCCACGCGCGTTTTCCTTGAGGTCAACTATAAGTCAAGTGTATTCCTTTTTCAAAGTCTTTCTCTTTAAGGGAAGCGGACACTGATGACATCATCCTGCACTACACAGATTTTTGCCCAATCACGTGCTCTCCAGAACGAGGAGGCCCCTCCCTCTGCAATCGGCCAGCATCATCGCTGCAATGTAACTAAATCCTATAAAGTGCATTAGCTCTCGTCCCCCTTTTTCAGCGGCGCCGGTTTCGGAAGTATTTTTTCCATAATTTTTTCCCATAAGGATTCTAAAAAAAAAGTCCTTGTTAAAGAGTTATAAGACATGAACCATGACAATCATTAACGAGGTGAATCGTAAAATGTCAAAGTTTGATTTGAAGCAAAAAAGTATTTGAAAATTGGACAAAAATACAAAGGTATAAGACTGTGAACTTAACGGCTTTAGTGAAGGGAAAGAACTACAATCCCATGATGCATTGCGATCAACATAATCATATATATATGATTGGCCTATTTTTTTTTTTTTTACATTTATTGTAAAATTACATCATTCCCTTCATGGGAGTGGGCGGAGCTAACAAGATCTTTTGGCAAGTGTTGATTGTTCAACTCTCTGATTGGTGGAATTTTCTGTACAGTATCATGGGTAATGTAGTTTTTTGTTAAACATGGGTATAAAAAAAAAACAGTCTTCAACAGAAGCAAATCCCTTCGATTAAAAACTTGCATTCTAATGGCTATTTAAAGAAAAGTCCAGAGTTATTCACCCTAGAATTAACACAGAAAGATCACATTTGAAGCCTTTGCACAACAATAAAAGCTCATAGAGATGTCAAACATATAAATCAACCAATATTCTGAAGTCTTTTGAGGTCATATGAGAGCTTCATGTAAGGAAAAGGGAAGGTTAACTTTGTGACAAAGGAGAATATTTTCAGTGAATAATGACCGTTTCAAAGTTATCATTTGTCTTCAATGGACTTCTTTTTATAAATTTTTTTCTTTTCTTTTTACAGCTTGAAAGATGTGAGTAAATTTTGACAGAATAATTTGCACTGATTTTTTTAATTCATCTTTGAGTGAACTATTCCTTTAAAACCCAAGAATGCCTTGAGATTGCTTCCAACGCAGTATTTGTTGTGGCTTTGGTATAATCTTCACGTTTAGGTGTTCAGAAAACTCGTGTCTTACCTTCATCTGGGCAAAGGTTGTTCGTTTCGCAGAGCTTGAATAGGCCTTTAGTGATCTCAGTATAATGAGCTCTAATCTGATTCAGTCCTTTTTTGTGTTTCTCTTCATGCATTTAATGCATAAAAATTGCTTCATAGCTGGCCATTATTCAAATTGCTGGATTTATAGTCATCATCATATTAGGTGCTATTAGAGAAACATAAACCATGTTTAATGTGCTTTCCCATAGGAAAGAAACACCGCAAATCTCATTATAGACGGCTTATGATAGTCTCCTGATTCTCAAATGTTTCTCCTGAGAAAATGACTCCAGTGATCTCGTCTAGAGTTTCAGAAGAGATCTCAACGAAGTCAGGGACTTCAATATGAACTCAAAACATTTCTCATCAAATGATCCGAGCAGCTCCACATTCATTTAGCTCTTAAAATAAAATAGTAAAAAATATATATCTTAAAAGTTATCCTACTATAGCCTAATTATATTACGTTTTTATTGCAGAACTAATTATCAAATATTTATTTTTAAATTATGTATGTAGTTTTGATTTGCCAATTTGCTAACAATATTTATTTATACTTATTCTGATTTATTTATTATATTATTAGCCTTTTTGTAAACATTATGTAAACATAATTATATATGGTTTTGATCTGCAAATATTATTTGTTTATTTATTATTTCGTATATATTATTTATTTATTCTCCTTATGCATTTATTTTATTAATTTGCCTTTTTGTAAACATTATTATATAATTAAACAATTATATGAATTCTATTCATTTTAGGGACTCGTAGCCTATACCAAAACAAATGGAAATCATGCCCAGAAATCTCTATGAAATGATATATTTTAATGATTTCACCAGTAATGGTGAAGGACTGGATAACGTGACTCATCTGTCTGAAGACGTGTGGACGATGATGATGATGATGATGATGATGATGATGGTGATGTTTCTGTGACGAACAGTCTGTCCAATCCGAGGATTTGCCCGTGGACGTTCGGCTCTCATGCAATCCTCTTAAGGATGTTGTCGAAAGGATGTTGGTAATTCGTTTATCTAATCTTTGGCTGATCTTAATAGACTCAAGCTTATTAAGTTTATGGATGAGCCCAAGAAGTGCCTATTAACTTGACAGTCTCTGATTGCACTTAACGGTTTGAGAGACACTCAGAATGATGTGTGTAACGCGACACAAAACACAAACCTCAGACCCTGAGAGACGCAACGAAACAAAAGATCTTATGAATACGATCAGAGAGAGTCGATGCAAGCTGTTTATTGGCAATCTACTGTATGTTTTTATCCCAAATCCAGGCTTCATTTCTTCTGGGTTCAATACAATTTAAGCTTGTCAACACCAACTAAAATTAATTTTGGTTTGTCCTTAAGTTTTTTTTAAATGCTACTTCACAGTCAAGGCAATAAACAGTCAAATAGCATGCACTTTTCACAATCAAATCCGTTCCTGATGGATACAATCAAGTAAGTCCTCCATCTTTTCTCACAGAAATGCCTGTTTTGTTTGGGTATTTGACATATTGCTCAAACAAAATGGATTGCAAATGCTGTTTGGTGTTGATCTGAACTTTTGAACACAGAAAATTCCTTTTGGATGAACTTTGGAGAGCTAGTTCTCATATGTGACCCTGGACCACAAAACCATGGGTCAGTTTTTTTAATTTGAGATTTATACATCACCCGAAAGCTGAATAAAATTGTTTATAAATAACAATATTTGGCCTAGATACAACTATTTGAAAATCTGGAATCTGAGGGTGCAAAAAAAATCGAAACATTGAGAAAATCTCCTTTAAAGTTGTTCATTTATGTCCGCGATTGTGCTGCATTCACTCACAAAAATACATGTTTTATATATTTACGGTAGGAAATTTACTAAATATTTTCATGGAACATGATCTTTACTTAATATCCTAATGATTTTTGGCATAAAAGAAAAATCGATAATTTTGACCCATTCAGTGTATTTTTGGGCTATTGCCACAGATATACCCGTGCGACTCGAGACTGGTTTTGTGATCCAGGGGTCTCATATGTGGGTCATTTTCCTTTCTGACAGTTAGCTGAACAAAAAATCCAATCATATCTGTTACTCTTCCATATGCATGCACTGACAGGCTTGTCCGATCCATCAAACAAACTCATTGCTTGGCAGGGAGTGTGATGTGTTTGTTCTGCGTTTGACACCGATCTTAGCTGGTAAATGTTCAAAATCTTGTGTTTGGTTCACGTTTCGTCTCTCCTCTACTGCACCTCTCCAGCCTCCTCTATTCTCTACCCATCATCCTATCCTGCCGACAGATGACAGGTGAAGCAGGGGGTCCCGCGTTTCAGCCTCACCCCCCTTCAGCTCAGCATATGTCCATTTCCACACCTCTATAGAAGCACTCTCGACTTCCTTTATAAATCCCCTAAATCCTCCGACTAAAACCTTCTCGCTTTCAGGCTCCGTTCCAAAGCCTAGCGAGTGGCCTTGTCTGCTCCCTACACAGAGAGCTGCCTTTAAGATATATCCTGATTCTTAACAGAAATGGAACATCATTTGGAAATATCAAACTTTTATTTATTATTATTTGTATTTTTAATTAGTGTTTGTTTTTCAATATTTATATTTAGCTTTATTTTTATTTTAGTTTTAATCATTTTTATACTTTTTAAATTTCAACTCAAATTTATTTATTTATCTCAGTTGTTTGCAAAGGCAATTCATTTTTTTATTTATATTTAATTTAATTTCTCCTTTATTTAAATGACCAAAACCTAGTTTTAGTATTAGTTGACAATAACAACAGTGCATTCCTTGTTCAAAGTGCTGTATGTTTGGTGTGAACTGGTAAGTGTTACTTGTTCTGATATTGAATGTATTTTAAGTAGAGATACACTGATATGAACATTTGAGCAGATACTGCTTTATATTTGAAAGCCGACAACCGATATATTAGCCAATAAATGTAAATATAAATCTAAATGTTGCACTTAACTGTATTGTCCTTTACTGAAGTGATTTCAATCATATTCAAGCTATATAAAACCATCATGGTGAGTGTGAAGAAACCATCTGAAGTGTCTCAGCTGAAGGAAATAATCCATTATTTATCAGCTTTAGTATGTCAGCCAAATCTTCTTATCGGGCCGATAACGATAACATTAAAAATTAACATATATCGTCCGATACCGATATGGTGGACTATATATCGTGCACCCCTAATTTTAAGTATATTTGCAATCAACATTTTGTTTGCTTTGTCTTAACTTGTTGCAGTGCATTATGGGACTGCCTTCTCCCCCATGTATATATGCAATGACTTAACGAGGAAAATGAGCGAGGTAAAAGAAGGTATCTCAAACCTGATGTTTTTGATGTTACAGGTTTTTTATTACATGCAAAAATCATGATTACAGTAAGGCACTTTGAATGTATGTATATGATTAATTGCATTTTATTTATTTTTTGCATTTAGACCCATTAGTTGAGAACTATACTCTAAGTCTCTAAGTAACTTTACGTCTCTAGTATACTCTAAGTAAGTCTCATACTTCTACTGCAGCGTGTCGTGTGTGTAAGTCTCATACTTCTACTGCAGCGTGTCGTGTGTAAGTCTCATACTTCTACAGCAGCGTGTCGTGTGTGTAAGTCTCATACTTCTACAGCAGCGTGTCGTGTGTGTAAGTCTCATACTTGCTCACAGCAGTGTGTCGTGTAAGTCTCATACTTCTACAGCAGCGTGTTGTGTGTGTAAGTCTCATACTTGCTCACAGCAGCGTGTCGTGTGTGTAAGTCTCATACTTGCTCACAGCAGCGTGTCATGTGTGTAAGTCTCATACTTGCTCACAGCAGCGTGTCGTGTGTGTAAGTCTCATACTTGCTCACAGCAGTGTGTCGTGTGTGTAAGTCTCATACTTGCTCACAGCAGCGTGTCGTGTGTGTAAGTCTCATACTTGCTCACAGCAGCGAGTCGTGTGTGTAAGTCTCATACTTCTACAGCAGCGTGTCGTGTGTGTAAGTCTCATACTTGCTCACAGCAACGTGTCGTGTGTGTGTAAGTCTCATACTTGCTCACAGCAGTGTGTCGTGTGTGTAAGTCTCATACTTGCTCTGCAGCAGCGAGTCATGTGTGTAAGTCTCATACTTCTACAGCAGCGTGTCGTGTGTGTAAGTCTCATACTTCTACAGCAGCGTGTCGTGTGTGTGTAAGTCTCATACTTGCTCACAGCAGTGTGTCGTGTGTGTAAGTCTCATACTTGCTCTGCAGCAGCGAGTCATGTGTGTAAGTCTCATACTTCTACAGCAGCGTGTCGTGTGTGTAAGTCTCATACTTCTACAGCAGCGTGTCGTGTGTGTGTAAGTCTCATACTTCTACAGCAGCGTGTCGTGTGTGTGTAAGTCTCATACTTCTACAGCAGTGTGTCGTGTGTGTAAGTCTCATACTTGCTCACAGCAGCGTGTCATGTGTGTAAGTCTCATACTTGCTCACAGCAGCGTGTCGTGTGTGTAAGTCTCATACTTGCTCACAGCAGTGTGTCGTGTGTGTAAGTCTCATACTTCTACAGCAGCGTGTCGTGTGTGTAAGTCTCATACTTGCTCACAGCAACGTGTCGTGTGTGTGTAAGTCTCATACTTGCTCACAGCAGTGTGTCGTGTGTGTAAGTCTCATACTTGCTCTGCAGCAGCGAGTCATGTGTGTAAGTCTCATACTTCTACAGCAGCGTGTCGTGTGTGTAAGTCTCATACTTCTACAGCAGCGTGTCGTGTGTGTGTAAGTCTCATACTTGCTCACAGCGGTGTGTCGTGTGTGTAAGTCTCATACTTCTACAGCAGCGTGTCGTGTGTGTGTAAGTCTCATACTTGCTCACAGCGGTGTGTCGTGTGTGTAAGTCTCATACTTCTACAGCAGTGTGTCGTGTGTGTAAGTCTCATACTTGCTCACAGCAGCGTGTCGTGTGTGTAAGTCTCATACTTGCTCACAGCAGCGAGTCGTGTGTGTAAGTCTCATACTTCTACAGCAGCGTGTCGTGTGTGTAAGTCTCATACTTCTACAGCAGTGTGTCGTGTGTGTAAGTCTCATACTTGCTCTGCAGCAGCGTGTCGTGTGTGTAAGTCTCATACTTGCTCACAGCAGCGAGTCGTGTGTGTAAGTCTCATACTTCTACAGCAGCGTGTCGTGTGTGTAAGTCTCATACTTGCTCACAGCAGCGAGTCGTGTGTGTAAGTCTCATACTTCTACAGCAGTGTGTCGTGTGTGTAAGTCTCATACTTGCTCTGCAGCAGCGTGTCGTGTGTGTAAGTCTCATACTTGCTCACAGCAGCGAGTCGTGTGTGTAAGTCTCATACTTCTACAGCAGCGTGTCGTGTGTGTAAGTCTCATACTTGCTCACAGCGGTGTGTCGTGTGTGTAAGTCTCATACTTCTACAGCAGTGTGTCGTGTGTGTAAGTCTCATACTTGCTCTGCAGCAGCGAGTCATGTGTGTAAGTCTCATACTTCTACAGCAGCGTGTCGTGTGTGTAAGTCTCATACTTGCTCACAGCGGTGTGTCGTGTGTGTAAGTCTCATACTTCTACAGCAGCGTGTCGTGTGTGTGTAAGTCTCATACTTGCTCACAGCGGTGTGTCGTGTGTGTAAGTCTCATACTTGCTCTGCAGCGGCGTGTCGTGTGTGTAAGTCTCATACTTCTACAGCAGCGTGTCGTGTGTGTAAGTCTCATACTTGCTCACAGCAGCGTGTTGTGTGTGTAAGTCTCATACTTCTACAGCAGCGTGTCGTGTGTGTAAGTCTCATACTTGCTCACAGCAGCGTGTCGTGTGTGTAAGTCTCATACTTCTACAGCAGCGTGTTGTGTGTGTAAGTCTCATACTTCTACAGCAGCGTGTCGTGTGTGTAAGTCTCATACTTCTACAGCAGCGTGTCGTGTGTAAGTCTCATACTTGCTCACAGCAGCGTGTTGTGTGTGTAAGTCTCATACTTCTACAGCAGCGTGTCGTGTGTGTAAGTCTCATACTTCTACAGCAGCGTGTCGTGTGTGTAAGTCTCATACTTCTACAGCAGCGTGTCGTGTGTGTAAGTCTCATACTTGCTCACAGCAGCGTGTCGTGTGTGTAAGTCTCATACTTGCTCACAGCGGTGTGTCGTGTGTGTAAGTCTCATACTTGCTCACAGCAGCGAGTCGTGTGTGTAAGTCTCATACTTGCTCACAGCAGCGTGTCGTGTGTGTAAGTCTCATACTTGCTCACAGCAGCGTGTCGTGTGTGTAAGTCTCATACTTGCTCACAGCAGCGAGTCTTGTGTGTAAGTCTCATACTTGCTCACAGCAGCGTGTCGTGTGTGTAAGTCTCATACTTGCTCACAGCAGCGTGTCGTGTGTGTAAGTCTCATACTTGCTCTGCAGCGTGTCGTGTGTGTAAGTCTCATACTTCTACAGCAGCGTGTCGTGTGTGTAAGTCTCATACTTGCTCACAGCAGCGAGTCGTGTGTGTAAGTCTCATACTTGCTCTGCAGCAGCAATAACCAACAGCAGCAAAGCAGGTCTAATCCTCCGAGACCAAACATATAAACATTGTCATAGCCATTACCATGCCAAACACTGCGAGAGTTGTCATGACAGAAAAGTATTCCTTTGAAACAGAGACATTTGTAACATTTAAATGTCTTTATCGTCGCTGTTGATCAATTTAATGTGCCCTTGCTGAATAAAACTATCCCTGAATATCTGTTGGAAAAGAGTGCATCAATTAAGCCTTAAAATACTGCCCAGCTCACTGGGTGTTGGAACAGAGCCTCAATCTTTCATCTGCTCTGTCCTCCTTCATTTAGGATATGTGTGCCAGTGTCTTGCAGTGATTCCACAGAGTCGAGCAGCAAAGACAGGCGTCCACGGATCAGTGATCGCCCCTATAGCATCAAAGCACAACACACACAGGACACTGCATCAGTCTGACCAACACTCACAGACAGTCAAGGATTTCTATGCTCAAAAGTGCCATTGTTTACTCAAAAGAAAATGAGTATTTTCATGCCCCCATGTCATTCCGACCCCATATTATTCTGCTTTCTGTGAAAAGCAGATGTTAGGCAGAATGTCCAAGTTAATGGATGGTGATTTGCATCGTCAAGCTCCAAATGAGACAAAAAGTACCTTAAAAGTAGACCGTATGTGATAGCGTTATATGAGGAGCAGACTGAATCTCCTCAACAATAAAACAAATGCTCAGCTCTTTCTCAATTGCTAAGATGTACTGTACTAACTTTTTTTTTTTTTTTTTTTCAGATGATTCTCTTAAAATTCCTTTGAAGAAATAAAAATAGACACACAAAGGAGAATTCAGCCGAGATATAACTAAGAAAATTTGGTAGGATTTCATGATAAAAGCATTTTGCTCAAAGAACTAGAATGCATGAACTGATCAAATGCATATATTCAAAGCATTGCAAGTTGCTTTAAATAAAAGCATCTGCCAAATGCACAAATGCAAATGTCTGAGTATGTATTGAAATCAGAGTTGACCAAGCACCGTTTGAGATTTTGTCTGAAACTATAAGCAAACATGTGAGATTACCTGAATCTCTCGCTCAGGACAAAAAATCTATTTAAATCACATTGCTGTCTAGGAGAAACAATTAAGACTAATGAGATCTCATTTGCAATTCCTTCCTATAGGAAAGCGCTTGTCAACCAGAAGGGCCGTGCTAGTTAACCAGCTCAACCAGCAAAAACCAGTTCCAGCATGGAAACTCATGATCTTTTTGGCAGAGAGAAATAAGCCTTCAATCTCTACAACAAGCCTGTTTAAATGCAGTTGGCCGACACAAGCTCTAAGCGGTAGACCAATCACAACAGACTGGGGCCGGCTGACCAATCAGAGCAGACTGTGCTTTACGGAAGGCGGGGTTTAAAGAAACCGAAGCTAAAACAGAGCGTTCAAGTTAAAGGGGTCATGACATGAGAAATAAAATTTGCCTTGATCTTTTAAGATGTCTTTGTACCATTAAAACATCCTGTTTCATAGTTTAAAACGTCCTCCTAATTATAAACAAAGCATTTAATCAAGCTCCAAAAATGGATTTTCTCCATTTGGATATTGTGGGATTTCTGATGTCACATGGGCAAATACATTTGCATATGCCCGCCTCCACAGCAAGACATCGACCAATAGTTATACATCATCACATCATAGGCCCCGCCCACTGCCTTAACGGAAGAGTGAAAGAACGAGAACGTTCGCTTTGACGAGTCCAGTTTGTTTGTGTTTCTGAAGCATCAGAAACAAGTGGATGGTTTATTTTCATTTCGGAGGATTAAATGTTTGTTCTGAGCATTTCATTTAGTCAGCAACTGCTGACAGATGAAGCTGCCGAATGTATTGGATCTAACTGGATGAAGTTTTCAATACACTTAAATGCAATAGTGAGTGGGCATTGATACTATTTCCTATGCAATGACGTTATAACATTAAAAGTGAACATCAAGAAACACATTAATAAAAATCCATGGCATAACCCCTTTATATTATGCCATAAACAAAATTATGACGTAAATGAGCATAAAAGGCCCCCTTTGAATCCATTGCAGCACACACACTGCAGGCTGATCAGTATCTGCCGCCTATCTCTGCTCCTCCACACACACACACACACACACACACACACACTCCTGCAGTTGAGATGTACGCGGTCACGCTCTGAAGGTCCAGTGGTCAGGTATGTTCTCAGGGTTAAATGGTCCTTGTCCTCCTCTCCTGTCTCCATCCCTCCCTCCTGCGATCACATGACCTCTGACACACACATATCTGTCTCTCTCCTTCACATTCTGATTGAAAAAGCTTTATTAGAGTGTGGAAAAGCTCTTCTCGTTTCAAAGCCTATATATGAGCTGCCTGGATGTGAGCTGCCTACATAGACAGCTGCCTTTTAAGTGAAACGCATCCTCAAGTGATTGATCTGAAACGCTCCACAGTTGATTCTGATGTATAAGCAGAAAAATACAGCATACTCAAATATTGGGTACATTTTTATTAGAAAGAAATAGAAAAATTCAAGCAGTACTGAGCTCATCACAATGAATGAATGGCTTGTTCTATGTTTGTATTTATGACTATGTATATAACATAACATACAAACATTTTTGGTTAGACTTTGTTTTAAGGTCATTGTTACAGTGTAATTATACATTTAAGTACCGAGTAACATTAATTAACTACATGTACTTACTATTGTGTCATTCCTTATTTCTGTGTTAATTTTTTAACGTCAAATGTCTCAATGTCATCTATAAAAAAATTCAACAATGTCCCACCGTATATGTTTTCACAATCACAAACCCTCTCTCACTCATATTCCACATCCTCCATTATTTATCCCATTACCATCATCCCTTCTTTATTTCCTCTTACTCTCTGCATTCCTCTCCATTTCTCCCTCACTCTCGCTCAAATCCCAAATGTGCTTTATTGGTGCAGCGTTCGTTGTGTCGCCAACACATTTCTCATGGTTCAGACGTGGCACTGCATTCAATTTTATATAGAATCTGTCATGCAGAAACATTACAGGACATAAATATTTATTCTTCTGCCCCACATCACTGCTGCCTGAAAAACTCCATCTGTTCCACACACTTTCTTATTCCTCCCAGATCCTCTCCTCATCTCGCGCTCGCCTTATTTTTTTTGTGTTAGCTTTTATTTTTCTGAACTCATATTTTACATCTTCTCTGGCTATCTATCTCTCCCACCCATCTGGGCTGAGTTGCCACGGGAGAAAAAGGACAGAAAAAAAAAACACTTCTGAGCGATTGATCCATGGAAATCAAAGAGCAAAATCACCTGCAATGAAAAATAAAATCACTTTACAGCCTGCTGGACAACTGCAGATAAAGAGCAGCATATTTTTAGCTGCTATATGGACTGCATATTTAGAATAGAGAAAGAACTGAAAAGTGAAATAAATAAGACATCATAATGAGCGAGATAAAACCCATGCCTGGATGTTCTTGTCGTCACACTTTCTTCGATGGCTTCTTTGGGTCTTTATGCCTGATTGATTTGCGAGATGGTGTTTCATTATTTGCTCTCTGGGAAACAGTTATTGCATTTTCATCTGCAGTCAATCGCAATACCAGCGGACATGACATGCAGCGTGTGAACTAAACAAAGACAAACAGCAAACTTTGGAAACCATAGATGGAATTCAGCAGTGAATATTAATTAATAAAGAAAAAACCTTGATAGACCCCCCCATTCATGTAACCTTATTAATATTCATTAGCCACACTTTTGCTGCCTTAACTTTAAGTACAATAAACTTAATTACATTAAACTGACTTAAAAAAAAGTTGGTATAATTAACAAAAAGATAAAAATTGCTAAACTTGAGTTAAAGCAACGTAAAAACATATGTTGTCAACTTATTGATCACATAATTTGTTACGGTTGCAAATCAGGACTTCATTTTTTTTCTTTAAAGGGCACCTATTATGCAAAATTCACTTTTACATGGTGTTTGAACATAAATGTGTGTTGGCAGTGTGTGAGCAAAACCACCCTATAATGATAAAAATCCACCAAGTGCTTTTTTTTAAATCCCCATAAATCATAAGCACTGTCTCAGAACGAGCTGTTCTCAGATTCGGGGCAATGTGACGTCACTTTGCACAGGCCCCTCCCACGACTGTTGATTGACACTGCAGTTTGAGCATAGACCCGCCCTGAGTGAGCTGGACACAGTCCGCCATTGTTTCCACGCTGGAGCAACTGTGGACAAGAATGTCTCCTAAGTGATTGAGGTGTTTTGTTGTTGGATGTAAGAATGAACATAGCAGTCTTCATTTACTCTGGTTGTTACTCGAGGATGGATCTGTACTGTTCGTGATCCAGCTTACAGTCTCCGGAGCGACAGGCCTAACGTTACTGATCACGGCAGAAATGAAAGTGAGAGCGCGCACAGTTATGACAGCTCATCCAGTCGTGGATATACAGTTTACCAGTTGATTAAGCACCCACTGAAAAGGTGTGTATATATTTGTTTACTGTTAGTTCTAACGAGTGTTTTGTGTATTTCGCTGTGTATGTTCCATGATATTATGGATAAGACTTTAATGCGCACTTATATACTGTGTTTATTCGGCTCTTACAGTGATTTTCTGGAGTAAAACTAAGGCTTCATCTTTTGTGTGAGGTACAATAAACTTAATTGAACTCATCAGTATATTTTGGTCATCATTCGGACGGGGTCTGCTACAGCAGGCTTGTGTTAATAGTGGATAAAAGCAGATGACAAATAACCGTAATTAAACTAAATTATTCCTGTTCTATCTCCATACAGCATAATATTCTCTGGCTATGTGGGCATTATTGTCCGACTCCGAGTCGAAATGAACACCACTACTGAGAGTTTCTGTTTTGATATTATCAGATGAGATTGTCCTGGCTCTTAGCGTGAGCTCGTGAGGCTCCGCCCCCTGGGCCGGCAGCAGCAGGTCATTTGCATTTAAAGGGATACACATTACACACTAAAACGGTGCGTTTTTCTGAATTGAAACATGCTGTAAAAAATTATCGGTTGGGTATTTTGAGCTAAAACTTAACATACACACTCCGGGGACATCAGAGACTTATTTTACATCTTGTGAAAAGGGGCATAATAGGTGCCCTTTAATTCAGATTATATTTCAGTATGTATATTTCAGATAATACTTGCTTTGCCAACAGTGCATATATAATTATAATATTATTGTATATTTAAAAATATACAATTTATTATTTTAAAAGAATTTGATAAAATAATTCATATAAAACACAAATTTTATAGATTTAAAAAAATAAAAATAAATTATTGGCACAAACCTTTTTCTGAATTTATCTGTAAAAATGTCCGATTTGCATCTTCAAGACACTGATCTGGATGTTCAATGTCAAATTATGTGTAAACGATTATTCTTTTCACTTAAGCAAGCACGTGTCATATTTGACAAACTTTACATAGTATAGTTATATAGCTAGATGTATGCAGATTTACCATTGCACATTTTCTGATTTGTACTAAACATGCAGCCAATTTTCCTCTCCCTTCTCTTCATTTTGCCGTTGCTGGTGTAGCAGTTTTGTACATGCATCAAACATACATTTTTTTCTTTCCCTACAGGGGCAAAAAGTTACCTTCCCCTATATGGACTATTATCAGGCCTAAAACTATAGAAAATTATAGTCTACAGTGGTGTTTGACAGAACTTTTCCCTGGTTGCAGCATTTCCCAAAAGAGTTCAGCATGGCCTCCAGACTCAATGCAAAATCCAAACAAGCGAGCGTTTGCCAACTCTCCCTGCCTGATGTTTTCCACGCACAACGTGACATAATGCTGATTATGCAAATGGTGGCACGGACCACCAGGCACTTGTGTAATTTCTGGAAGTAAATAATCTTTTCCCACTTTAAGACAGAACTTTAAATGTTTCGATGTGACAGGCCTGCAATTTATGAGGGGGAAATGCTTGGCGAAAATGGATGTTTGTGTACGTGCGTATGTGCACGAAAGAGCTCATTTACATTGGCGTAGCAGTGCGAGCATGTAACAGTGTGTCGGCTGCTCATTTGTGAACGCTCGTGTTTAGCTAATGTTCTCTGGTTTGTTTGTAGTGTGCATATGATTACATATCCATGCAAATGATCCGGTGTCATCACTGGCATTGGCTTGTGAGCGTATCTGTCTTGTTAAGGCAGCGATACCTTCATACATGCCTCACCTGTAGTGTCTCCTACACACTTTCAGTAATTAAAGCGTTTGATCCACTTCCTCCCCGCAGAGACACACATCACATCAGTGAGAGAACTGGCTCACACACGCGAGACTGAAGATAAAGAGAGCAGAAGGAGGGAGGGATGGGAACAAGAGGTCAAGGATTGGTTGGTTAGCATTGCCCTGTTAGCCCCTGCTGGCCGATACTGGAACTACACCCTCTGGCAGCTTCAACCACATACAAACTACATATAAAGCACTGTTGCATTACCAATTATACATAGTAAAAAAAAAAAAAAAAAATTATGATCTAGAAAGAGGCTTCTAAAAACTGCTCACCAAGGCTGCATTTATTTGGTCACATTGCATAAAAACATCATATTATTACAGTTTAAAATAATATATAGTAAAGTGTAATTTTTTCCTGTGATCAAAGCTGTATTTTCAGCATCATTACTCCAGTCTTCAGTGTCACATGATCCTTCAGAAATCATTCTGATATGATGATTTGATGCTCAAGAAACATTTATGATTATTATTAATGATGAAAACAGTTGTGGTTCTCCATATTTTTGAGGAAACTGTGATAAAAAATTTTTTACGGGATCCTTTGATGAATGAAAATGAACAGAAAGAACACTATCACTATAACATGCCTAAGACTTTTGCACAGTACTGTATATACACTCACCTAAAGGATTATTAGGAACACCTGTTCAATTTCTCATTAATGCAATTATCTAATCAACCAATCACATGGCAGTTGCTTCAATGCATTTAGGGGTGTGGTCCTGGTCAAGACAATCTCCTGAACTCCAAACTGAATGTCAGAATGGGAAAGAAAGGTGATTTAAGCAATTTTGAGCGTGGCATGGTTGTTGGTGCCAGACGGGCCGGTCTGAGTATTTCACAATCTGCTCAGTTACTGGGATTTTCACGCACAACCATTTCTAGGGTTTACAAAGAATGGTGTGAAAAGGGAAAAACATCCAGTATGCGGCAGTCCTGTGGGCGAAAATGCCTTGTTGATGCTAGAGGTCAGAGGAGAATGGGCCGACTGATTCAAGCTGATAGAAGAGCAACTTTGACTGAAATAACCACTCGTTACAACCGAGGTATGCAGCAAAACATTTGTGAAGCCACAACACGCACAACCTTGAGGCGGATGGGCTACAACAGCAGAAGACCCCACCGGGTACCACTCATCTCCACTACAAATAGGAAAAAGAGGCTACAATTTGCACGAGCTCACCAAAACTGGACAGTTGAAGACTGGAAAAATGTTGCCTGGTCTGATGAGTCTCGATTTCTGTTGAGACATTCAGATGGTAGAGTCAGAATTTGGCGTAAACAGAATGAGAACATGGATCCATCATGCCTTGTTACCACTGTGCAGGCTGGTGGTGGTGGTGTAATGGTGTGGGGGATGTTTTCTTGGCACACTTTAGGCCCCTTAGTGCCAATTGGGCATCGTTTAAATGCCACGGCCTACCTGAGCATTGTTTCTGACCATGTCCATCCCTTTATGACCACCATGTACCCATCCTCTGATGGCTACTTCCAGCAGGATAATGCACCATGTCACAAAGCTCGAATCATTTCAAATTGGTTTCTTGAACATGACAATGAGTTCACTGTACTAAAATGGCCCCCACAGTCACCAGATCTCAACCCAATAGAGCATCTTTGGGATGTGGTGGAACGGGAGCTTCGTGCCCTGGATGTGCATCCCACAAATCTCCGTCAACTGCAAGATGCTATCCTATATATATGTATATGTATATATATATGTATATATGTGTGTGTGTATGTATGTATGTATGTATGTATACATATAGTCCAATTAATACATTTAACAATGAAGGTCAAGGTCAACTAATAAGAAATATTAATTGAATCAGTTGCAAATGAATCGCATATATAAATATTGATGTATGCGATTCATTTGCAACTGATTCAATTAATATTTCTTATTAGTTGACCTTGACCTTCATTGTTAAATGTATTATTTGGACTATACTGGATGTTCTGTGTTTGTTGTGGCATTCAAGCAAGGATGATACATAAGTGTTATCTATTATCTGTATATTACGTTGAGGTGCCCATCTTTCTCTCTCATCATGTTCAGTTCACACAGCAAGCTCACAACTCACGTCAAACCATTTCATTTTGCCTCGTTGCTCCAGATTCGGTGCATAGTCACTATTTTAGTGTCCATATGGTTCAAGTGTTTCTCTTAAAAATGACTTTCTGCAGGGTGTTTATGCAGCATCAAGGACAATCAGGTCAAACCCTGACAAAATTAGCCATCCAAGATTAAATGAAGTGTCTTCTTTACACAGAAGAGTCCAGATCTCCTCAGGATCCGGGGCTCTCGGCTGGCTGACCTTGTGTGGCAGTGGATCAGAGACAGACAGTGTGTGTCGAGGCCTCATCCATCTTTCAAACAGCTGCCAGCTTTTCTAAACAGGCCGAGGAAACGATCCCTCACCAGGGAGCTTCCCAGAGCGCCCGTAATCGCTCAAATTACCTGAGATCTCTGGACCATGGCCGGACCTTATAGCGAGAGCAACCCGCGGGTAAACACTCCTGTGCCTATACGAATCTAAAGGAGCTCAATTGTGATTCGCTGTGTTTTAGTCATTTTGAAGAAGAGCGTTTGGATGATAAACTGCTTTCACGCCCCTCTAGTCTGTAGGTCTGACGTTAAAAGACTCGCTTGTTAAACAATGAAATTTTTTTTTTTTAAGAATGAAAATTAATACTTTTATTCAGCAAGGACACGTTAATCAAAAGTGAGAGAAAAGACATTTATAATGTTACAAAACATTTCTATATCGAATAAATGCTGTTCTTTTGACATTTTTATTCATTAAAGAATCCTGAACAATATATATTTTTAACATTGATGATCAGAAACGTTTCTTGAGCATAAAATAAAAATATTAGAGTGATTTCTGAAGGATCATGTGACAATGAAGACTGGAGTAATGAGGCTGAAAATTCAGCTTTGATCACAGGAATAAATTATATTATAAAAGGTATTTGAAATTGTAACAATATTTCTGTTTTTACTGCATTTTTTGGATCAAATAAATGCAACCTTGGTGAGGAGACTCCTTCAAAAACATTAAAAAGTATATTATATATATATATATGTGTGTGTGTGTGTGTGTGTGTGTGTGTGTGTGTGTGTGTGTGTGTGTGTGTGTGTGTGTGTGTGTGTGTGTGTGTGTGTGTAAAACACTAAAAACATAATATACTAATTAATATTATATTATTAAATATTAACATCCATAGGAATAGGAAACAGATTGAAATTGTAATAATATTTCACAATAAATTTGTGTTTTTACTGTATTTTTGATCAAATAAATGCAGCACAAGACATTTTTTTAAATCATACTGGTACTGTGCATTTATAGAGAATGCATTTTTAAGTTCAAATGAATCTAAATGGAACTTTATGAACTGTAATTCAAATTTAAGTTTAGGTTGTGAGGAAACACTTGTTCTGATCGTCATGGCAACAGTTCCAATGTCGTTTTGAAGTTTACCGCCGTGTTCTGTGATACAAATATTTTATGTAATGGCCTCAGAAATGGTAAAAAGGGTATTTTCAGCATGAAATATACATAAAAATGCAGACTAAGTATGCTCAGGTCAAAGACCATACAAGAAGAGAGCTTAACGCAGTAGAACTAACAGTCATATGATTAGCTCAGATCATTTTTAAACTAATCACAGTGAAGACGACTTGAGTGATATTGATTTTTTACTCAACTGTAAGATGTAAATGTACATGCATCTTTTGTTCAGGAGACTCACTTGGTTGTTGAGGCCAGTGATCTCCCGGCTGTGAATAAAACATTTCTGCAAAGAGCAACTTTGGAGTCGTGTCAGGTTTATGCTGACATAAGCTGAGGAATAGAAGTACTAAATATTCTACACTCCAAAGACCAGCGCAGAGACAGTGATGTTGAAGACTATAGATCCGTCCTCGAGCGAGGCTGTAATACTCTGAGTTAGCATTAATGATCCTGTGTCGGACCAGCGGACACCTGAGAGTACAGGCAAACCAAAAATTATTCAGACACCAGATATCATTTTTGATATTGTTTCACTAGTCTGTGCAGGACACTATAGTTCATTTATGTAAGTGAGGAGAGCAAAATAAAGTAAACTGTGACATATTATACCCAAAAATGCTTCATACAGTGACTACCAGTAACATTTATACAAATTTGGGACCAAATATTATTCAGACTCTTTGACCTGGTCATGTTCTGCTGAAGTGTTTTTTCTTTAATTGCTAATGCTCTTTTTTCCACACAGACTGAACAAAATGAAGCATTGCTGCTTGGTGATTGATTGAGCCAAACTGGTATTATCTAATTGTGTAGTTAAATTTAACAGCTGACAGATATTCAACATAATTCATGTGTGAGACAGTCTAACAGAAGGATGGACAAAACCAGTGAAATATCAACCGATTTCATAACTCTGAGTTCTTGTCATATGTTGCCATTTTCTAAACTATAGTGAATAAACTGTGATAATGTGAGAAATGTTGAAGGTTTCTGAATAAATTGTGGTTTGACTGTAGATAAAGCCCCGTGTGCTCATGTGTGATCGAGAAGCTTCTTGACGGGACAGCGTCACCTTACTTCAGGGAAGTATTGGATTGGATTGTAAGTATTCAGTGAATTACCTTGAGATACTGTAGTATATTATTTGATTATATTTTAGTTTAGTTTATAGTATATTGATAATTAGATTAATTGATGAATATACTTTATTGTACATTTATTATATTTCAACTTTGTGGTGTTATTTTTCAATTAATGTTTGTGTTTTGTTGTTTGTTGATGTATTGTTAAAGCTACACTGTGTAGGGTTTACTCCCATCTAGCGGTGAAATTGTTTATGACTACCAACTGAATATTACTTTCTAGCCCCTCCCATTCCGAGGGCGTTTTAACTCCTACGGTGGCCGTATTATTTCAAATCTGCCGGCAGTCACGAGTAATCTCCCCCTCGCATTCGTCACGGTGCCACTGAGTGTAAAACGCGAAAGGCGAAGCTTGAATTTCCAGGTATGTCCCTCTTTGGCACATGTATTTTCAAGATGGAGGCGCAACATGGCTGCCGCCATTCGAGCGACTCGCTCGTATGTATTCTAAATGGCAGATTCTACGCTTACGAGAATACTTTATTAGTTGGTAGAAGTAATTACACATTAATGAGCACATATCATTTTGAAAGAACAAAGTGTTTTTTGCTAAGAATCAACTTAAAAAAATTACACAGTGTAGCTTTAATTTTTGTTTTGTTTCATTTTTGTTTTGTTGTGTTTTTGAAATGTAGTGACTGTTATACGCTGTGTTGTGGGACCCCCTCGAAAACTAGATGATTCATCTCAAGGGGTTAATCCTAATAAATTAATTTGTAACAAACAAATATTAACAACTGGAAGTTGTTTGAATTGTCCGTGGTGAAGAAGTCAGATTTGGTAGGTTGTATTTATTTCCTTATTGAGGATTTCCACGACAGTTACTGACAAAATGCAGATGTTAGTGTGACACCCTGTATGTATAGTCACAGGAATAATTATTTTCTTTTGATGTGTTTGATTTATTTTATTATTTTGATGATATTGTTTCAACTACTGTGAGTATGCTCAGAGACAATTTGGTATGCTGTACTGTTGGTGCGTAATACCCTCAGCGGACATTAGGGGGAGACCATGTGCTGAGCGGAGAGTTTGAGGGTAACTTTGAGTCGCGTAGCAGAAGACGCCATTACAAGAGCGACTCGTGGCTAACAACAGCACAACTGTCTGTGTCTCTTTGTTTTAATCAAACAGGTGGGTGAAGTCAATCACCGTGGACAATATAACATGAAACAATGTGTTGATAATGTGTGTACACTGTTTTAAGAGGGTTATATACATTTCCTGAGTAGTTAAGACGTCGAATAGAGATGGTGATATGTTTATGAAAATGACGGTGCATTCGCGGTTGTGCCGCGGCCGGCCTTGTATTAATATAATTTAATCTGAATGGTTTAAGGCTCCAACACACTGAATCCCTATAAAGGTAACGTAATATTTATAATGTTAATAGTGTTATAATTGTGTAGAAAGAGCGATGTTTTGAACAATCGCCTGGGTTTAAAGACTGAAGTATATGTAATTGTTTAATATTATACTTATATAATATTTGCATACAAGATTGGTTATTGTTGATATTTGTATTTTATAATATATTTTATTGATCTTTTGATTAAGTATAGCCTGAGTACTGTATTTAGGAATTAAGTTTAAATGGTTATAGGATCTATGGTTCGCTCTACTATTTAGTTAAACAGTATGTACTATGACACCTTTTGCTCAGACTATAGAGACGGTAATACATTGAGATGTATGGGTTACAGAGAAAGTATTAAGTTAACTGAGGAAAATACTAATTGAGTATAAGAAGAAAGACTCAAGACACAAGAGTGATGTGACATGTTATTGGTGTTTTGTTTGAGTGAGTCACATGTATGGTGACAAGATATTGTGATTTGATTATACAATACATATAATATTGAATTATTGTAATAAACATTACAAGAGCGACTCGTGGCTAACAACAGCACAACTGTCTGTGTCTCTTTGTTTTAATCAAACAGAACATTTACTGCAGTACCGCCAGCCGGACGGCGGGCGTGCTACAGATTTTGGGGGCTCGTCCGGGATCTAGCGCCACCTGCTGGTATGCAGATCCAATCCAATTGAACCACAGAGCGGCTGAGTGACGGGTGATCAGCGTGAGGACCACAGAGGGCAGCTTAACGGCGGCAGGAGAACCAGAGCACGGCAGTGAGAGGCTTTCCTGGCTGAGGAGTAGTGCGGTGTGGTACGAGCCAAGTGTGAACCCATCAGCAGCTGAATTGTCGACAAGATGACTTCGAGCGAGAGAAAAGCAACGGTTTGGGAAATCAAGAAAAGACTTCATCAACTCACCCATGATGGACTGATCAGCCTGTTGGATTGTCTGGAGCCAACTGCAGCACCCGGAAAGCACAGGTTGGATACAACTGATGAGGAGTGTTGTTTCGAGTACATTGTTGAGTACATGAACAGTGATGTTCTCATGGAGTTAGAAGATGAAGGGTTGTCTCAATTGTTACTGTTAAAAGACAATGTGAATGTGTTGATTCAGAAACAGAGTGTTAGAACAGTTCTGCAGGACACTGAGTCACTTACACCACAACCACTTGCACACACCCCTGACACACAGACACAACCGATGGAGTATAACAGATTGGTAGACTGCTATGAAGAGTTAGGGCGGAAATTAGCACAATACAAGATTGAAGTTAACCCAAATAGAGCAGAACCTCCCAAAAGTAGCCGTAGCTTACCTGTGAATGTAGCTGATGAGCCCAGTAGTGAAAAAAGGGAAAGTATGATCTCCCTCCGTGACCTACAGCTACTGCCATTTCAGCATAGAGAATTCAAAGTTCAAGGGGGGCAGATTGGTGATAGTACTTCTGATATTAGTTACACAAGTGTAACCAAACAGATAGATGAGGGATTGGCAGCTAACCATAGTGAGAATGACATTATCAGAGGGGTCTTGAGAGTCATTAAGCCAGGAAACTTCAAGGACATGTTAGTGAACAAAGAAGGACTGACAATTCCAGAGCTGAAAAGTTTCCTGCAGTCGCATCTGAATGAGAGAAGTAGCTCTGAGCTCTTCCAGGAATTAATGTGCGGTAAGCAGAATGACAGTGAAACTCCTCAACAGTTCCTGTATAGACTGATCGGACTAAAACAGAAACTCATTTTTCTGTCTAAACAAGCTGTCACAGATCTGGAGTACGATGAACAAACCATTCAAAATGTGTTTTTAAGGACGATTTATCAGGGCATGGGTGCAAAGTACAACCAGTTTCGCACTGAATTGAAACCCCTACTTACAAACCGCCTGGTGACAGATGAGGCACTCCTGCGCCAAGTAACCCAGATAGCCAGTGACGAGAGCGAACGACAACGTCGGTTGGGGCAAGCTGCACGGCAGAGAGTGTCAAATGCCCTCAGCGCCCAGTGTGAGTCCAGCCGAGGTAAAGAGGTAGATTGTAGCAGACAACATGACCAAACTGAGACGATTCGTCGGTTGAGTGCACAAATTGAAGCTCTTACAAAGACTGTTGAATCACTTGCAAAGGCGAGAACGACAGAGGATCAGTGCAAAGTTGATTCCCAGCTGCAGCGAAGGCAACGCCGACGAATGTGTCCAAAATGTACTAACAAGGATGTCACCTCTTGCAGTCATTGCTTCGTGTGTGGTGAGGAAGGGCATCGTGCGGTGGGCTGTCTAAGAAGAGAAAAGGTGTCGGGAAACGATCAGCGGCCACTGTGGAGGGGCGACCAGTGACCGAGAAACCACAGTCCCAGCCTAAGGAGAAAGCAGCACGGATGGGTAGGTTCGTTGATCCACCAAACCAAAGACAAAGTCCCTGTGATCGAGTAGCCCAGCTCATTGGGAAGAAAGCCACTCTCAAGTGCCACATTCATGGGTTCGCAGTAACCGCTCTACTAGACACAGGAGCACAAGTTAGTATAATTGACTGCAATTGGAAGAGTAAATACTTACCGGATCAAGCCCTGCGACCACTGTCAGAAATAGTCAATGGGGGCAACGTCAATGTCTCAGCTGTTAATGGAGAACCATTGCCATTCGAGGGATGGGTAGAATTGACAGTGAACCTGCCTGGAAATAATGACCCAAGTATGGCTATTCAAGTACCATTCCTCGTGGGGAAGATGCCGTTAGAACGACCATTGCTGGGGTTTAATGTGGTCGAGGAGATAATAAGAGGAAAGAATGACACTGAACAGGGTCTATGTGCTTTTGCAGAACTCCTAAAGATGGCCCTTGACATCAAAGAGGAACAAGCTAATGCGATAGTGAGCTTCATTCAGGAACTACCCCATGTGAAGCTAGGAGCTATTGTCACAGTCGGCCCTAGAGATGTTGTTGTACCACCCGGTCAGGTGACTCATATGAAGTGTGAAGTTCCGGTTGGCTTGGAATGCACTGAGCCAGTAGTCTTGTTCGAGACCAGTGAGGAGAGTGCATTGTTAAATCAGCTAGACGTGGGAGAAGGTCTAATGGAACTAGAGGGGACAGACCGGCCTTATGTTAGGATCCCCCTGGGAAACCCTACTGCTTGTGAGGTTACGATCAAACGACATACACCTCTAGGGAGTATTCAGCCAATCTCAAGCATTATCGAAACGGAGCAGCAAGACACGGTAAACAGAGACGACTTACCAGTGAACAGCGGAGAAGAACCAGGTTCCCTAAAACATGAGAGCGCTCGCAGGGTAGACAGCTTGTGGCACCCGCCAGTCGATGTGAGTCATCTGGAAGATGAACAGCAGAAATTAGTCAAAGCCATGCTGTATGAAGAATCCAACGTGTTTACTCGCGGAGATGATGATATTGGGTGCATCCCGAGCTTACAGATGACGATTAATCTGAAGGACGACATCCCTGTTCAGCGAGCTTATGCCTCCATCCCGAAACCCCTATATAAAGAGGTGAAGGAATACGTTCAGGATTTACTGGCTCGAGGGTGGGTAGTCAAGTCAAAGTCTCCTTACGCAGCCCCGGTGGTGTGTGTTAGGAAGAAAGATGGCACGCTGAGACTGTGCATAGACTACAGGTTGTTGAACCAGAAGACAGTTCCAGACCGACATCCACTTCCCCGGATCCAGGACCTCATTGACACCCTGGGAGGCTACCGATGGTTTTCAATCCTGGATCAGGGGAAGGCCTACCATCAAGGATTCATGGCGGAGGGATATCGGCACCTTACGGCATTCACAACTCCTTGGGGCCTATATGAGTGGGTGCGCATACCCTTCGGATTGGCGAATGCACCAGCGGCGTTCCAGAGGAGTATGGAGGGAATGCTGGACTCCTTGAGAGATGAGTTATGTATCCCGTATCTCGATGACATACTTTGCTTTGGCAAAACGTTCAGTGACCATGTTCAGGGATTAAGGAGAGTCCTCAGGGTACTGCGGAGTCATGGAGTAAAGTTGAGACCAGCAAAGTGCGAACTCTTCAAGAGAGAGGTCAGGTATGTGGGGAGACTAGTTTCGGAGGACGGTATCCGTATCGACCCAAAAGATCTAGAAGCAGTCACCTCTCTGAAAGACCAGAAGCCCACTACTGTCGGGGAGTTGCGGCGATTGTTGGGGTTCCTCAGTTACTACCGTACTTTTATCCAGGACTTTTCACGAATTGCGAAACCACTGTACGAACTCCTTCAGTACCGGGGATCAGTAGCCTCTGGAGAGCAGAATAAGTTGAGTAAAGCTGAGAAGAGAGGGAACCAGTTACCATCTCGCACGAAAGTAGAGTGGACAAGTATGCACCAATGTGTGTTGGAAAGACTCATTGAGGCTCTAACTACTCCTCCGATACTCGCTTACCCAAACTTCGAACTCCCATTTGTGCTCCATACAGACGCGTCCGAACATGGGCTCGGGGCTGTGCTGTACCAACAGCAAGAGGGAAGGCTCAGAGTTATTGGGTATGGATCCAGAACCTTGACCCCCGCCGAGAAAAGTTACAGACTCCACTCCGGAAAGCTGGAGTTCCTGGCACTTAAATGGGCTGTCTGCGAGAAGTTCCGCGATTATCTGTTCTATGCGCCACACTTTACAGTCTTGACAGACAACAACCCATTGACGTATGTCCTCAGAACGGCTAAACTCAATGCTGTTGGACATAGGTGGGTAGGAGAATTGGCGGACTTCAGATTTGACATTCGTTACAGACCAGGCAAAATGAATGCGGATGCAGATATGCTCTCTCGTTGTCCCCTTGACATCACTAAGTTTATGACCGCATGTACCGAAGTTATCACAGAGGAGGTGGTCAGGGCTACATGGGAAGGAAGTCGGGCTGACCAAGAGAATGAAGTTGCCTGGGTTGCGGCTCTGAATGCACGTTTAGAGAATGCAGAGTACCAGTTTGAAGGGAGTCTCATATCACTTGATCGTTCTGAATTGAAAACCGCCCAACGGGAAGATCCTGTTGTTGGGAAGGTGATCGAATTAAAGGAGAGTGGTGGAGAACTGACATCTGAGATGACGAAAACTGCTAAGGGAGGCCTAAAAAGACTGTTGTATGAGTGGAGAAAACTTTATCTTGAAGAGGGACTGCTCTATCGTAAGACCAACCACAGAGCTCAACTTGTTCTTCCAGCTAAGTTTAAGCAGTTGGTATTGAAACAGTTGCACAACGACATGGGTCATGTAGGGACAGAACGAGTTCTAGACTTAGCAAGGAGGAGATTCTACTGGCCTTTTATGAAGAAGGAGATCGAGCACTATGTCACCCAGCAGTGCCGATGCGTGAAACAAAAGAAACCTGTGGTGCAGATCAGAGCTCCGATGGGGAGTCTTACCTCAAGTTGTCCACTGGATCTAGTGTCCATTGATTATTTGCACCTGGAGCGAAGTCGGGGTGGATATGAATATATTCTGGTGCTGGTGGACCATTTCACCAGATTTGCCCAGGCGTACCCGACCAGAGATAAGTCTGGAAGGACGGCGGCTGAGAGGATATTTAACGACTTTATCCCGAGATTCGGCTACCCTTGCCGACTTCATCACGACCAAGGCCGTGAATTCGAGAATCATCTCTTCGCGACTTTGCAGCGGTTAACAGGTGTCAGTAACTCCAGAACGACGCCTTATCACCCACAAGCAAACCCGGCAGAACGGTTTAATCGCACCTTGTTACAGATGTTGAGGACGCTGGAAGAGAAGGAAAAGGATCAATGGAAAGACCACCTCCCGAAGGTTGTGCACGCTTATAATTGCACTAAGCATGAATCGACGGGGTACTCTCCATTCTTCCTCCTGTATGGACGTCATCCGCGTTTGCCCGTTGACTTGTTGTTTGGTCTGAGAGCAGAGGAAGACCAATACTCACCTCAGGATTATGCAGAGAAGTGGGCACAACGGATGGCTGAAGCGTATAAACTAGCCTCGGACAACAGCAAGCAAGCGAGCGCACGGAACAAGAAATACTATGACCGGCATCTTCGAGGTGTTGTGCTGCAGCCAGGAGATCGAGTTTTGGTCCGTAACTTAAGTGAACGGGGCGGGCCTGGAAAACTAAGATCATACTGGGAGAGAACAGTGCACGTGGTCAAAGAGAGGATAGGTGATGGACCAGTCTATCAAGTGTACCCTGAGTCTAGTGGAGGTGAAAATCCAGCAGTGATACGTACCTTGCATCGGAACCTGCTCCATCTGGTTAATGACCTACCTGTAGACCCACCACCTCTTGGAGCAAATGACTCGTGTAGACCTAAGGGAAGAAAACAGAGGTTGTTAAGATCAGCAAGGGAACCTGAAGGAGCAAATTCAAGTGATTCATGTTCAAATGACAGCGATGCTCCGAGAGCTTACTACTGGTTGCGGTCCTCTGAACAGCAGAGATCTAAGCAGAGAAGGACTATACCTGACACTTACGAAAGAGGAGGTTGGAGACGGGGAAGTGGTGAGGATGGACCTGCGAGATATGGAGAGATTGCTCGAGGGGTAGAGGAAGAATACTTACCTGAGCCAGTGACAACTCACTCCTTGACTGACTTACCTGCTGCACCAGAATCTGATGGGATGAATGATGAGATGGGAGAGATGGTACCTAGTGAGGAAGAAAGACAAATGGTTAGTCCAATGGGAGATGCTGCAGGAGATGGATATGTCAGAAGATCTAGCAGAGAACGAAAGCCCACACGGGTCTTCACTTACCCCTCATTGGGTCAGCCTAATTATGAACTGCCTACGGAGATAGGGGCTGCTCAACTTATGCAGGCACAGCAGTTACCGTATTATTCTGGGGTACAGGGGCCAGTATATGTAACTTGTGCTCACATCCCACCTACACTGCCTTATCAGATAGGGTCCTATCCTACTTTACAATCTTATGCTGCCTTTAGTGGATACTAGAGAATTAGTACCTAAAAGAAAACGGGTTAAAACACACACACATATACATTGCGCATTGACACAGAGGTCTTTAAATTGTTTACAATGTGAGGAGAATGTTTGTGTTATTGAGAAAGATGTTTAAGATTTAAAAGGGTCAGTGTTGTTTGGAGCCATTTCTTTTGTCGGGGAGAGTGTGACACCCTGTATGTATAGTCACAGGAATAATTATTTTCTTTTGATGTGTTTGATTTATTTTATTATTTTGATGATATTGTTTCAACTACTGTGAGTATGCTCAGAGACAATTTGGTATGCTGTACTGTTGGTGCGTAATACCCTCAGCGGACATTAGGGGGAGACCATGTGCTGAGCGGAGAGTTTGAGGGTAACTTTGAGTCGCGTAGCAGAAGACGCCATTACAAGAGCGACTCGTGGCTAACAACAGCACAACTGTCTGTGTCTCTTTGTTTTAATCAAACAGGTGGGTGAAGTCAATCACCGTGGACAATATAACATGAAACAATGTGTTGATAATGTGTGTACACTGTTTTAAGAGGGTTATATACATTTCCTGAGTAGTTAAGACGTCGAATAGAGATGGTGATATGTTTATGAAAATGACGGTGCATTCGCGGTTGTGCCGCGGCCGGCCTTGTATTAATATAATTTAATCTGAATGGTTTAAGGCTCCAACACACTGAATCCCTATAAAGGTAACGTAATATTTATAATGTTAATAGTGTTATAATTGTGTAGAAAGAGCGATGTTTTGAACAATCGCCTGGGTTTAAAGACTGAAGTATATGTAATTGTTTAATATTATACTTATATAATATTTGCATACAAGATTGGTTATTGTTGATATTTGTATTTTATAATATATTTTATTGATCTTTTGATTAAGTATAGCCTGAGTACTGTATTTAGGAATTAAGTTTAAATGGTTATAGGATCTATGGTTCGCTCTACTATTTAGTTAAACAGTATGTACTATGACACCTTTTGCTCAGACTATAGAGACGGTAATACATTGAGATGTATGGGTTACAGAGAAAGTATTAAGTTAACTGAGGAAAATACTAATTGAGTATAAGAAGAAAGACTCAAGACACAAGAGTGATGTGACATGTTATTGGTGTTTTGTTTGAGTGAGTCACATGTATGGTGACAAGATATTGTGATTTGATTATACAATACATATAATATTGAATTATTGTAATAAACATTACAAGAGCGACTCGTGGCTAACAACAGCACAACTGTCTGTGTCTCTTTGTTTTAATCAAACAGAACATTTACTGCAGTACCGCCAGCCGGACGGCGGGCGTGCTACAGAAGCACAACTGTCCATCGTGCAAATCACTCCCGTATTTTTACTAAATAAAACCAGTTCTCTATTCCTATCCCAATCCGCGCAAAAAACCTCGTGAATTTACACATTATCCGCATTACGAGTCCTCAGTGCTTTTATTTACTTCATTCCCTCGGTGCTTTTTATTCACTCGGCTGTTACGCACTCGGCACGCTGTTATCAATTTCTGGATATGATCCATTTCTTCAGCCTACTCTCTCCTGTCTGAAGCCCTCATCTGTGGCCTATTGAATCTCCCCTTCTGCGTGTTCCCTTAATTTCCTCATCTTTTCTATTCCCGGGCACTTGTCTCTTCTTCCTCCATCTTCATTATACACCTCTCTGAGGCGAAAAAAAAAAAATGCAATGATAAGACGTTGCTCTCTGAGGCTGTTTGGTCCTTAAAGTATGTGGTGAACAGTTTTGCAAATCATTGCAGTGTGAGAGGAAAGTGCTAGCAAGCTGTTTGGATCACTCTGCTTTAATCTAAGAGACGTCTGGAGCGCTTTGGGCCGTAAAGAGTGGATCCGGGCTGCTCTAAAAGCCATAGAGAGAGAAAGACATGTTTCTTTGAAAATGAAGCACCTCATAAAACCTTCCTGAGCCTGAATGATGACAGAACACAAAACACTCTCTTTATGGCGACTCCAGTGTTGTGCCCTGCATTGTGTTGAAGAAGAGAGTATAGTGTTCGGATGTGACTGACATTACAGAGGATCAGAAGAGCAGGGCGAACACGGAGAACAAGCTTTTGGACAATTGTTGGCTTTATAGCTAGGCTAAGACACTTTTTTTCTATTTGAGAGCCAGCAGACGTTTTGTTTAATCCAGTGATTATAATCAAGGCTAAGGAATACTGACACTCTTTATTTAAATATTATTAAACATTTGTTAAAAAGATTTTATAAGCATATTTGGCTTGCTTAGTTAAGGACACTCAAAGGGCTGGTTGATTATGATTTCACTTTTCTAACTTTAGTTACTGTGTAATGTTAGCCTGATGTCGTCATACATACTCAGATTCTAGTCAGAATATGGGCTGTGATTATGAGGAGTGTTTCAACCGAACCAGGAAAGAAAATGCCTCTGCACTCGATTAGATAGACCTACAACCAATCAGAGCAACGGAGTAAGTGACGTATGTTCTTCATTCATCTTTCCGATCGACAAACGCCTTGATTGCGGATCTCTGTTCCTCTTCTATAACAGACGCGATGGCGGAATTTACACATCTCAATTCTCCAGCGGCAGTCATCCTACGAATTCAACCCAAGCGCTGTTTGGTGACGTGGATGATTACGTTACTGTTGATCATCTGTCCATCATCGTATTAAGCCCGCCCTGACAATTTGTTTGGTACGAACAGCTCTGGTTCGAGCATAGTTGCTCCACAACGGATCAAGTCCAGACCGAACTTCCCGACCTCAAATGTTGTGGGCGGGGCTAAGTTCGGCTGGCATCCAGGCTAGTGTAATGTTGCTGTTTGAGCATAAACAACATCTGCAACGTTACGACGCTCAAAGTTCAAAGCAAAGGGAGATATTTGCTTTTAAAGAAATCGCTTTTTAAGGAATACAACAAACGGCTGGTAGAGACTACATGGCATTCCTCCCGGGTTAGTGACATCACCAACCCTAGATTTACATAAACCCCGCCACCGGGAACACGAAGTCCATGTTGAGAAGAGGAAGAGTTGTTGTAGTAGAGAACATTTGTCAGTCTCTGCTCAAGCGGTCGCATCCGTCTTTTCACATGCAATACAGTACGTAACACAAATGCAATAGCATGTCACTCTGTAGGCATCTTACAACAGTTCCCTGAGCGATTTATAAGATTATCATGACAGAATATGCTAATCAATGATTAGAAGATAGTTAACTCCACAGTTAACTTCTTCTTGAGTCTCTCCATCATTGTCTGACTTCGGTTTGAACATAAAAGGCAGAACAGTTTCTGACATTTTAGTGCATGTCTGTGTAAGGTAATCGGAGCTGCTAAAACACACACACAGCAACATGGTCATGATGCATCCGGGTCTGATTTCAGGATTAGGCCTTAGTTTAATTAGGACATTTAAGTAGCTTTTATAAACATGCCTTATAAATAATAATAATAATAATAATAATATTATATATATATATATATATATATATATACACACACACACTCACCTAAAAGATTATTAGGAACACCATACTAATACTGTGTTTGACCCCCTTTCGCCTTCAGAACTGCCTTAATTCTACGTGGCATTGATTCAACAAGGTGCTGAAAGCATTCTTTAGAAATGTTGGCCCATATTGATAGGATAGCATCTTGCAGTTGATGGAGATTTGTGGGATGCACATCCAGGGCACGAAGCTCCCGTTCCACCACATCCCAAAGATGCTCTATTGGGTTGAGATCTGGTGACTGTGGGGGCCATTTTAGTACAGTGAACTCATTGTCATGTTCAAGAAACCAATTTGAAATGATTCGAGCTTTGTGACATGGTGCATTATCCTGCTGGAAGTAGCCATCAGAGGATGGGTACATGGTGGTCATAAAGGGATGGACATGGTCAGACACAATGCTCAGGTAGGCCGTGGCATTTAAACGATGCCCAATTGGCACTAAGGGGCCTAAAGTGTGCCAAGAAAACATCCCCCACACCATTACACCACCACCACCAGCCTGCACAGTGGTAACAAGGCATGATGGATCCATGTTCTCATTCTGTTTACGCCAAATTCTGACTCTACCATCTGAATGTCTCAACAGAAATCGAGACTCATCAGACCAGGCAACATTTTTCCAGTCTTCAACTGTCCAATTTTGGTGAGCTCGTGCAAATTGTAGCCTCTTTTTCCTATTTGTAGTGGAGATGAGTGGTACCCGGTGGGGTCTTCTGCTGTTGTAGCCCATCCGCCTCAAGGTTGTGCGTGTTGTGGCTTCACAAATGCTTTGCTGCATACCTCGGTTGTAACGAGTGGTTATTTCAGTCAAAGTTGCTCTTCTATCAGCTTGAATCAGTCGGCCCATTCTCCTCTGACCTCTAGCATCAACAAGGCATTTTCACCCACAGGACTGCCGCATACTGGATGTTTTTCCCTTTTCACACCATTCTTTGTAAACCCTAGAAATGGTTGTGCGTGAAAATCCCAGTAACTGAGCAGATTGTGAAATACTCAGACCGGCCCGTCTGGCACCAACAACCATGCCACGCTCAAAATTGCTTAAATCACCTTTCTTTCCCATTCTGACATTCAGTTTGGAGTTCAGGAGATTGTCTTGACCAGGACCACACCCCTAAGTGCATTGAAGCAACTGCCATGTGATTGGTTGATTAGATAATTGCATTAATGAGAAATTGAACAGGTGTTCCTAATAATCCTTTAGGTGATAGATAGATAGATAGATAGATAGATAGATAGATAGATAGATAGATAGATAGATAGATAGATAGATAGATAGATAGATAGACTGGTGTGAATCTTGAGACAAAACAATGACATATTTTAAGATATGCTTTCAGTTAAAACAGCTCATAGTCTGGGACTATCTTAAGCCTCGTCTGCGAAACCAGAGGATAGAAGAAGAAGAATAAAATATAGTATATCAAATATTGTGCACAATAGTTATTCATATACTTTAATGCATCTTTTTTTTGGTCCACAGAAAAAACTAACTAAGCAAATGGTTTTGGAATGACACAAGTTTTCATTTTTGTTGAGTTATTGCTTAATGCCTCACATCTTGCTAATCACTTTCGAGGCTAAAAATGTTGCCGACTCGCCGCCTTGAAGATTACAGCAACATGGTCATGATGCATCCAAGTCTGATTCCAGACTCCATCTGCGTTCGGCTCTGCTGGACTGAACACAGACGCCGCGAGCTCTTCAAGGGGAAAGACTTTAGTGGGATCAGAGACACCCCACATCTGTGACACGTCCACGACTGCAGATGGTGAAGACGTGGGGATGATCTGCAGTGGATGATGAAGTGAGCGGGGCAGGTGGAGGGGGGGGGGGGGGGGGGGGGTGCTTGCTCACCTATAAAAAACGCAGTCCTCGCGGGAGCTGAGTCAGCGTGTGTTCAGCAGAGCCGCATGCGTAATTCCACCAAAGACCCATTTGTTTAGGTGTCTCTGCACCCCTGTGTGGAAATAACTCAAAGAAGCTCCAGTGGGGCGTGGATGTTAAAAAAAAACACATTGGAACGGACGGCTTGCTCTCATTCCAGGCACACTCAGCAAACCAGTGTTGGAAACTGGAGTGAGAATGCCTAAAACATTCCAGTTCAATCCCTGAATTTGATTTGAAGTGGCCAACAGATGCAGAATTAGGATTCAAATGTATGCAAGCAATTGCATTTCATTCAAAATGCTGTGCTGTTTTTAAAAATAGGCCTATAGAATTTTAAAGTATGAATTGCCTATTATTATGTTCAGCATATGCAATAACAACATTATAATATAGCGTGTATATTGAATACACAACGTGTAATTAGGTTCTTAATGTTTTTGAAAGAAGTCTTCCACAAAAATGATTAAACAGCAGAAGTGTTTAAAACTGATAATAATCAGGATTGTTTCTTGTGCAGCAAATCATCATATTAGAATGATTCCTGAAGGATCATGTGACACTTTATACATTTTATAATATATTCACATAGAAAATAGTTCTTTTAAAATGTAATAATATTTCACAATTGTTCTGTTTTTACTGCATTTTTGACCAAATAAATGCAGCCTTGGAGAGCAGAAGAGACTAAAAATTATATGTAAATATATATGGAGGAACGACGACTCCCGGGAAGACAAAGGACCTTCCTGGAATTTAGCATTTGACTCTCTCTTGAGAAACTAGCATCCCCAAATCAATCACCTCCCCCATGTTGTCTCTCTCTCACGCTGAGACCACCAGATATTCACCCTAAAATCTATATGGTTTAGTGTGAATAATTATCATATAGTCTGTGAGAGGTTCAACCAGGCGCTCAGGTAGAGTCAGAGGAGTTTAAGATAGGTGCTCTTGGGATAGGGAAAAAATCCAAAGGAAAACAAAAGCAGGTCCCAGGCACTCAGTCAAAATAACAGGAGAAGGATCAGGTTAAAAAGCCTTTAATGAATGTGGCTTAAGTTATTTTAAAAATATATATATGCACCAAAATTATCATATAGTATTATACATGTTTGGTATCATTTGAAATGTCTCAGTGCGACTGGTACAAAGGTCTCATTCACACAGAAGTAAACCAAAAGGTAAAAAGGCATTTAAGAGTTTAGAGATAACTTACGCACAGAGGAGTGCAGGTCTTCCAGGCAAATGGCATTCTGCTCCCAAAAGGTGTACACTCTGAATGAAAATTCCCATTGTTAGCAAATATTTCCATGTGAAAGAAGTTTCTGTCTCGATCTGGGTATATAATGAATTGCAACAAGAGGCTCGGCGCGATTTGTAACTCAAATTAGCCCGTGATGATGAGTGTATGCAGGCACTCTGCATCATGTATTTTATCATGTCAGGTTCGCATCTTCTCTCTTTATTCCAGTGCATCTGATGTTTTGTATATTATCTTTGAACTGATTGTGAAATTGGCATGATACATTTACCTGACATAATAAATTGTTACATTTTATTTTATTTCGACTGACTAATTCAAGTGTACGTGCAAAGACAAGAAGTGAATTTCCGTTTAGGGCAGCAAAAATGAAACTTTAGATAAGTGTACGTGGGAAACCACGGCATGGCCAATCCAAAGCTATTATAAGACGGGTAAAGTTGATTGACTTATATCTGTAATAGTGGCCATACCTCTACTGAAGTAAATGTTACTTTAATTTCAAGTCACAGGGACTATACCACTGACCTGCGTTAAACAAGGCGTGAGGACCTCAAAGCGACATCGCTTCCTAATATGAACGGGTAAAATATAAGTAAAGAGTTAAATAGAACAATCAAATGTATTGCTAAACTTTTATATAATTGACCAATTGGCAATCTAACTTGAACTCGAGGTCATGATAAAATGGAGTCAGATAAAAGCTTAAATGGAATTAAATTACGTTGCCAAGCGGAAAGACAGTAACACAGAGACCTTCATCCGTTCTGGCGGAAACCCCCATTTGGACCGATAAACGGGCTTACAGTTTCTTGAGCAGCAAATCATCATATTAAAATAATTTCTGAAGGATCATGTGACACTGAAGACTGGAGTAATGATGCTGAAATGACAGATTTGATCACAGGAATAATATTATATTTTACAATATATTCACATAGAAAACAGTTCTTTTAAAATGTAATAATATTTCACATTTGTTCAGATTTTACTGCAATTTGACCAAATAAATGCAGCCTTGGAGAGCAGAAGAGACTTCTAAAAAAAAAAAGTATATGTAAATATATATATATATATATATATATATATATATATATATATATATATATACACTAATAATATTTATATACACACAATTTTATAAATATAAATAAATAAAAATGTGTTATTTTGCATTTTATTTAAAAATCTTACCATTTATTTTATTATGTGTAACAATTTCTCTCAAATAAATAACTCAAAACTCATTTTATGGACCGTTGTGGAAGAACAATGCTCTGCAAAATCTTAAAAAATGGAATTAGGCAACTATTATTTATGATTTGTCACCAAACTGTAATGAAATTTCTCAGCTGTGTGACTTGAATTTCATTGCAGTGCAATTGAATAAATTCCTCTTCCTGCCACTCCACTTCAGATTCCAATTCAACATCCTATGGGACGTGACCAATTCAACTCACGAATGGAAAAGGTAGACAATTCTTAAATTGTGGATTTCGCCCTGCCCTGCAGCAAACACACACACACACACACATCTTTGGCATTAATGCAAATCCTCGGAAGGCCAGTGGCGTGTGGAGTCATCATGTTTGTCACAGGGAAGAAGGCCCGGATCACCTTGCACGAGTCCCTCGGAGCGCAGGACTGGATTGGTTAATGTGTTCTGTTTCTGTCATTAAGCTGCTGCTTTGAAGATGTGTGCAGATGCTCTAAACCTCGAGTGATCAGATGAGTGTTGCGTAAGCCGCAGTTTACAAATGATCACGCAGGAAGGAGCGAACACAAAAGCGCAGACAGAAACTGTAATTAGGACAGCTCCCCTGTTAGTATAGAGGTGCATGAGTGTTACTCCTTCGTTTCATTTCGCACTGCACATCACAATCACATTTACTGTGCACAGATTTTGGTTGATTTGCATGAAATGCAATGTGTCTGCAGAATCCAGATGTACAGTTTATATGCACCCTAAAGCAAGAGGTCAAAGTTTGACTGGTTAGCTCGCCCCTGCTGGTAGATGCTCTAACTGCAGTTAAAATGCTTGTTTGTCAATTGATAGCCGTTCATTAAATAGCTGGGTATCTTGATCTGCCAGCAACATATAAATCACAAATATTTGATGATATTAAATTAAATGTTTTACCAGTGCCGTTTGGGCTCTTAAAAGCATGAAACGGTCTTACTCTCAGATTTTGGATGGATGGATGGATGGATGGATGGATGGATGGATGGATGGATGGATGGATGGATGGATGGATGGATGGATGGATGGATGGATGGATGGATGGATGGATGGATGGATGGATGGATGGATGGATGGATGGATGGATGGATGGATGGATTTGTTTGCTTGTTTGCATTTTTGTTGTTCTTTAAAATGCTGGGTTGTGGAGGCAGTTTTGGGGACAATGTTCCTTTGTAATAAAACAAAATGCACATTGTTCACACAAACTACAATAAGGTTCTCATGAAGCTGCAAAATTACAACATATAGTCAGGGAACAAACACAAAATGTAACATAAAAAAAAAAAGTAATACAAAGTTTAAAGCTATTATAATGAATCATTTAAAATTATAAACTTTTTCAATCGTTTTTCCTTAAAAATCTCCCCGGTGGACAGAAAAGTTCCCGTAATTGAAGAACTGCTTCACTTTTGATTATATATTCAATGGACTTTGTCCTGAATTCAATCTCTCCTGTCCCTCAGGAGCACGTCTACAATCATCTAGTCCTGTTTTTCCATCTTCTGCACATTCAGAACAGCATTTTGCTCGAGACAAATGAATAGACAATTTTGTTGCTCTCTTGTACTGGAATGAAAGAGGCCATGCACCGATAGACAGCTGGACGAGGGAGAGAGAGAGAGGAGGAGGAGGAGGAGGAGGAGGAATATACGAGCTGTTGTTTTAGTTTTTTTGCTTCTCTTTGAGTTATTTGTGCAGGAGCTGCTGCACACGTTTGCAGCAAGAACAAAGAAACACTGTGACTCACTAATATTAGACCATTCTGTGTCACTTTAAATTAATGTGAGCATATGGAACGTCGCCTGAAAAAAAAAAAAACTCTACTCACCAATGTCGAACTAAATCTCTAGGATTTTCTTTCTTCCTTGCAACACAAAAGCAGAATGTCCCAGTTGCTCTTCTCCATGTAATGCAAGCAGTCAGCGATCACAGACCGTTAAAAAGCACATCTTGACACTTGTGTTGATCCCAATAGGTCATGAAACCTGTCCTCCAGCATTCATATTCATCATCATGGCAGCTGTTTGATTGGCACATGTGAAGTATGTAACCTGGATGCTGCCATCTTTGCTTGGAATGTCTGAGCCAATCACGTGAGCTGTAAATCCCATGTGACCAATCTAATGTTAGAACTCCTTGCAGTTCAAAGTGAGAAAAAGTGTGTGACCAATTACATAACATAACTGCATGAATATTTGCATTTTTGCATTGATCTCCAGTGTAAAGTTCCAGCTGAATAATGCATGAAAAACACTTGAAGTGATTGCACTGAAGGATTAAATTTATATAGCATTTGAAATATGCCAACTACATAAACAATAGTGTTTGCTGCAAAACACTGCACACATAATTGGGAATGTTTTAGTAGTTTAGACGTAAATGAAGGATATTCCTGCTTAATATCTCCAAACTTCCGAGCATAAAAGATTTCCACTTGCTGCTCAGAAATAAATACATAAGCGTTAGTTTTGCAGGTGTTCAATTGTCAAGAAAGACGTTTATGACGAATAAACGATGCTGTTTAAGGCAAGCATTTATTCTGCAGGTGAGGATCATTTACAGTGTTTAACACTCCTGGCTCTGCAAACGTCTGCTAAACTGTGTGTATTGTCATAGGCTTTGACTGACTGGTGCATATTTTTATGGTGCATCATATTTTATGTGCTTACAAGTGAAAGCATGACATCATAAATACGGAATTGTAGATTATTTTCCATTTAACGTCCGACTTTCTGAGATTAAAGAAACGCAGCATTAGAACAGCGGGAATGTGGTTCGCTCGAGGAGGGCCTGGTGGAATAGCCTATCATAGGCAAATAAACACCCTTTATATACTGCCCTCGATTTATGGCGTATGTTCAATTATTCATGAGAGACCAGCCTTTATATATTAATCTCTGCGCTGTTATGTGTTTATGTGAAATTTAACCGCTATTATCATCGTTTCTGAGCTCTGTACGAAGAAATCTCTGAGAATATAGGATGCTGAATACATCTTGATACAGTATCCTGTACGAGGAGCAATAGAAAGACAAATCACACAGTCGATAACACAAGTTTGCTCTGGATCCGGGCAGAAGTTCCAGTTGTTGGAGTCAAGATAAAGACTTTACATACCAATGAAACTACTGGAGAGTTAAACCCTGGTATTAAAGGGACAGTTCACCTCTAAATAAAAAGTCTGTCATTTTTTACTCACCCTCAGTCATTCAGAACTCGTATGCTGTTATTTTTTCTGTGGAACACAATGATTCACACAGCTATTTTGCATCCAATGAGAGTTTATAGCTCGATTAAATTAAATTCACATTTATTTGTATAGCGCATTTCACAATGCATATCGTTTCAAAGAAGCTTTACACCATGTCCTAACCAGACAAAGTCATTTGTCTGTCCACACTAGACAACGCGACTGCGAGATGAGTAAAAATCAATCAAAACCCACAGCCAATCAGAACAGCGTGTGGGCGGGGTCTCGCGGCGAGTGCACAGCACCAGAGAGTGATCTTGACAAGTATAGGTCTCTGCGGAACAACAAGAAGGCGTTTCCCAATTATTGGGCGTTTTCAAACCGGTCTAGGCATTTTCCAACCATCCAATCAAAACCGTACGGAAGCCCTATCAGAAGCGGAAATGCGTTATTATTATTTCTCGTTTTTTCCATGTTTTTTTTTTTTTCTTGATTTTTACTATTATGTCGATATCGCGACAACATGTATGTCAAAATAAAATATGTGTATAAAATACAGGCTACAGTACCTGTTTTCTTAAATATAAAATTTTTAAAAAGTGTTACATTAAACTACTGAGAGATCTTTAATATGGAATTCTTTCATAAACCAAATTTCCCGTTCTTATGTTATAAGATACAGATCTAATAGCCTGTGAGTGTGTATTATATTTTATCATCTCTCCTACCTGCATGCAATTTTTCTCTAAATGTAAACCATAAAAGCTAAAAGTATAAAAAATTACTTTATTACTCAACTATTTATAATTACATTAGTTTTATTTTCATTTTGTGTGTGTGTTAACAACACAAATCAAGTTGTAACGGTGAATAACAAGGAAAATTAATAGCAATTTCCAATAAAGTTACCAAATCCTACTGTAAAGCAATAATTGTATTGGTCTTTCTCACCTGTATTTTTCAAAATATGATATTTATATGTAATGACTGATATTTAAGTGATATTTGTAGCTTACATTAAATGATATATAATGTAAAACGTATTGACCTTTAAATTAAGGTAAAATGTGTTAACTTAGAATAATGACTCTGAAAACTTAAAACATTAGCATCACTTTATTGACCGTATAGATACTGTAACCAATATGATGAAAAACTATATTGATAAATGCAGCATTCTCTACTTAATGTAATAGTAAAAAAGAGAGAATCCAATAAAATAAAATAAGCAAGCAATAAATGTGGCAAGTTCAAACATGAGGAACACATTGCATGAAACATTAGATGCTTCCTCCAGCCTCATAGAAACAGTCGTCTCCGAAGTATCCTTGGAAGTCATCAGAGCCAAAGAACCCCTGCATCACACCTCTTTGCCCTCTTCCTCTGTAGCCTTCACCACAGTCTTTGTATGTAGTCTCACAATGGAGACATCTGGATAGGCTGTATGGAACCCTGTACAGGTTTCTGAAATTTTCCAGTTCACGACACCTAAAAAAAAAAAAAAAAAAGTTGTCATCATCATTGTCTTAATATTCAACCATACATAACTGAGAAAAAACAGAGAGAGAGCTGTGATTAACTAAACAGTGACACTAATAAAACTTACTGTCCAACCACCGAAAGTGAGCCTCTTGGAGGAAACTATCCATGCTCACAATGCTGTTGAAGCACCTGCAGGTGAGGGCACGGGAGCCAATTGCAACATCACCATCTTGAAGTAACAACAAATACATGCCTCCTGTATGTTCAGGGGTTGGTCAACGGTTGCCACTATGAAGGGACAAATGAAGAACATCAGTAAATGACAGTCAACATTTACTATAAATAATAGAGCACCTCAAACAAAATAAATCATACCAGTTTTGTGTGGCTTGTCAATCCGCCTTCTCTTTCTTTGTTGGATTTCCATGACCGATCTTGATAAATTTATGACATAAAAACACATTAATACAGTATATCAAGTTTTATTGCATGAAGATATGAAAACTAAAAGTCACACTAACTGTAAAGGCATTTTGTAATCCTTGTCATTATTTTTTAGAAAAGGACTAATAACAATAAAAAAGAAAGAAAGAAAGAAAGAAAGAAAGACATTGGTGGGAATTTCTCCAGCAAAAGGACAGACCACCATCTTCTTATGGTATGTCTGACTATAGTTGGAAAAAACACAATTTTATCAAAACAATTCTTAAACTTACAGAATGTTTTTTAATGAGCTTGGAAAACCCACCTGTGAAAAGTCATATGTTCCCCCCAAGATGACATAGAGAGCATACTGCAACATGAATTATGTATTAATAACTACACATGGGTTTAATTCTGACATGGCACCTGCAGAACCAATAGCCATTGATCCTACCATTAGAATGAAGACTCCACCGCTGCAAGACAGTGCTGTGGTTGAGACTCTTGTCCTCTCCGCTGAATTGTGATGTGCTGAATAGACAACAAATTCATCCATTTTAATAAAAAAAAAAAAGTTTCCTCCTCTGTACATAATCATTTTACATTTTAACATCCATCCATTATGTTAGTCTATAGGTTTGACTACACATGTGAGGTATTAATGCCTGCACTGATATAATGAAGAGTGTTGAACATTGACAAGTGAGCTGATCTCACTGCTAAAAAAGGTCAAATCATGTTTCTATTTAAATCTAGTGGTCTGCAGAGGTTTTTGTTAGGGTTATGTTTAGGGGTGCATAATGGGTTATAAGATATATAAATAACAGAAAAATTATAAATATTACATTAAAATTGATATTACAAATACTAAATTTAACAAGCAATGCTTTTTCAGCTTTTCTGTGGAGCTTTTCTTGTTTTCTTACAGCGCACCTCACACTCAAACACCATTTCATATATGAAGGGAGTGTGTTCTGGACTGAATGAAAACGTTATTTATCCAAAATTATTATAGTTTTTAATAATTTTTTAATTAGATAAAATTTTCAGTTAGATAAATGTGCACAACACTTTCCTTAAAATGTATTTATAGTTTTTTTTTTTTTTACATATTAGTACCTATACCCCCCGGTTTCACAAACAATTTTAAAGCCTAGTCCTAGACTAAAATGTAAGTCTGAGCTGTTCCAACTGAAATAAACTTGCACTGACTGATCTTAAAATATATCAGTGCCTTTGTTTTGTCTCTTTTTTTTCTAAGCATGTTTATGAAAATTATTTAAATGTCCTAATTGAACTATGGACTAATTCTGGTTAAGGCTAAACCCTGTGTGTGAAACCGGGCCATAATGTCCTGGGGACATAAATGGCACCTATTCGGTGGAATAGTCCATTAACATTTGTTTACAACTATTGTTTTCTAGTCTGACAAGCTAACTATTTTTTTTTATATATTAGAATACGCCGACAGGAAAAAATTAAGCAAACTACCACTATCAACACTAAAGTAACAAACTTATGCACCAAAAAGTTAGCGAATGTTTGCTAATGGTTAGCGATAGATTGTAAGTAGCAGACCTCTTGGAGCTTTTTCTGTCTAATCATGTTGCAAGCAAATTTACACAAACTAATTAAAACGTTAACTTAGACAAAATGAGAATTTACAAAAATCCACTTACATCCATATGCAGGACCGCATTTCACCGCTTTCTCGCTTTATCACTCATATCTGATGGGAAAAGCATATTCAAGTATTAGGAATCGCCCACTCAAGTTTTAGCAAACCAGGCACAGAGGTTGTAAAACGCCTACCCAGTTGGAAAACGCCCCCAAATTGAGGAACGCCCTTTGTTGCTCTGCAGAGACCTCATTCTCGATCTTGACGGCAATCGTAAGAAAATGGATAAGTAGCTACATAATCAAATTCACAAATATTACACAATTTAAACATTATTAAAAATACATAGGCTACTGAGTTACTAAAAACAATCTTTGTCAAAGAATACACAATTGTTTGTTCACAGTTTGAACGTTCTTGTTTCCATTTGTTTAATTTCAAGATCTGAGGTGAATTATCCATTGTTGCTTTTACAGCTTCAAAGCTGGAGCACTAAATGACATTCAAAGTCACATTACACGCTTTTAACATTAAATAAAGCACATAAACAGTACCTGAGATTATCATTGCCACACTTTGTGTTTGTTGTTCCAGCGCGACGTCGCAGAAAAATAGAAACCGTTTCTAAAATAGAGTCGTCGCGTGTCGCCGTCGCGGTTGGATAGGAAAAACACTCTGATTAACATGGAGAATATACCTTTTATCTAACTATTCTAGTTAGGACACGGTGTTACAGAAAATCCATGGTTCTTTTTTTTTACAATTTAGAGTAATCTGGGTGAATTACAGGTGACTGAGTCAATGTAGCCTACACATATCAGAAATTACAGTTCTTAGATAATACAAACGTGCAGTTTTGCTGACATCATGTATTCATTCAGACAGAAAACAATAAGCTCATCCAAGCAATTATTACACATTGTGATAATAATGATTACAGTTTATACTTATATTTATACACTTTAACGTTTATTACATTAAAAATTATTACATAGTGATCATGTCTAAACTCCAAAAAAGTATATATGTGAATATACTGTATTGCAAAATGTAATTTATTCCTGTGATCAAAGCTGAATTTTCAGCATCATTACTCCAGTCTTCAGTGTCACATGATCCTTCAGAAATCAATCTATGATGATTTGATGCTCAAGAAACGTTTATGATTATTATCAATGTTGATAACAGTTGTGCTGCTTCATACTCTATCTGAATACGCAGGCTCAAAACACAAGACAACATACATGTTGTTTTCATCACTGTGCATGTGAGTTTTCATGTGAAATTAGTCTTGCGTGCAGTCTTGTATTCCTCAATGATGCTTTACACCGTACATTTTTAAAACATTCAGTATAATGTTCCCATGACAAAATCATAACAATAAAATAAATCTCCTCAACAGTTGGACGGAGAGAGAGAGAGACAGAGAGAGAGAGAGACTAATTAAAACGAACGACTCCAGGTGCTGGCTGCAATCGACACAACGACGAGTCAGGCGCATGTTTGCGTTGGTGGTTTGCCTTGATTAAAATCTTCATCCATTCTGCTTAGGAATCTCAATAATATTGAACAACACTGTTGAGTTCAGTATAAATTATATAAAATGCGTGATGAAAAAGCTATTGAGTGTTGAGAGGCCACTTAAGAAACATAACAGCAGCTTTATGTACCAACACGCACATGGTCTCTGTTCTAGAATAGTGAGACGCCCATGTGAGGAGTGTTAATCACATACTTGCCTAGTATAGGCGAAAAACAGTATGTGACGAGAGAAGTATGTCTGAATTCACAGTACTAAAAAGAGAGTAGGCAAAAAGTACCAGGATGATTCTGAAGTGTGCATACGATGGACACTTTACTATCCAATGAGGCCACAGGAGAGGATTTATGAATGACAGAGAAGCGACACAACTGACACTGGTAGATCACATGATAATGACAACATGGTGGATGTAGTACGTCAAGTCACCTTTATTTATATAACGCTTTTTACAATGCAGATTGTACCAAATATCTCGCTCTTTTTCTGTGTGTGTGTGTGTGTGTGTGGGTTTGGCTACTTGTGATGGCCAAATATTCTTATTTATGACAACCAAGGTTTGGTTTAGGGGTTGGGTTAGGCCATAGAAAATATCATTAACCTGATATAAAATCAATGGAAGTCTGTGCAATGTCCTCACTAAAATAGCCTGTGAAACAAATGTGTGTGTGTGTGTGTTATGTTTTTTCTATACTCACTAAAGTATCTTGTTGTTTGCTTATAGAAGCAAGCTAATGCCAAACTCAATCAATAGTGAGGAGAGTCAGTATAGAATCAATACTTGTATGATGCATGAGTTGCAGTCTGTCTGTCTCTTTTGTGCATTAATACAACAATGATAGATCAGTGTGTGTGTGTGTGTGTGTGTGTGTGTGTGTGTGTGTGTGTGTGTGTGTGTGTGTGTGTTTCAGTGTTTAGCGCCCCCTAGAGCTTCACCACTGACTGAGTTCGAAGCAACAAAACAAATCAATGTTTACAAATCATTTTATTAAAAATGTTTTTTTTTTTTTCATTATACTAAACAATCATTGGTGTAACATGTCTATGTACACAGGCATAAAATATATATATATACATGTATAAAATATATAAAATCATAACAGCGTTCAAAGTGTTAAAAAAAACTCATATTGTCTGTTAGATTTCAGTAGCTGCAACTTTTACAAAGCAGAATGCGTGGAGACAGCCTGCATTTATACCCGT
>NC_140230.1:35233315-35343315 GCF_951802725.1 Rutilus rutilus
TTTTGTAAAGATGATATGTATTATGAAAAATTCCATACAGATAAATTTGAACTGAAAATGTTTAATACTCCAATATTGGGGGAGACAAAAAAAAAAAAAAAGTAAATATTTTTCAGACATAATTGCATATGTCAGTTCAACCTTTCTTCAGTTCAACATCTTACATATATATAAAACATATATTTATCTATATATATAAATATTTATTTGTGTGTACCAATGAACTGCTTAGCATATATTTAATGTTATAGTGTTATATTTAAGTTATTATGTGTTATAAATCATTTTTCTCTGTCTATTCAGGCTATTGTATTTAGTTGACTCCTTTCAAACTTTCTTTCTTAAATGTAAATAGTAATTCATCAAATAAATCATATATATATATATATTCAATATATATATATATATATATATATATATATATATATATGAAGAGTTCAGATGCAAAAGCCTCTAAGTGCCATCTGAAATTTTCTTCTAGAATTATCATTTTTATCAAGCTTGTATATTTAAGTTCAGTAATTTCACTTAAATGGCAATGCAAATGACCTATTAATTGTCATTTAAGTGAAATTACTTACCTTAAATATACAAGCTTTATAAAAATGAAATCTTTTAAAGAAGAAATTTATAAAGAAGAAATTTTCAGATGGCATTTAGAGGCTTTTGCATCTGAAATCTTCATATATATATATAAAAATTACATTCCAAGAATAAACTACAAATATTCTGCTGGAAAAATCTAAAACCTTCCATACTTTAAGTTGGTAAGTTTGATTAATTTACGTGAATCCGTCCATGAAAGTGTTTATTTCAAAACTTGAAAAGTTTGCATCACGATTAGGTGTGTGTCGTGCAGGCTGTGACTGTGTTTGCTGTATTTACTGGAAGTGTATTCTTTCTCAAGAGAACAGGGACACATCTGGGCGTTTGTTGGGGAGCGACGCCAGTGTTATCAGCGGGATCTTCTGCTCAAACACACACAGGCTCCAGAGCGACAGGCGCCACGGCCCGTCTCTGTCCCGGGACAATGACCCTCTGCTCATCCTCACTCCGCCACTGTCAGGAATTCACTCACACACGCTTTCCCAAAAACAGGATTTATGACCAAAACACGATCGATATCCAGCCTTCACCAAACAAACAAACAAAAAACTTTTTCAAAAGCCAAAAAGCCTGTTGTAAGGAAACCAGGTGAAAACACACACACTCAACATGACATGAGTGAATATCTCTGTTTCAGACTGAACTGCTCAAATCAAGAAGAGTTTGAGCGGTGGTTTACTGGTGGTTTTGTCTGCTCTTCTAGACGGCGTTTGGTTGGTTTGAAGCACCTGATATCTCAGACTAAAGCTGCAATCCAGACCCCTTTAAAACCTTCAAAACAACTTTAACGGTTTTGTTTAATAATGGCTCGATTATATTGGCAACATCATAACTGAGGTTTTGGCACAGATTTAGCACAGGCTGCTTTTATGATCATTGGATTTTTTTATTAATATGCAAGTATGATACTTTGCATATTATAAAACTGAAGCGTGCAATAAAAGCGAGTGATTGGAAATGCAGAACGCAAATAATTGGTTTGTTGTTTAGCCAACCATGTGACTTTGATAAACATTAAAATACATAGAACACTAATTTATTAGGTTAAAAAAGTATTCATACCATCCACTATCTTGGATGTTTTTATTATGAGCGTGCAGCAGTGCATTCTGGGATTGTCTTCTACTCAGTCAACGATTTGATGCTGCAGTAAGATTTGCCACATAAATATGTTGCTTACCTTTTAAAATCGTCTTCATGTCGGAAGTGCGTCTGGTCTGAGTTGGCTGGGGGGGGGGGGGGGGGATAGAACAGGATGAAATACTGTGAGAATAGAATAGAATAGAATAGAATAGAATAGAATAGAAAAATGGAATATGATAGAATAGACCAAAATAGAATAGGACAGAACAATAGAATAGAACAGAATAGAACAAAGCAATAGAATAGAATGAAAAAAAAATAGAATAGAATATAACATAATCGAATAATAGAATAGAGCAATAGAATAGAATATAACAGAATAGAAAAATAGAATAGAACAATAGAATATAACAGATTAGAATAGAACAGAATAAAACGGAACAAATTAATGGAGTAGAACAAAATAAAAATAGAATAGAACAGAACAATAGAATAGAGCAATAGAATAGAACAGAACAATAGAATAAAACGGAATAGAACAGAACTTCTAATGTTCTATATATAGAACAGAACATTAGAATATATAGAATAGAACAATAGAATAGAACAGAACAATAGAATAGAGCAATAGAATAGAACAGAACAATAGAATAGAACAGAACAATAGAATAAAGCAATAGAATGGAACAGAACAATAGAATAAAACGGAATAGAACAGAACAGAACATTAGAATATATAGAACAGAACATTAGAATATATAGAATAGAACAATAGAATAGAACAGAACAATAGAATAGAGCAATAGAATAGAATAGAACAATAGAATAAAACAGAATAGAAAAGAACATTAGAATATATAGAATAGAACAATAGAATAGAACAGACTAGAACAGAACAATAGCATAAAATAGAATAGAAAACATAGAATAGAACAGAATAGAACAATAAAACAGAACAGAGTAGAATAAAATAGAACAGAATTAAACAGAACAAAAGAATAGAGTAGAACCAAATAAAATAGAATAGAACAATAGAATAGAACTGAGTAGAGTAGAATACAATAGAATAGAACAGAACAAAATAAAATAATAAAATATTGAATAAATGTATCAATGAATGCCTTGAAATGCTGCCTAGATAGGCATCTCACTCACATTCATTCTCCTGTCAGTTTTACTACACCGCAGTTGTTGTCAGTGGCTGATGCTTGTTTGCTTGCTTTTTCAATTTATGTCTCAATATATAACCCAAAAAAAAGAGAGACCAAAAAAATAAAAATAAAAGAGAGAGAGAGAGAGAGATGGTGGGCACATGAAGTCATGCAGAACGGCCCCACCATTTCTGTTCATAGCTGCTGCTGCTTCTTCTTCTTCTTCTTTCTTTTGGTACATGAGGAGTCTATTGTGTTGAGGTGAGGGAAGCTCTCGACCTTCAGCTCTGACTGACTCAGTTGGAGAACAGCAGATGGTGTTCGCACTGCAGAACAGTGGGTTTCATTTAATAAAGCATCTTCAGTTAATGTGGAAATGGAGAGTCCAGTAATCCTTCAATAGCGTTGATGATCAAACTCTAAAATAAAGCCATAAGCCAAAGGACGCCAGTTGTTACAGTGATGTTACCACGTGTGAAGGGTGTTCTCAGACACGTATTTTGTATTTTGACACGACAGAAAGTAATACTGAATGGACAGTCCAGAACAGTGGCTGTAAACCCTGCCTTAACGTTTTACTGACCAATACCTGTAGAATCACTGCTAGCAAGCAGACTAAATAATCCTAGAAGACAGCAGTTAAAGACCTCTGTCAGACATACGCCATGTGTTCACGGTTTGCTTCTGCACAGATTTCCTGTTAAAGAAGCTGAAAGGAAATGAAACGTGTCAGACAATCAGATTATATATCGCTGAAAATGTAGTTGCTTCACATCTGTTGTGAAACACAGGGATCTTCAAAGAAAGGAAAGAAAGGAAAAAGAATTTCATTGAATCATTATTGTGGAACAAATCCTAATGGTAAATAAAGTAAAATAAATACTCAAAATAAATAAATAATAAAATAGACAAATATAAATAAATAAATAAAATAATTTAAATAATTAATTAAATAAATATGTAAATGATAAATAATAAAATAGATAATAACTAGATAAATAATAAAATACATAGTAAAAGACACAATAAAAATAAATAAATAAAATAGAAATTTAAATAGATAATAAAATAAACAATAAAATAGATCAAATCAAATAAATAATCAAATAGATAAATAATAACATAAATAATATATAAATATAATACATACATATACAAATATAATAAATAAATCATGAAAACAAAATGTAAATAAATAATGAAGTAAAAAAAAAACACATTATAAAATAGATAATTAAATAAATATAAATAAGTTGCAAAACAAAAATGCATTTTGGGACAGCACAATAAAAGAAAGGAGAAAAACCCTTCAGTATCTTTTGTTGCTCCAAACAACGGTATTTCATCCTTTCCTCGTCACTCCTTGTATAGTCTGATTTCCTCCCATTTTCACCCCAACAATCTGTTTTTCTAGCCTTCATCCCACCGTCTGACCTTATCTTTCTGCGTTTCCACTTCTTTTATCAACAGGCATCAAAATTCATTTCCATCTCCTAAATAACTAAAAGGTACAAAGATTTTATAGACGAATGCACTCAGCCTGATTCGTTTGCCTTTGACCTTTTCGCATTTATTCTTGCAAAAGACAAAGAAAAGGCTGTTGCAATAATGACAATCCACAGAAAAGTGAAGAGGAACTTGATGCTCGAAGCCCTACGGTTCCCTTGAGCTCATCGCCTCCCGGTGCAAATCACTCGGCTGCTCAGTAAAGTGAGACGCCACAACCTCTTTTGTAGAAAATAGAAGAGTGTTCAACACTAAGACTAGATGAGAGGCAGTGGGGAATAGAGGCATGAACCTGTATGAATAAATAAGACCGACAAGCTCCCTGCCTGTAATCACCCACACAAAACCCACAAACCGCTGGAAAGAGCCGCGGAGACAATGGTTTCTGCTGAAGCAGTATTGCAGCACTGTAAAACCCATCGCCAACACAAAAGAGATGGGCAGCGAGCAGTCGGGTTCACTGGCGCTCTGACATCAGGGATGCTGAAGCGTCGAGATGCAACAATGAAGTCCTTCAGCGAGAACACAGCGAGATACAGTGAGGTGTAAGGCACTGAACGCTCACGTGTCTCTGCTGAGCGTGAAATAGATCGCTCTTGTGTGCTTTTGAGAGTTACCCATAATCCCAAGCACTGCAGGTACATTTAGAGGCTCAAATCCCACATCATTTCCCTGTGCGTTACATAAAGCCTTACATAGAGACTTACATCTGACTAGACAGATAGATAGATAGATAGATAGATAGATAGATAGATAGATAGATAGATAGATAGATAGATAGATAGATAGATAGATAGATAGATAGATAGATAGATAGATAGATAGATAGATAGATAGATAGAGAGAGACAGACAGACAGACAGACAGACAGACAGACAGACAGATAGACAGATCAATTGATAGACAGACAGACAGACGGATAGATAGATAGATAGATAGATAGATAGATAGATAGATAGATAGATAGATAGATAGATAGATAGATAGATAGATAGATAGATAGATAGATAGATAGATAGATAGAACAATCGATAGACAGACAGACAGACAGAAGGATAGATAGATAGATAGATAGATAGATAGATAGATAGATAGATAGATAGATAGATAGATAGATAGATAGATAGATAGATAGATAGATAGATAGATAGATAGATAGATAGATAGATAGATAGACAGACAGACAGACAGACAGACAGACAGATCAATTGATAGACAGATAGATAGACAGACAGACAGACAGACAGAAGGATAGATAGATAGATAGATAGATAGAACAATCGATAGACAGACAGACAGACAGACAGACAGACAGAAGGATAGATAGATAGATAGATAGATAGATAGATAGATAGATAGATAGATAGATAGATAGATAGATAGATAGATAGATAGATAGATAGATAGATAGATAGATAGATAGATAGATAGATAGATAGATAGATAGATAGATAGACATACAGACAGATAGATAGATAGATAGATAGATAGATAGATAGATAGATAGATAGATAGATAGATAGATAGATAGATAGATAATGACGCATTATATTGATTATTTATAATGTTCTAAAAGATTTCAATTTATGTGAAGCGTGTGATGAAAAATGAACCACCACAACTATTTCAGGAAGAAATTACATTTTTATATATTAAATTAGAAAACAATTATTTCAAATTGTAATAATGTTTGACAATATTGTTGTTTTTACTGTTTTTCCTGTTTTTGATCAAATAAATGCAGCATTGGTGAGCAGAAGACACTTCTTTTGTTTATAAGTATTTGCAGCCGTAAACAGAGGGACGGCAGAGACAGTGATGTCCTAATGCGACACGGGTCCATAGATCATTCACGTCAAACAGAGCAGGGACACACAGACGCCCGTCTGACCGGCGACTGGCAGACGTGCCAAAACACAAGACAGGGAAGTCAAGGTCATGACCTCAAAAAACGAGAAAGGGACCAATAAACGACATGAAGATCACCCTTTATTCTATTAAAGAGGACCTGTTATACCATTATAAGTCTTTATTTTCCATATTCTAATATTCTCCATTGTTGCGGCGCCTCTCTTCCCAGTCTGTCAGTAACGCTCTGTTTAGTTCCTGTCTCCATGAAGCTCCTCCTTCTGAAAAGCACACTGTGCTCTGATTGGTCGGCTGGAGCCGTGTGCTGTGATTGGTCGAGCGCTTCGAGTGTGTTTGGGAAATGTCCCGCCCCTTACCATAACCGCCAGTTTAACACACTACTAACTAAATCAACCAGGCCCCGCCCCTTTATTCTGCGTATGAATTATTATAATGAGGAATATTGTGACGTTTGTTCTCGGAAGAAACTCAAGACTACAATGGAGGCGTTTCAGGGAGTTCAGAAACACTGACTCTGATATAAAGGGACTTTGCAGAGCGTTTTCATTCTCAAACAGCAACATTACACACACTGAAGAAAGATGAACATTGAAAAAATCATAATAGGTCCTCTTTAAATTCTTCAAGTGTTAAGCCTCCTAGATAAATCACAGCAACCTTTGATTTGAACGGGGCGAAAAGTTAAAGGTGCAACATAAAACTATTGACTATAAATCATTGATGAGTATAAAGGCAATGTATTTAACGTATTGCAAAGCATGGGAGTGTAACGAGACTTCATTTGCAATGCTTATGGCTCGGAGAAAAAACTATTGCACTCTATTGAAGATCCAAGACATGGCATGCATAAATAAAAATAATAATATTCTGTATAGTTGAAGCATCTGGCGTTTGATCAGTGAAAAGCAGCTTTATGTTTCTCATCCTGATAGGATTCAGAATACCTGCCTGTCTCTCATGTCACGTGCCGTTCTCCGATAGTCGAGGGTCATTTCCAAAACCAAGATGTGAACAATGATGAATGATGAGGAGAATTATAATGAATAACGAATCTCTGGAGACGCCGAGATGGTTTGGAATAAATGATGTCTGAAACAAGAAAAGATATTAGCGAAGTGTTCGCTCTGTTTTCATGAACAATCTGATAAAATCGTCCCAGCTGTGACTCAAACCTCATTTAAAGACACAATAGAGACAGTTATGAATGGAGAGAGATTGAGTGAGCTGAGGTTTCTCTTAGAAACTATTATCTCTAAGGTCATTTGTATTAGACCGGCCTACGTTTAAAATATTGGAGACAATACATCAATCACAGGAAGGCATACAGGAATGATTTGCCAATCCAGCACTCTGGAAAAACCTTTAGAGATATAGCGTATTCACAGTACTTACACAATGATTTTGCTGGTTATGTAAAATTAAGCGACTTTGTGAATAATTGCGTTTTTATTCGTCTAGTTTTCGTTAAACAAACATACAGAGCATAAGGTGTTTTAGGCTAATAGCTTTTAGGAGTGAGTTCGTTTCATTTCTGTGAGTTCAAAGAATCAGTTCAAAACTCTTGATTCATTGATTCGGTTGTGTTACAAACGAATCACTTGAAAACATGGCCTGATTAGTAATTCACAACGTTTGTTTGGTTGAAACATACAAATATCTAAATAAAAATGAGAGATAAAAAAAACTTTTTAGCCATAAAAAGTATACACTGAAATAAAATTGGTACAGAAACAATTTTCACTGTAAATTTCACAAACAATTGCAAAGAAATGGCAAGTAACACACTGGGCCCTATTTTAACGATCTGAAACGCAAGTATCAAGCGCGAAACGCAAGTAACTTTGTGGGCGGATCTCGGGCGCTGTTGCTATTATACCGGCGGGATAAATGACTCTTGCAATGCAAATCTAAAATGTGTTGGTCTGAAGTAGCTTCATTATTAATAGGTGTGGTTTGGGCGTAACGTGAAATAAACCAATCAGAGCGACATCTCACATTCCCTTTAAGAGCAGGCGCGCTTGTTCCATGGCGGATTGCTATTATAACGGGCGGATTTGCCAGGAGCGGTTCACAGCCGAGGAGACCGACGTTCTCGTCAGGGCCGTAAAACACAGAGAAGTGACATTGTATGGGGATGGAGAAACACACCCAAATTAGCTTCGGTTAAACAGGCGTATAATAATTTGGGTAAATGTGTAAGCTAGATTTATGCCAATTTTTTTCACATCTTCAAAGTTTTGGACACCACAATGATTTCCCTCGTGTGGTAATATTTTTCCTTGTAATAATGTATGATTTGCAAAAATGAAAACTGCTGCTTCTGTGTGTAGGCTAGATGAGAGAAGCAAAGTGTATGCGCGTTGTGCACACGCTACATTGATTATGGCCAAGCATGCGCCCTTAAAATAGCATATGAATAACATGCGCAACGCGCCACTGACTTTAGACTAGGTTTTTCCTGGTCAGTGGCGGAATTGTTTTCTGAAACTGCAAAATAGCACCAGGGAATGTTTGCGCCGGAACACGCCTCCTCTTTGTGCTGAACCGCCCCCCGGGAGCGCAAGTTCATTCCCTAATTTACCGACGTGCGTCTGTGGAGGGAAAAGTCCGCTGTAAAATAGGAATGATACATGCGTCGGTGTACAAAGTCGGATGCAAGATAGGGCCCATTAAATTAAATGTGAAATTTTTTCTTCTACAATGTGCTCCAATGATCTTTGTTTTATTTACAATTCAAAAAAATTATTTGACAGAGTAGAAACTGATATAAATAGTTGTTCATTTGATTAGCCCACAATGGCTGTTCATGAATTAGTAGTTCAGTAGTTCAGAGTCAGTTATACAGAGTTTAATCTCTGTAGACAATCTTTACAAGAGAAAATCGTTAGGATGCTGATGCTTCGAACTATAATGCACATAAAAAGCAAATGAAGTTCAAGGAGATGTTTAAATAACCTTAGCTGCAATGAAACATGCTTAATGCCAGTGTCAATTATGAGACCTTCACAGACCATTACTTTGAAACAAAGTTTATTAAGTGACTGTGAAAGTGACGCAGAATAGTTTCTCTGCCTCTCTGAGGACAGATTACGAGATACGAGATTATTAAAATTCCAGCAATTACTTTTCACTGTTTATTTTTTGGTCAACTGTAAGGCCACTAGGGTAATCACTGCAGTTAAGTGCCTTTTAAAGCAACATTTATTGCTAAATAATCATCATAAAGTAGCAATCTTGTAACAGTCCTATGATATTTATCTTGCAAATATGAACTGGTTCACATCAAACAAAGTCTAATATTACATGCACAGTAATCATACGGTGGAAAGAAGAGTTATTTTTAGTTATATTGTTTATCTTTGCTTCATTCGCTGTAAAGTTCCCCATAATGCTTTTCCAAATGTTACCTTTCATGTAATACAGCTGTTTGGGAATGTAAACGCTCTGCAAAGTTTTAAATATCAAAGTGCATGACAAATAAAGTGAGTCTCCTAAGAGACGAAGGAAAGAGCTGATGCTGCAATGATTATTGTGATAGACAGATAGACAGAAGGATAGATAGATAGATAGATAGATAGATAGATAGATAGATAGATAGATAGATAGATAGATAGATAGATAGATAGATAGATAGATAGATAGATAAACAGACAGACAGACAGACAGATAGATAGATACAGACAAAAAGATAGATAAATAGATAGACAGAAGGACAGACAGACAGACAGACAGACAGACAGACAGATAGATAAATAGATAGATAGATAGATAGATAGATAGATAGATAGATAGATAGATAGATAGATAGATAGATAGATAGATAGATAGATAGATAGATAGATAGATAGATAGATAGATAGATAGATAGATAGATAGATAGATAAACAGACAGACAGACAGACAGACAGACAGATAGATAGATAGATAGATAGATAGATACAGACAAAAAGATAGATAAATAGATAGACAGAAGGACAGACAGACAGACAGACAGATAGATAGATAGATAGATAGATAGATAGATAGATAGATAGATAGATAGATAGATAGAAGGATAGATAGATAGATAGATAGATAGATAGACAGACAGACAGACAGACAGACAGACAGACAGACAGATAGACAGACAGATAGACAGAAGGATAGATAGATAGATAGATAGATAGATAGATAGATAGATAGATAGATAGATAGATAGATAGATAGATAGATAGATAGATAGATAGATAGATAGATAGATAGATAGATAGATAGATAGATAGATACACAGACAGACAGACAGACAGATAGATAGACAGAAGGATAGATAGATAGATAGATAGATAGACAGATGACAGACAGACAGACAGACAGACATACAGTATAGATAGACAGATAGAGGACAGATAGACAGATAGACAGACAAAAAAGTAAATAGAACTTTTTAGCCATAAAAAGTATACACTGAAATAAAATTGGTACGGAAACAATTGTCACTGTAAATTTCACAAACAATTGCAAAGAAATGGCAAGTAACACATACAATTAAATGTGACATTTTTTCTTCTACAATGTGCTGCAATGATCTTTGTTTTATTTACACTTCAAAAAAGACACAGAGTCTCTTCTCCTAAGAGACGGAGGAAAGAGCTGATGCTGCAATGATTATTGTGAGAAAATTCAAGTGTTTTTTGACCTTGGATGCATGTAAACCTACTGTAGGAGACTTTAAAATAGCAGAATACACGCACTTAAAAGTAGCATTTCATCCAAAAATAAAAATCTTTACTCACCCTTGTCGTTCCAAACCCGAATGTTGTGATTTCTCTAATGAAACACAGAAGGGGAACTGAAGAATCTTGAAAGACAAAAACCATAAAAACACTGTAAAAATATTTATTGTACAGCATATTTACAGGAAGACTACACCAAAGTCTTTACTCACTAAAAATCCTCAATGTCGCTTTTTAAATCAAATAAGAAACCTTTAAATGCATCACATCAATGTTCATCGATTTGCACGCATCTGAGCTACGGTTAAAGGGTGAATAATGACTAGTTTATATAAATATGACACAAAAAAATCAGTAAACTAAGAACAAAGTGGCTATTTGTAGCAGTTTTGGAGATTAAGGTATAGAATAAAACTCAGTAACAAACATGTTTTTAGTCCTGAGATGTCCAGCATTTAGCAATCTTAATAGCTTTTTGAATATTTCCTCATTTGCTGCTTAGATTAGTTGATGCTTTCCGAACCGTCTTCCAAAGGCGATCCGAGATAAGAAGCTAATAATCCCAGACGGAGCTCATTTTCTTTCTTTTTTTTTAGAGGGACGTGCAGGTGCTTTTGTTTCCGATTTTAACACTAAATTTCACAGGAACCGCTAATGACATTTCTTCACGGCTTCATTCATCCCGTAACGACCTTCCAGAACACCACAAAGAGGAGGATTTTTCTCCGGGAGAATTTTAAATTAAACGAGGCACTGAACAAACAACTAATACTTCAAGAAAAAGCATAAAGACAAAATTGAAAGCAACAAAGCTGGAAAATTAGCAAAAGGAAAATATCTGGCAGAGAAAAAAAAACTGTATTCCACTGTTTAGTCCGGAGTTAGTCAGGATGAATAAATAGATGCTTTCAGGATCATAGGGTCCTGGTTTCGGTGCTATTGAAAACTTCTTGACCTCTGACCTCAACTGTAGTAAGCCTGGCTTCACTGTGTCAGACATACAGCACTGAGAGAGACTCTTGAGCACAAGTCAACACGTTTCATTCGGCCCACTTCAGTCCTCTGTCATTCTCTGAAGGCCTTTTGTCATCTGGATCTCTTTCCCAGAATGCCTGAAGCTCATTGTGTGAACATGTCAATGCCGTGATGCTCCAGTTGTGCTCGGAGAAGGCCGTTCTCGCTCTTGAGCTCCTCTATCTGAAACCAGCAACAACGTAGAAGACAACAAGTCACACAGGCAAATGTTTTGTGTAATACTTACGTTCACTTTGATGCATTTGCAAGGCAATTTTATCCAAAGCGACTTACATTGTATTGAAGCTGTGCTTTTATTTTTCAATTCATGCATTCACTGAAACCCGTGACCTTTGCGTTGCTAGTGCCATGCTCTACCGTTTGAGCTACAGGAAGGCAGAAAAGAAAAGAAAAGAAAAGAAAAGAAAAGAAAAGAAAAGAAAAGAAAAGAAAAGAAAAGAAAAGAAAAGAAAAGAAAAGAAAAATTAAATGGAAATAAAATGGAATACAATAACATAATAGAAAAGAGAATAGAATAGAATAGAATAGAATAGAATAGAATAATAAAAATAATAAAATAAAAATAAAAATAGAATAGAATAAAATAGAATAAAAATAAAAAATAAAATAAAAAATAAAATAGAATAGCATAAAAGTATAGAAAAGAAAAGTAAAGAAAAGAAAAGAAAGTATAGAATAAAATAACATAACATTACATCTCTGTTTAATTGGACAGATATGTTTTAGCACCCTCTTCTGGTGCTGTTTAGCATGTTCAGCCCAGTAATGGGTTAATGAAATGATTGTGCTAATTAGTGACCTATGTGTCTTTCCAATGAAGGAGATACTGAGAATAGAATTGTGAGTGTGTGATTTGTCCCAACAAACATTGCAATATCCAAAATCCTTGTGGGGACATTTTTTGGTCCCCATGAGGAAGCTTACGGGTATAGACTATAGAAGAGGTAACGTGATTCCAGACTAAGATCCCTACGCATGATGTTAAAGGCGTACCTGCTGTCTGAGCAGCTCATTGTCCACCTGTACTCTCTCTGCTCTTCTCAAACTCTCCTGAAGCCTCTGCTGATGTTGCTTCAGCTCACTAATGTAATCACACGCCTTCGACAGGATCCCACCTTTACTCTGAGGAACATGAGGATACAGTTTCAAGGCATCTATTGTAAATCACAAGTCAAAAATGCATCATGCAACTCACCGCTGCAGTCTTGGCACCATCTACACCACAGTCTGGGATCATTTTCGAGAGCGTCACAATCCAGTTGTTGATTTTGTCTCGCCGCCGCCTTTCAACTGCAAATCAACAACAACAAGAAGATCAGAGGCGAAATCTAGGCCATATTGTCTAATATTGCAATATGTGTTCAGTCTATCAACGCTCTACTGACATCTGCAGGCAGATCTACTGTACATCAATGCCTGACGGTTTGGGATGGGAACAGTATTAGTTAGCTAGGGTATGTTGCTTTGATTCACAGAGTAAAGACTGTAAAGTAAAGTTCACTGACCTTCGTTATGTTGTGCTCTTCTCCTCTCATCTCTAGGGGTGCGCGGACTGTCCATTTTCCTACAGTAATAATGGGGGGGGGTTAATATGCATTATTTCACATATTTCTTCACTTTAGTATCTCAATATAGGCGTTTTAAAAGGCTTAACATCAGCAGCCTTATCTTAAAGAGAATTCCAAACAAAAAACCTACACCAGTATATAATGTGTGTAAATATATATATATATAATCATTTGTATTTATTTATACATACATATATACATATACTGTATATATATACAGTATGTGTGTGTGTGTGTGTGTGTGTGTGTGTGTGTGCATGCATGCAAGCAAATAAGTAAATGAATACATGCATAAATAATTTAAGAAAAGTATAAAAAGTAAATGAAATGAGACACACAAAAAATAAAAAAATAAAATATGCACATTTCATTTACTTTTTATACTTTTCTTAAATTATTTATGCATGTATTCATTTACTTATTTGCTTGCATGCATGCACACACACACACACACACACACACACACACTAATTTTAAATTTAGTTAATCTTTTATTAAAATATGCTTTGGGACATAATAATAATAATAATAAATAAAATTAATTGAACAAAAGTATAATCTTTAAATGTATAAAAGCGCCAGATAGTCTGGTCAATGCATGTTTTTTTCCTTGCAATAATTGCACAAAATTTTAATTACTGGTCAGTATTGTTTAAAGTGTGTGTTCATTTCAGTCAGAGTTATGAAATCAGTTGATATGTCACAGGTTTTGTCCATCCTTCTGTTAGACTGTCTCACAAATGAATTATGTTGAATATCCGTCAGCTTTTTACAGCACAATTAGATAATACCAGTTTAGCTCAAACAATTACCAAGCAATGATTAATTTTGTTCAGTCTGTGTGTAAAAAGGTCGCATTTGCAATTAAAGAAAAAACACTTCAGCAAAACATGGTCAGGTCAAAGTGTCTGAATAATTTTTAACAAATAAATAAAAGAGGCAAAGTGTACATCGCAGGTGGCTTGGAAGACGTGGGTAATCGTTAATTGTTTTTTTTGTGTTTGTTTTTTGCTGCAGATGAAACGTATGTTTTCGCGCAGGTGCAGTGTGAGAACTGACACTATATATTATAAAGTATACTATATATACTATATATACTTTATATACTATAAAGTCAGAATTGCGTGAAATAAAGTCAGAATTGCGTGTTATAAAGTCCGAATTCTGACTTTTTTTCTCACAATTGCGACTTTATATCACTCAATTCTGACTTTATAACACGCAATTGCGAGTTTATATCTCGCAATTCTGACATCTTTTCTCAGAATTGTGAGATATAAACTCACAACTGTGAGATATAAAGTCCAATTCTAAGGAAAAAAAGGCTGACTTTTTTTTTTTTTTTTACCTCAGAATAGTTTAAATATCTCACAATTCTGACTTTATAACACGCAATTGCGACTTTATATCGTGCAATTCTGACTTTATATCTCGCAATTGCGACTTTATCTCTCAGAATTGCGACTTTATTTCCCAGAATTACGACTTTATAACACGCAATTCTGACTTTATATCTCGCAATTGCGACTTTATTTCTCAGAATTGCGACTTTATATCTCGCAATTGCGACTTTATTTCCCAGAATTGCGACTTTATATCTCGCAATTCTGACTTTATATCTCGCAATTGCGACTTTATTTCCCAGAATTGCGACTTTATAACACGCAATTCTGACTTTATATCTCGCAATTGCGACTTTATTTCTCAGAATTGCGACTTTATATCTCGCAATTGCGACTTTATTTCTCAGAATTGCGACTTTATTTCTCACAATTCTGACTTCATATCTCGCAATTGTGAGAAAAAAAGTCAGAATTGTGAGATAAAAAAGTCGCAATTATTATTATTTATTTATTATTCATTGGCGGAAACAAGCTTCCATACGATATAGTCACGAGGAGCGACCAAAATTTCCAACATGCCAGAAATTCATCCGAACATCCAATTGCCGGTCGGGACGGGAGAGGTTAATCGCCTCTCGTTTGCCCCTGTACACTGCACGACAAAGATGAAAATCGGCCCAACCCGAAAAAGAGTCGCACAAGTCAGAATTTGGCTCAAAATCGGACGAAAAATGCACAGTGTATGCCTGCCTTAAAGCACAGTTTCATCACCCTAAAGACGGCCCTGAGTATGACAAGCTTAGCTTCAGCTTTGTAAGGTTACAGCTAGCATTAGTGTGGATTGGCAGATCCCTCCGTAAGGTCTCTCTGCCCTTCGTGTGTGTGTGTGTGTGTGTGTGATCTCGAGGGAGTCTCGGCATCGGCTGTGTTCATTACGTTATAAATTGCAGTGCTGAAACAGCTGCCGAAGCCCGACTTTAGCCAAATGACACAACTGTTCTCCGAGCGTAATCTTCCCTCAGGTATGCGCTTTAATGAAGTCACGACTCGCAAAACGCCACGGAGGAAGCGAGACGCTTTCAAATGCAAACTAACAAAAAGTGAAGATGCTTTATTTACTCTTCAGGGCATCTCTTTATATCTAGCACTATATACAGAAGAAGTGACCTCAGAATACGAATGTTCCATGTTAAACTACAGAAACATGACACTGGTCAACTTAAAGGTGAAGTGTGTAAATTCTGCACCACCAGTGGCACCAAATGGAATTGCAACGTATTTTGGACAATCATATTGGCTCAGCCAGTTTGAGACGGGACTATCTGCAAAACATTGGAAGACAAGCATGCTGAGTGTCTTAAACTTCATTATTATTTTTGCAGTTATTTTTGTTGCGTGCATGCTTATTTATTTCTATATACACTATATGGACAAAAGTATTGGTACATCTGATCATTTCACCAAGTGGGACTGCAATGACATCGCATTATAAATACATAGACATTAATATTGTATACATTGATTTTAATATGGATTTGTTCCCCATTTTGCAGCTCTAACAGCTTCCACTCTTCTCAAAAGGCTTTCCACAAGATTTTGGAGTGTTTCTGTGGGAATTTTTGCCCATGTTGGACGAGAACGCCAGGCTCGCAATCTCCGTTCCAGTTCATCCCAAAAGTGTTGGATGGGGTTGAGATCTCTGATCAAATGATCATGTGATCGAAATCTCTTGACTCTGTGTGAGCCAGTCTTCCAGACCAAACTCATCCAACCATGGGTGTGTCCGAAATCACCCCCTGTACCCTTAAAAAGGGCACGATTTCAGGGGACAGCCATTTATAGTGGTGTCAAAACAATAGTTGACGTTACCGAGCGCACTCATTCAATCCCACAATGCACTGCAATAACGATTGTACAAACGATGTACGCTCAATGCCTAGATAATACTCATAACGTATACACCTGTGGCAATGGGTCTTAGTGAAACACCTGAATTCAATAATCAAGAGGTGTGTCACAATACTTTTGTCCATATAGTGCATTTTACTCAATTTTTACTCAATAGAAATAGCATAGAAATTACACTCTATACCTTTAAGAGACAGTTTTGGGTTTACAGTGGCTTAAGGGAATGTAAAGTTTTTTCTCACCAGTTAAAACCTTCATGCTGTTGTGTGTTGAGTTCATCTCTGCAGAAAAGGGGCACATTTATTTGAGACATTTCAAAAAAACACTTTCATTGCGTAATTTCAGCTTAAAGGAATATGGAGCATTACAGAAACAGCTTGATTGGATCTTTTGCTGACTGATATTCACATAAACAGACAAATATTACAAGAAATATACTGGACTTTCCTACAACCTACAATTTATGTAGTATTTATAGTGTGCATACAATAAGAAAAATGTTGGAAGATCTACATTTGCTTAAATCTAGGATGTGCAGCAGAGCAAACCATCATATTTGACAATATTTTTGAGACATTTTGCACGAAATTTGATGATGAAAACATCAAATGGGAAAAAAGCACACAGATAAAACTAATTTATTAGTAAATACTATTATAGTATATAAATAATACAAAAAAAATAACACTGGTACTGTGTATCTGTGTGATCAGCATTTCATTCCGCATGCAACCCACACTCTCTAACTACAGTGGCTTTTATCCCAGGAAATAAACCCGAGGGATTTGTAATTCTAATGGAAGAAAGAAAGATTAGGACTCTTGTGGAATTCATTACTCTGCAGATTTCGCATGAGCTGCAAAAGCTGTGCGTGTCCAAAAGAAGGAAATAATCAAACAAGAATGACTGAAACAAACGCGTGACTCTTCAGTAGGATTTTTCTACTGAGCCTATTTTGGAGGATGAGAATGTTGCAACCGCACAAACGCGTGAGCATCGCCCGTTTTCACAACACTTCTGCTTCTGAAGAGTAAAAACAGCACCTTCAGAAGGAAGCACAACAAACCACAATGATCCTGTCAAAAACCAGAATCGTGACAAACAGCCCTGTTTTCATATGGAGCGGGATCCCAAGGTTAAACGGAGAGCAAGGAACATGCAAAAGTGCAACACAGAGCATACCTGTCAACATTTGGATACCAAAATATGGGAGATCTGAACGGGGGCAGGCTAAATATACATTAATTGCGCAGATATTAACATAAATAAATACATAATCTCTGTATTACATACGTAATACATTACATACATAGGGCCCTATTTTGCACCCAGCGCAATTGACTTTGTACACCGACACATGTATCATTCATATTTTGCACCCGACGCACAGCGGACTTTTCCCTCCACAGACGCACGCCGGTAAATAAGGGAATGAGCTTGCGCTCCCGGGGGCGGTTCAGTGAAAAGAGGAGGCGTGTTCCGGCGCAAACGTTCCCTGGTGCTATTTTGCAGCTTCAGAAAACAATTCCGCCACAGACCAGGAAAAACCTAGTCTAAAGTCAGCCCATGTTATTCAAATGCTATTTTAAGGGCGCCTGCTTGGCCATAATCAATGTAGCGTGTGCACAACGCACATACACTTTGCTTATCTCATCTAGCCTACACACTGACACAGCAGTTCTCATTTTTAGAAAACCATACATTATTACAAGGAACAATATGAACACACGAGGGAAATCATTGTTGTGTCCATGAAGATGTAAAAAAATAGGCATAAATCTAGCTTACACATTTACCCAAATTATTATACGCATGTTTAACCGAAGCTAATTTGGTTGGGTTTCTCCATCCCCATACAATGTCAAGTCAAGTCATCTTCATTTATAAAGCGCTTTTAACAATGTAGGTTGTTTCAAAGCAGCTTTACAGAGATAAGCGTATAATTTAAGGTAACAGAGATTGTTTTGGCTTTATAGCGGTTCTTTAATAAAGTTATTTTCCAGCTAAAGTTAGACAATGTCACTTCTCTGTGTTTTATACGGCCCTGACGAGAACGTCGGTCTCCTCGGCTGTGAACCGCTCCTGGCAAATCCGCCGTTATAATAGCAATCCGCCATGTAACAAGCACGCCTGCTCTTAAAGGGAATGTGAGATGTCGCTCTGATTGGTTTATTTCACGTTACGCCCAAACCACACCTATGAGTAATGAAGCTACGTCAGACCAACACATTTTAGATTTGCGTCGGGCGAGACCCGCCCACAAAGTTACTAGCGTTTCGCGTTTGATACTTGCATTTCAGATCGTTAAAATAGGGCCCATAGTCTCCTCTGCCATCTCTCTCATGTTCGTCCATCCTTGGGATGCTGCTGTTCTTCTTCACTAAACTAAACTAAAACTACTTCAGCGGACCTTTAAGTAACCGGGATTAAGTATTCTTAACCAATGAAATTAGCTGCAGGGCGGGATTTCTGGTTTGCGCCCTGTGGGATTTATTTGTATTTTTTTTATATATAGAAAGATTAAAAATACGGGAGAAATAAGGGAAAATATTTAAACGGGTTGATAGCGGGATAGCAATGTAAAATACGTGAGAATCCCGGGAAAAATGGGAGGGTTGACAGGTATGACAAAGAGCCTGCAGACAATGGCCCTTTCCCAAATGGCACCCTAAGCACTCGTGGTCTTCCTACGAGTCCGCACTTTCGTGACGTAATGCCTCTCTGACTGTCGGGAAGAAGTCTGCTGCGGAGTCCGCATCAGTACGGACTCGGCAAAAGTGCGCATCGAGGGTGCATATCGACCGCAAAGGGGGCGCTCGCGAGCACCCTTCTGAGGTGTTACGACCTGTGTTTATGTAGCTTATTGTTTTTCTATTTTTTTCTGTGTTCTTCTTCTCTTCCTTGTTTTGTCTGATTTCAAACAGGTTATCCAATGATGGGCTGTGAGAAAGCCATTGGTTGCCCAATCGGGGCGTGGCCTTTATAAGGACGCTGCTGGAACTCGTCTGGGAGCTCATTGTTGGTTCGGTCGTACTCGGGTTGAGAGCTCCGGAATCTCTCCTCCTTGTTTATTTTGAATTAATTTGAGCTCTGTTTTTGGCAGGGAGTTAGGTAAGTTAAATGTATTTTCTTTTGTTATCGGATTAGGTTATTAATTTTCTCCTCTTTTTTTTTTTTTAGATTGTTTTGTTTGTTATTTTGGCCTTCAGGGGACACCCTGAAGAGATGCTCTTCATTTCACTTGTTATTCTTGAATAAATGTATTACTTTTTCTGCTTAGCTTTTGTGTATGTGTTTGATTATCTGGGTTCGTGATTCATTGCTGGGATTCCATTTCCACAACCCAACATAATTTATTACGTCTCCTTAGTGTTTTTATATTCCCCTAGAGTCGGGGTGTAATATGAGGCCTAAAATGACAAATGGGACACCCTACGGTCTCACGGACTTAACGGACACGCGGCAGCCATTTTAAGTCCACAAGACCGAAAGTGCCTATGAAGTGTGCCATTTGGGACAGGGCCAATCACTCCCTGGGTAAATCCCATCCCAAATTCGATGCAGACGAGGACGATTCGGTATCGGTTCAGTAATAGACCATAACCGATTATAACGTACTGGCGCTTTTCTGACGTCATTTGTCGAGACGTGAGTGCGAGTAATTAAAAAGGCTCCAACTACTTTAAAAGCCTACATCTAGGCACATTTCGGCTTTTACGAACAACCTGGTAAGCACGACCTGGAGAAGACACACGCTGTGTCTGTGTGTAAATCATGTCACGCACAAATAAAATATTCAGGGGGTAATACCACTAACTTGAGAAACCACGTCAGCCGGTTTCACCCCGAGCTGTTAGCGCCTGGCAGAGTCTGACTGCTTGTATGTATTGACAAAATTGTATACATGTGAAGTAAAACTGAAAATTGAGGATGCAGTGCATCGTGATATCGAACTGAACTGAATCGATGACATGATAATCGTAATCGAACCGAACCGTGAGACCAGTGTAGGTTCACACCCCCAATGACACGCTATTATTTGACCTATAAAATGTGTAAATGTGTGTCATTCAATACTAATTTATGGGTTATGCTTTAATGGACAACACCTGTGGGTGTAAATGCAAGATTTTTGCAGACTGAAGGACGATCTTCTGTGGTAAAGTGACACTAAGATACAGATCTTAAAAATAGGACTGTGCAACTTAATCGCATGCAAAATAAAAATATGTGTTTACATAATATATGTGTGTGTACTGTGTATAATTATTTTGTATATATAAACACACACACATGCATGTATATATTTAAGAAAAATTTGTTATTTATATATAATATTAATTATGTATAAACATATATACATGCAAATATTTCTTAACTATATACATGAATATGTGTGTATTTATATACAAAATAATTATACACAGCACACACACACATACTGTATGTTATGTAAACACAAACTTTTATTTTGGATGCGATTAATCACGATTAATTAAAGGCACAATATGTAACTTTTTTGCTTTAAAAATAACAAAAATCACTATATCTATGTTATATATATTTTTTAGTTGTGTACTTACATTATCCCGACTGTTTCCAACAACTTTCAAACCAGGAGAAATTTGTAATTTAATTCGAAGACACGTCCCGTTTCTTTATTTCCGTTTTGTCGCCGTCAATGGCGTCATATCCGCGTCGTCCCTGGTTTCCGCTCGTACTGCCATAGCAACCAGAGCCCTCTGATAGTAACCAAAGCGACAGACGTGGACAACTGTGGAGTTCGCAATGTCTATCTGCACGCTGTTGTTGTTTCGTTCAAACATTATGGACCATGGCAAGCAGACTTTGGATAAAAAAGGAGAACTAAAACGAGAATCAATATCAGCGCGGTGTTTTCGAGATGCCGAGAGCTCCACGTCCGAGACTTCGACCGCTCCTACATGTCCTTTATTAAACAGGTGAGCACATTTACATAAAACTAATCAATGTTATATAGTTCAACAATGATAAAATGTTAGAATATGATCTGTATGTTATTCTAATGTTGATCTAGCTTACTGCTAGTCTCATACAGACAAACTAACACAAATTTCAACACATTTAAATGCAGTTTAGTGTGATAGTGTAATGTTAGACCAAGTGAAACAGCGCTGCGTTACCTCACAAGTTTAATTTGTCTAATAAACTGACCTGTGAGTAGTAATTCTGCACTTGCGTGTAGTTCGGTAGAATGAAATGTCCATATTCCTTTTATATCCGCGGGACTCGCGTCGCGTGTGGAGCTGATAGCTGTCTCTTAGCAATCCCGAACTGCTTCATATCACAGTCATGATAAAAACATCGATGTATTCAGTCATCCATAAACATTATTAGATCGGTCGGCTCGACGTTGACGACAAGATCCATAATTCTTAGCAAATGTTGCGTCATCAAACTACGCCTCTGTTATTGTAAGAGGTTAGCGACCCCTAGCGGCGAAAAAATTACATACTGTACGTTTAAGCCCTATTAAAAACATAACACCTGTTTTGTGCCTTTTTTTGTACTTACACGGTGTAAGTGTGTGTGCGTGGAGCTAGAGTCCGCTGAGAGGCAGAGAGCAGAGCATCTGAAGGAGTCATCATCACGTAGAATTGACCTAAACCAGAGACGACAGATGTTGTAAACACTAAAATCAAATCACATTTACTGCCACTGAGAGAACTCGTGTTTATTCTGATGAGAGATTTATTGTACGATTATGTAGAGTCTATAAGTTCACAACCAAAGGGATGAACAGAATCACTACAATATTATTTATATACTGTACATATATACATTATAAATAATTGTATTATAAATATTATACAATTTGATATATATATATATGTGTGTGTGTGTGTGTGTATGTGTGTATATGTGTGTGTGTATGTGTGTATATGCACACATATAATAATAACAATGATGATGACAATAATAATATTTATTATTATATACACTAGCAGTCAAAAAATAAATTGGAATAATATTTTTTTAATGTTTGTGAAAGAACGATCTTATGCTCACCAAGGCTGCATTTGTTTGATCAAAACAGTGCAAGTAAAACAGTAATATTTTAAGTAATTTTATTTAATTTTTTTTCTGTGTGAATATATTTTTAAATATAATTTATTCCTGTGATCAAAGCTGAATTTTCAGCATCATTACTCCAGTCTTCAGTGTCACATGATCCTTCAGAAATCATTCTAATATGATGGTTTGATGCTCAAGAAACATTTATGATTATTATCAATGTTGAAATATTTAATATTTTTGTGTAAACTGTGATACACTACTAATAAAATGTGTGGGGTAGGTAAGACAACGATAAAGAAATGTATTTATTTTTTACTCAGCAAGGACACTTTTATTATATTTAAATAAAAGATTATATTTCAAATAAATGCTGTTTGTTGAACTTTCAAATAATCCTGGAACAAAAATCAACTTAAAATTGGTTGTACTGTATATAAAAAATAAATAGTATGCAGCTGCTTTAAAATAATAAATCAAATTGATAAATTAAATATTTTCCAGATAAAAAGATAAAATAATGAGATTAAGGATCTTTCATTCATAACTGAATACAAATGAGTACAAAAATAAGTCTGGCATCATCACGTGGATATTTTAGACTCTTGAGGACCGAAGTCATTGTGAAATGCAGATAATAGCACACACACCTTACTCTGAAAGTAGACTAAACAACTACATTACTTGGTAGAAGAATTCTTCATCCTGATAATTATTAGTTAGACCCATTCCTCCACTTTCCATGTTTTTTGAGACATCCTCTGACTGGCTGCTCAATCTATTGAAGTGTGTTGTGATTCTGTACGTGTGTGAGGCGGCAGATCTCAAACCTGTCGTTTGTGTGAATGTGTGTTCGGCTGCTGTTCCCTCGCTCACAGACGATGCTGGGTAATACACACATCGCGCCTCCTCTCTGTCACCTTCATTACCGAAAGAGTTTTGAATTACTGTCTGGGAGAAAACAATGCATAAACGTTAACATCTGGCGATTTGGTTATGGCTGAGTTTGTGTAAATATGCATTATCTGCTCCGACACGTTGTCATGTTCTGCTGTGTGATGTTGAATGAGACTCATGTTGAACCATAATGAAGTACGAACATGCAGATTTCATACCGGCGGGGATCCAGTGATATTAACCGGCTCTCCGACTTCACTTCTACCCTCCAGTATTTGATCTGAGACAGGGATCACTCGGTATGACACCTGAGGACGACAGAGAATCCAAAATTAAACACCTCCTTACTATATACAGGGTTCATACAGAGACTGTAAAATTCAATTCCAGGACTTTTCACGCACTACTTTCTTGGTTTTCACGGACTGAGATCTCACTTATTAGACAATATCTTTATTATCTTTCAAATTCTATAAAAGGTAAAAGGATAAATAAAAATAATCTAATAAAACAAAACAGTACAAATAATAAAGTGCAGCACATGCAATGACTGTGGAAACCTTAATCGTTGAAAGGATACTATGACAAAGACATCGCTTTCCTTTATTCAAACAGATTTTTTCTCGCATGAATATATGATTGACCTGAAGAATGAAGGATGTATCATATACTTCGATATTTATATGAGCAATATCACGCTCATAGCCATGTGAAATGACTCTATATCTGTATTAGACGAGCTGCAGCATTAATTTTGTGTGAAAAGATTGTTTTATCAATAAAATTAAACACTATTTTTACATATATTGTCTTTCAATAAATCAAGTGCTTTTCAAGTAGCTTTTCTTAAATATGGCTGATTTCAATAGTTTTCCAGGACTTCAATTTAAACGTCAAGCCCTTTAAGCATCTTGTACGAACCCTGTATATAGTAGGCGAAAAACACCTATAATAAGTGTTTATATTCGGACTATTTCTATTCGGACTGGTTCGTGCGTGACTCGTCATAGACATAAACAAGGAGAAGTAGTTCCGGCTACAATGTTCTTCCGCAAGTTCTGTTTATTAATCGCAAGAGCGCCGAAAGTTACGGACTGCCGCTCTATTGATAATAACCCTGGTTTCAAATAATAAAAAACAATATAGTATTTAAAGACAAAAAACAATATAGTATTTAAAGACAAAAAACAATATAGCATTTAAAGACAAAAAACCAAGGCTGCATCTGAAATCACATATACTTCCCTAATATATAGTAGGCATTATGCAGTATGTGACAAAAGTATGCCTGAACTCATAAGAGAGAAGGCAAAAAGTCCCCGGATGATCTACTGCTTCCGGCAGATTCTGAAGTGTGCATACGATGGACACTTTACTATCCCATGAGGCCACAGGAGAGGATTTATGAATGACAGAGAAGCGACACAACAGACGCTGATAGATCACGTGATAATGACAACATGGCGAATGTCGTACATCAAGATTACATTCATACTAAACACACTCATACTATATAGAATGTACTTTTTTAGCGTTCAGAAAGTAGAGAATGCGATATAGATTTTTTTTTTTATATTATCCCATATTGATTCTTAATGCCTTTTTTCAGCGGATCTATAGAGCACCTTTAGCACCATTTCCATGACGTTTGTTTTATTTTCCAGATGTTTTCAGGTGTTCAATATCCCGATTCACACTGGATAAGTATTATCCGGGGACCTCATGTGATTTAGAAATTTACATAAACCCCGCCCCCGGGAACACATTTATAGATTATCATGACAGAATATGCTAATCAATGATTTAGAAGATAGTTAACTCCACATCAGCAACATAATTCATCAACTAACCATTCAGAAATGTCCTGTTGCTTCTACATGTTGTCACTTCTTCTCGAGTCTCTCCATCATTGTCTGACTCCGGTTTGAACATAAAAGACTAAAAGTTTTTGAAATTTTCAGTGCATGTGTGTGTGAGGTAAAAGGACACGAGCTCTTGAAGCTCCGCCCTCTGTGCCGGGAGCAGCAGCTCATTTGCATTTAAAGGAACAGACACAAAACGGTGTGTTTTTGCTCTCCCTCAAAAAGTGACAATTGTAACATGCGATATAAAAATATCTGTGGGGTATATTGAGCTAAAATTTCACAAACATGCTCTGGGGACATCAGAGACTTATTTTACATCTTATGAAAGGGCATTATACCACCCCTTTAAAGTCCCCCTGTAGTCAATAATTTTATTCCTTAAAGCTCACCTTTGATCACCAAAATTACATTTTTTTTTTAAATTCCTTGAAAATGTTTTTATTCATGCCTTAAAATATCTTGAATGTAACTCGACACCCTTGCCTCATTTAGCATACGTGGTTCTATGAATATGCAAATGATCCCCGCCTCCACTCACTCACTCAGCTCAGAGATCCACTGGTTGACGATCACACGTTGATCTGATTGGTTACAAGGTAGTTTGTGACGTCAGAAACACCAGCGATTTCAAAGCGTGTTTTTGAGACTGTCTTTGGTTCACTGCAGTTTTAAGGAGGAAATACTCAGCAATGGTGTCGACTTATGAATTTACACATTTGTCTTAAAGCGTATTAAAAACACCACATAGACACCACATAAACAACATTAAAAGCTGGATTTTCACCACAGTGGGACTTTAAATGATACTTTAGCTGATATTGCACAGCAAGATATGATGTGATTAAGGTATCGCAACATCTCGACATCCAAAACGAGAGAGTCTGCTGATTTTTGTCGACCTAAATTGCAGGGAAAATGTCATGATTAACTATAAAGTGTTCATGGAAAAGTTTCCAGCGTCTCCTGGCTGAATTCTCCATTCATCCATTTAATAATCCTCCCTCCAGTCCATGCAGAGAGCTGTGCATGATCTAATTTAAAGGTCTAAAACGACACAGTTGTTCACTGAAAGAATACGCATTTGTGAATGCCCCTTAACAGCCCCCCCCTCCAATCATCTGTCATGTGACCCGCCTTCTGACTGACATGTGACACAGGCCCAGTGCCAATCCCAGTGAGAGATTAGAATCACATGACTGTCGGTGCAAATAGGTGAAACTCAAGAAAACGATATGCATAAATAAAATAAAGCTATTTTCAATGTCCATTTATGTACTTTTCCCCCCTAAAATCTCATTACTGTAATTTTGCTATTCCTATTATTCTCAGTGGTTGTTCTCATTATATTAGAGGGGGGAAAAATACTAATGTTTTTTATTCAATATTTTTAATATTGTTTAATCAGCATAAATTAAATACTACCATAATGTATAACTATACGATTTTAATAAAATCCCTCCTTTTTTTGCATTAAAGTAATGACCAAATAACTCATCCTTCATTCCTGAAATATAATTTTCTTGCATTTTGAGGTAAAACCACACAGATACGGTACTTGGCCGAGTTTATAAGGTTCCCATTACGAGAGACAAAAATCATGCAGAGAAATGAACTATGGCATCGACATCGGTTTAATCCTCCTCTGAAAAAGCCTGACTCTAATAAAGGAGTTAATCTATGACGGCACTGAAAGGACACTCACCTGTCCTCCAGGCTCTTCTGTGTGAAACTGATAGTGAACGTTTCCGTCCACACGAGCTAAAGGACGAGGATCACCGGCGACTGCCACACCTGCAGAATTGAATAAAGTTCATCGGCATCAAAATAATTTGAGTTTATATTTTATAATTAATAGCACTTATAAGTAATCTAAAAGTATCTCGATTAACATGAAATATAATGCATATAACATGTATAATAAAGAATAGATCAAACAAAGTGTTCAAGATCATTTATAGCACATCATACTGTTGAAACAGTGCTAAACTACACAGAACTAAAGCAAATATCTTGGGAATTAAGAAGAACATCAGGAAAAGAGAGAACCGTAACAAATAAAGCATGCATCATGTGACCAACACAACTTAATAACAGACATACCTTCAGCTATTTGTACAACCTTCTTTTCTTGATTTTTGTGACTGCAGATAAACTTGTTCCTGTGACGCATAAAAGTACAATATCAAGGTCATCAACTTTTTTTTTTTTTTTACAATCACAATCCCTTCTCAGAAGTTGTTGGTCTCTACGCATACAAAACAATTCTGAGGACCAGCAGAACAGTGTTGAAGAAGATGCACAATGCATCAAATTGCATTATTAAAAATATATTTTCTTCAATCATTGTCTTCACAGTGCATTCCTGTATCTCTGATAGCTCTCTGTGAGAATCTGAGCTGCGGATAAACAGTGTGATGCATTACCTGTGTGAAGAGTGTGTGTTGAGCTGCAGCTGATCCATCAGTGCTCTGACTCTCACACACACAGATCATGATCACGGGAACAAACACTCCAGTCATGTGAGATTCTGCTTCTTCTTCTGAGGCTTAATGGCAGCAGTACTGCCACCAACTGGAGTGAGGAAATAACATTATTATATTTAAATAAATATATAAATGTAAACGTTTAATATACATATATCTATATGGTTTTTTTTATTATTTTGTGTTTTATTTTATATTTATTTGATCAAAAATACAGAAAAAAACTGTAATAATGCGAAATATTATTACAATTTAAAATAACTGAATATATTATAATTTATTCCTGTGATCAAAGGTGGATTTTCAGCATCTTTACTCCAGTCTTCAGTGTCACATGATCCTTCAGAAATCATTATCATATGCTGATTTATTATCAATGTTGGGAACAGCTGTGCTGCTTAATATTTGTTTGGAACCTGTAATACTTTTTCAGGATTCATCAAAAAAATGTTAAAACAGGATTTATTCAAAACAGAAATCTTTTCTAACAATATATTTTTTTTACTATCCTTTTTATCACTTTAACACATCCTTGCTCAATAAAAGTATTAATTTATTTCAAAAAAAGAAAGAAAAAAATTACTGACCCCAAACTTTGGAACAGTATAATCTAAATAAATGCTGTTTTGTTTGTTTTTGCTTTTTATTCATCAAAGAATCCAAGAAAAAAAAAAAAAGTATGGCAGGTTATTAAAAAAAGATTAAGCAGCACAACTGTTTCCAACATTGATAATAAATCATCATATTAGAATGATTTCTGAAGGATCATGTGACACTGAAGACTGGAGTAATGTTGATCACATAAATTACAGTTTACTATATATTTACATAGAAAACAGCTATTTTACATTGTAATAATATTTCTATAATAAAATGTTTTTTACATTTTATTTTTGATCAAATAAATGCAGGTTTGATGAGCTGAAGAGACTTCTTTCAAAAACATTAAAATAGTAATGTTTCCAAATGTTCCATGTTTCCAATGTATACACACACATATATGAACAAAACTCCGAGCAACTTTAAGAAATCTATATTTGTGTTAAATTAAACTTACCTATAATCAAAATATTATTACACACAAATTCAAGCTCTTAGTTTTACATAAAAAAATAAGGGCACTGGTTAATTTTGACTGAAGTCTTTTCATTGTGACCACCAGATGTCCTCCTTTCGAGCGCTTCAGTGAATCATTTTGCCAATACATTTAGTTTCTAATTCTTAGAAAGTTGCGTTTTTCTCACCACTTATTGTAATAATTTCGTTTAATATTGAGTGAAGTCTAGATATGCTGGCAGCGCTGCGTTTAGTAACAACCATAGACTGTAAAAAATAGGTAACAACAGTCAGTCACACGACCTTTAACCTACTTGCATAGGAACCAATTTTAAGTCCGTTTCAGCTCGAGTGCAAGAACACCCAAAGTTACTGATTGGCCACAGCTCAGCTTTTGATTGACAGCTCCCAGATCTGAGCAGTTCTATTGGCTCACAGAACGGGCGTACGCTAAACCCCGCCCCTAATGGTGTCACACCACTATCGCTCCGGATAGATCCTTCTGCTGAAGTTCACCGATGCCCGGCGTCGAACAGAGGAAGGTCCACGATGAGTGCCCGAGTTCTGGTCGGAGTTAAACGGGTCATTGATTATGCTGTCAAGGTACACATCATACAAAACACACGCTAATGCTTTTAATTATGAATAAACACGGTGTTGTCCTGCTTTGGACAGTTTATGGCATGGAAAAGAGCTGAGTGTAGGCCAGCTGCTCTGTTGAATGAGGATAGCTCTATAAACTTGGTTGTTTGATGAAGGTCAGCGTTATTAATATTGTTGTTTTAATTAATATCTGACGAAACTACTTACAATCATGGCCGCGGGATCATAATAATGAACTATATTCTACTGTAAACAACTGTCCAGCTGTATTTACACGTTGCGTAACATATTAATTAGTGCTGTTAAATCGATTAAACGCATCTAACACAAAAGTTGGTGTATATATGAGTACATATGAGTATATATTATATATATATAGGCACACACACATATTAACAAACACAAACTTTTGTGATTAATTGCAATTAATCGATTTGACAGCACTAATAATGCATATGAAAGTGTGAAAAAATGAAATACATATGATCTTTTAATATGACTGCAGGAATTCCTAAAAAGAAAGGTTGTCACATTTAATCAGGGTTAATGTTAAAGTTTATATTATTAATATCCATTGTCAAAACATGTGGGTCACCGTTAATGGACATATTTTATTTTCCATCTGTTGTCTATATATATGTAATTGCATTTAGGCAATTTTTTATATGCACATGCTGAGATTTATATTTAATATGTAAGAAAATGGCATAATTTATCAAGTACTTTTATCCAAAGTTATTTGTATAATTACACTCTTGTTTAAAATATAGGGGAAGAAGGGACATTTTATTAGACAAACTTATGAATTCATCGTCTTTTTGATTTTGAATTGATCATTTTTTTATAAAAAATATTAAACAGAATTGATAAGAAAATGTATTAAAAATATTAAAAGATCACTGACAACAACAAAAAAAGTGTCATTGTTGAGATTACTTGATTTTCAAGATACAAAACATTTTTTTATTACATTAACTTATTTTATTGATCACTTAATTAGCAACATTTTGTTTAACATAGTATGCAGATCTACAACATTTGCTTACATGTGTTATACTCTGATTTAGTCTGTAATCTTTGTTCTTTTGACCTTCTATTATGGCCTTTATCAAGAAATCAGATTACAGATGAGTTGCTATGCTGTGATTTATTGATCTGTCAGATCATATTGATCAGGCTAGTTACCAATACATCGTCAAATGTCCCAAATATGTGTCGTTGTGATCTTTTCAAATCAGATTCTAATGAGCTAGAGCTGGATGTTCGATGTGAATGTGTAATTTGTGATCCTGAAACCTCTGATCTGACTCGGTCGGTTATGATCCAGTACGCCTTATATAGGGATATTGATCTGACAGTATGTGTCCTCAACACTGCTTGAGTGTCAGACCGATCAGTGTGTGTTGTCTGCGTGCCGTGTGTATTATGAAACGGCCTCTGTTGTATGTATCAGTCTCTGTGTCCTTCATGCCACTCTTGGAATAGTATGTGCACAGGTCATCTGAGGTCAAACATGTCGCCTCTGACTGTGAATGTTTTGGATAACCTCCAGTTAAACCTTGTAAAAGTCAAGTCACATTTATATATATATATATAGTGCTTTTTACAATACAGATTGTTTTAAAGCAGCTTTACAGAGATAACAGGAAAATAATGCAACAAACAAAGTTTGTTTCCAGAAGAAAATAGCGTCACAGTCCAGCTTAAGTTCGTTCAAAGGTTTGGAGGTTTCACCATGAAAACAACTTATCCTTGTTCTTTAAAAATGTCTGACATTAATTTAGTGATCAAATGTAGGAAATATGATAATATATTGTAATTATAATTTAAATCGGACTACTTTTCAAATTGTATTTCATAAACCAACATCTCAGGAAAACGTTATGGGGTTTCAAATCAAAAAATGACTTTCTGTTCCTGAACAGGGCATTGATTTCATACATGTAGAGGACATCAGGACTTACGTCATGTTTATCAGGCATTTTGGGAGACACAACAAGAGAATATGGAAATAAATTATACATCAATATTCCTATGAAATATTAGATATTATTATTATTAAAATTTTGCTAATTATTACTCCAATTATTACACTTCTTTTTCCATTAAATGTTGCTCCAAGAAGACATTAATGTGCACATTAGAGACAGTGTATAGATATATTGCATTGAATGGGAATATTAATTTATGGCCATTTTACCCACATACTGCATAAAGTAAAATGGTGTATCAATTCATTCCGTTATATCTTTCATAACATAGTTGAGAATCATTTTTATACAAATTTTGGAAACACCAAAATGTATTGGTGATTGAAAAAAAAAAAAACATTGTTTTTGCCTATACATATAATTTCATGTCATTTTATTTTTTAAACAACTGAGTCCTGGTGTCCACTACAGAGGGCATAGCATAACGTATGAATAAAATATCATTTTTCAAAAAAGTTTTTTTTTTTTTTACCATTTGTTTCTTATGCTCTAAACAGTGTGATGACATGGAAAAAAAAAACCTACATTCAAAAAACTTTTTTTGTCTGCGTCTCAGGAGGATATGAAAAGCTTTGTGTTTTTTGTTCATGTTCTGTAAAGTTTGACTCATGCTTTTTTGCTTAAAGGTGAAGACCCAACTTTATGCATGTTTTGTAAGATTCCCCTAACTGTTAAACATGCTTTATCAGATTGTCCTGGACTTAAAGGGATGGTTCGGAGTAATTTCAGCATAGGGTCCTCCTTTGCACCGTGACCTCGAGCCAAACACCCGTAAAAGTCCTGGCAGAAAGCGATGCGTACGGATGTAGTGTAAACGACGCCCAGATCCAGGAATTTGGAAAGTTTTATAAATGCTTGTATTTTCAGATCAACACTTCAAAGGTATTTCGAATATCATCCAGTTCACTAGCTTTTCCCTTACACTTGTGAGTTTTGCAAAGGACTTTTACAGGCTTTTCCCAAATCACGCAAGTGACCTCGACGTCCAGGTTAGCGGTAGCCGTTAGCGGTAGCATTAGCCGTCAGGCAAGTGTTATTTAAATAAACTCCTGATGTACTTACAAACTTTCCAATGCCTCGTTTTATGAGTACAGAACCTATTTGTACCACTGTAGAAGTTTGGTGCCATTCTGGGCATTATTAGTGGGGTAATTTACGAGATACAGCCTTGGATCCATTAGCGCCTGCACTAAGCCGTCCGGCTGATATCTCTAAATAAGCTCTAACTTTAATAATGTTCGACCGAGGGGAAAAAGGCTTCTGGGGGGGTGTTTGACTCGAGGTCATGGTGCAAAGGACCCTAGGTTGAAATTACTCTGAACCATCCCTTTAATACAAGTAGAATGCTCTTTTATGAAATTACCTCGCTTAAGGACTTATTTAGTAAGGATTTTTTTTTATCATATGTTAATTTAAAAAATCTTGTATGATATGACTTGCTGTTTTTGTTTGTTTGGTTTTTATTGTATTTATATGATATTTGTATTTGTGTAATCTAATTTTTGCGCTGAAAATATCTTTGAATGCTGACATGGCACTAAACAATCTGAATCTGTTCACGTTCTGTATGATTACTCCTCTGTGTCTCTGTCTCTGTCCACCTCAGATCCGGGTCAAGCCGGACCACACAGGAGTGGTTACAGACGGCGTCAAGCATTCGATGAACCCCTTCTGTGAGATCGCGGTGGAGGAGGCCGTCAGACTCAAGGAGAAGAAGCTTGTGAAGGAGATCGTGGCCGTCAGCTGTGGTCCTCAGCAGGTTCAGGTAAGAAATACACAAGTTATATATATTTTTATTTATATATAGTATATTTGGGGTGTAACGATACCCTCATGTTACGATTCGATACATATCACGATACTGAACTCATGATACGATATTATTGCAATACTCCAAAACACATAAAAGGTTTAAAAAAAAATAAAAAAATTAACTGTTGATTAAAATGCTAAATTTGATATTACATTGTGTGTGTAAATGAATAGTCTTGGATTTGGTGCTGGAAACCCAACGCACCGGACAATAGAGACACCAGAATAACAATATTCATGATTCTGAAGCTGAAAACAGAATTATTGTAGACGAATATGCTTGCACTCTGTCACTGACTAGATACAGGTGAAACTCGAAAAAGTTATAATTTTGATGATTATGGCTTATAGCTTATGAAAACCCCAAACTCAAAATCTCAGAAAATTAGAATATTACATAGAATATTACATGAAATCAATTAAAAAAAGGATTTTAAATACAGAAATGTCGGCCCTCTGAAAAGTATAATCATGCATATGTATATAGTGATATATACTGAATATATTAGTTTCACCTTTTAATTTGAATTACTGAAATACACAAACTTTTGCACGATATTCCAATTTTTTTATATTTAAAATAATGTAGGCCACTTTTTTCTGGTAACATTAGACATTTGGCATTGTCGTTATGCCAACTTGCATCATTATACATTATATTCAACATTATATATAGCAGTTTAATGTAGTACTGACACTAAAACTCTGTAAACGTATACCTATAAACACAGTAATTTTTGGTGAACTGTCCATGATACATATTGATGCATTTTTGTATTGCGATATATTGTGACACAATATATTGTTACACTCCTATATATATCTCGAATGGCTCTTTAATCGTTAATCTACTTTGATGTCGTAGTCTGCAAGTCGGATGCACATATTAACTTCATTCCTGAACGAATCAGCCGTTTGAATGAATCAAATGAATGAATGACTCAATGATTTACTCATTTAGACATTTACCACCACCTACAGTTTTAGTTTCTTATTAAAGTCCCCCTGTGGTGAAAATCAAGTTTTTAATGTTGTTTATTTCTTTATGTGGTGTTTTTAATATGCTTTAAGACGAACTCATGTGTAAGTTCATAAGTCGACACCATTGCTGAGTATTTCCTCCTTAAAACTGCAGTGAACCAAAGACAGTCTCAAAAACACGCTTTGAAATCGCTGGTGTTTCTGACGTCACAAACGACCTTGTAACCAATCACGTAAATGCGCGGGCGGGCTTTAGCATATCATCAGCTGCGATACAGGGGAGTCCCGAGAGAAGCCAGGTTATCTTGGTATATTTTTTTTTGTTGGTATGAATAATTGGGTACATTTAGCAATATTGCGGCCGGGTGAATTATGTATGTGTATTAAGATGTTATGATAAACATGCCTTTATCCACTGATGTTCTGACTTATTCAAAGCGTTTCTAAGGGTGCTGATTGTTAGAAGGCAGACTGAGATGGCGAACGGGAACATGGTTCGTGTATCATTAGTAGGGCTGTCACTTTTGTGAAAAAATCCTGTTTGATTTTTTTGAGACATAAGTGTTCATTGAATCGATTGTAAAATCGATTTTCCATGTCTAAAGACGTTTACATTTTAAACGCCAAATATGGGCAAATCCACGGACAACTAACAGGCATGAGGACGAACGTAAAGAGGGCGCACCGCGCTTGAGACGCACAAGTCAGTAATATTTCTGATGATTTATTGGCGTGAAGTTTCGTGCACAATGACAAACAGGTGTGCAACATTCTCGGAAAAACAATAAGCCATAACATCAATGAAAAACATTACTGCAGTCTTCAACATGGCTGTGTTTACCATTAGAAATGTCAAACAAATTTCGACTGCGATTGTAGCCCGAATCTGTATCTGTATGCATGAGACTTTCTGAATACCGGCAGAATTCACATTTTTTGTAGTAAAAAGAGACACATAATGCAGAAGCATAATCTGCTGTTATGTGTGTTTGTCACAGCTGCTGTGACGCGTGTTCACTGCGGGCGTATCGTGACGAGCTGGATGCGCTCCGAGAGAAGGCCGTTAAAATCTATTCCCTATTTTCGTTTTCGAAACTTGTGTTGGTTGGTCCGATCGAACGTAAAGTGACAGCCCTAATCATTAGCATTATTAGCTGTTTGATAACATAGTCAAGCAAAAGGCTAATTATATTCATTACCGTTATAAAGAGCAACACCGCTGTGCAGCGTTTACCTCAGTAAGTTGAGCGAGTGCATCTCTGAGCTGCTGTGAGTGAGTGGAGGCGGGGCTCATTTGCATATTCATAGAACCGCGTATACTAAATGAGGGTGTAGAGATACATTTAAGGCATGAAGATATATTTTTCACAGGAAAAAAAAACATTTAAACGTCATTTTGGTGATCAACGGATCAAATTATTGAGTACAGGGGGACTTTAAGAGTTTCGTGTCTTTTTGTTCTTTTACTACATGCGGAGAAAATATAAAATATTATAAATTTCCTGGTGCGTTACGTTAATATCTGTGTTGCAGGAGACAATCCGGACTGCTCTGGCCATGGGTGCGGACCGCGGGATACATGTGGAAGTGTCTGGAAAAGACTACGAGACGCTTGGTCCCCTGCAGGTCTCCAAGATCATGGCTGCTCTCGCTAAGAAAGAGGAAGCCGATCTGATTATTCTGGGTAAACAGGTAGCTGACGGTTCATTATTGTGCAGTATTAACAAATTACTGAATATTCATCAGTTGGTTTCATGATATTGTGTAATCTTCCTCTGTTAGGCCATAGATGATGACTGCAATCAAACTGGACAGATGACGGCAGCTCTATTGGACTGGCCGCAGGTTTGTTCCCATCTGTGTATTTAGTAATGTTTATAAAGAAAGCATCACTATTATTATGGATCTGAAGACCCTTGCATCATGGTAGTGATTTTTGCATGAGCATTTTTCTTTTTTAATGTACATGTAGCGACAATAACCTTCTCGTCACTTAGAGGTGTTGTAGGATTATTTTTGACGCGTTCAAACAAGATGCTTTCAGTCCAATACTGGAATTATCCCTTTATTTGTCACAGTTTCGATGCCAAAACACATTATAATCCACAAGTTTGCATGTCAACATACGATCCTGACACGGTCAACAAATTGTTTGTTTCCCTCATTAGTTACACCTGACTGCACTTGCTCTCTGGCTACATGTATACTTATTAAACCCAGACTCCACCCAGTGTCCAACAGTGGAACTACAACATATTATAAATAGAGCATAATGGCTCTTTCACCGTGTCCTAACTACACGCAACACGCGATAAAAGGTTATTCTTCATGTTAATCAGAGTGTTTGTCCTAACCAGCCGCGGCGGTGACACGCAACGATTCTATTTTCTATTTTTCTGCGACGTCGCGCTGGAACAACAAACACAAAGTGTGGCAATGATAATCTCTGTACTGTTTATGTGCTTTATTTAATGTTAAAAGCGTGTCATGTGACTTTGAATATCATTTAGTGCTCCAGCTTTGTAGCTGTAAAAGCAACAATGGATAATTCACCTCAGATCTTGAAATGAAACAAATGGAAACAAGAACGTTCAAACTGTGAACAAACAAGTGTATTCTTTGACAAAGATTGTTTTAGTAACTCAGTAGCCTATGTATTTGAATAATGTTTAAATGGTGTAATATTTGTGAATTTGATTATGTAGCTACCTATCCATTTTCTTGCGAGTGCCGTTGAGATTACTCTCTGGTGCCGCGAGACTCCGCCCACACGCTGTTCTGATTGGCTGACTCTGCCCACATGCTGTTCTGATTGGCTGTGGGTGATTGATTTTGACGCATCTCGCAGTCGCGTCGCGTCTAGTGTGGACAGACAAATTATTTGTCGCTGGAATCTTATCCCATCTCGTCTGGTTAGGAAATTGAGTCTAAATTGATATTTGCTCTGCCTGTTATGTCACATTTCTTTCTGGACTGAGAGTGACCCCTCTCCCGAATTCCCCCGAATTATTTTATCATTTTCTAGGGAACGTTTGCATCTGAGTTGACCTTAGAAGGAGGCAAGCTGAAGGTGGTGAGAGAAATTGATGGTGGATTGGAGACCATTATGATCAATATGCCAGCCGTTGTGACCGCTGACCTCCGTCTCAACACTCCCAGATACGCCACGCTGCCCAACATCATGGTACAGTAATGCAACACCGTACGGCTCTGTGCACACATACGGATTAAAGTTTTTTTGGTAACACTTTACAATAAGATTTATTAGTTAATATTAGTTAGTGTATTAACTAACATGAACTAACCATGAGCAATACATTTGTTACTGTATTTGTTAATCTTTGTTAATGCTAGTTAATAAAAATACAGCTATTCATTGTTTGTTCATGTTAGTTCACAGTGCATTATCTAATGTTAACAAGATTTTAATTAAGTATTAGTAAATGGTGAAATTAACATTTACAAAGATTAATAAATGCTGTATAAGTGCAGGTCATTATTAGTTCATGCTAACTAATTTAGTTAACTAATGTTAAGCAATTAACCTCATTGTAAAGTGTTACCGTTTTTTTTTTTTCTAGCAATACCAGGATCATGGGTTTGATTCCCAGGGAATGCATGAACTGATCAAATGCAAACTTTGAATGCAATTTAAGTTGCTTTGGATAAAACTGTCTGCTAAATGCATATATGTAAATGTATACACTACTGGTATACAAAAATACAGTAAAATTCTGAAATATTACTACAATTTAAAGTTACTGTTTTCTATGTGAATATATTTAAAACATTTATTTATTTCTGTGATCAAAGCTGAATTTTCCGCATCGTTACTCCAGTTTTCAGTCACATGATCCTTCAGTAATCAGACTAATATGCTAATATTTTAATATTTCACAATATTGTTGTTTTTACTTTATTTTTGATTGTATAAATGCAGCCTTGTCAACAAACATAAAAAATTTAAATTTGTCAAGGACTCTGATGTAAGGCTAAGATGTTTTAGTGATCCATCTCATTGGTTTTACTGGATTTTTCTTCTTCTTTACTGATTTTCTATTGAGAATTAGCATTTTCAAGTGGTTCCCTCAGGATTTTTAGATGGGAAAAGCACTTTTCAATTTAAATTAATGAAATTCTATGGTTAAATTGAATAAAACATAACATTAAAATAAAACATGTCAATAAAACATTAAATTGACGAGACGTAATTTTTCAAATGACCAACATAAGTGGAAAGCAGGGAAGAAAACATCCTGCAAAACTTGTACCATATGGCATGTATTAGTTGTATTTTTTGTGCCTCCATAGAAAGCAAAGAAAAAGAAGATTGCGAATGTGAAGCCTGCGGACCTGGGAGTGGACGTGAGCTCACGGTTGGAGGTGCTCAATGTGGACGAACCTGCGCAGAGACTCGCTGGAGTGAAAGTGGAGACCGTCGAGGATCTGGTGGGAAAACTGAAAGAGGCTGGAAGAATATAGAGGAACTAGATGCAGTGCAGACTAACAATGAAGGTAAGGATATAATATCACACTCACTAACCTGCTTCTCAAAAATGTTTTGCACAAATAATAAATTTAGCGTTGGCTAAAGTAGTTCCAGGCAGGTTTTGACCGCATTACAGCTACATATCACTTCGCCAAATGATTTCAGTTATTTCAAAGGTCCTTATATCCGACAGCAAAAGAACCAAAACCCACAACGACACTGACCAAGCAAATAAATATATTAAACAATAGGATTAAAACCACAAATTGTTTCCAAGTAATTACATTTAATTATCTATGGAAAGCACTCTCTCTTTTTCCTGCTACAGGCACATAAACGAAACATTCACGCACATTGAAAATTGTCAGCACTGCCCTGCGACTTTATCAATAAAATAGATTCGCATCTGCAAAACTAAACAGCATTTCTCAATATTGAGGCAGCTGTTTTTGAAGCACTTAAACTTACAGTTTCACAGACTCAGGTAATTCACACACGCTTAATCTTTCTCTCTCTCTCTCTCTCTCTCTCTCTCTAATAACTGCATTAGTCTGCATATCAATGTCTCAAGCCTCCGTTACTAGCTCTAAAATTACATTTATTATGAATTAGCAATAGAGGCTTGGGATGAGATGCGTAAGAAATTAGTTTGACGCAAGAGCGTTTTAAAAAGAAAAATGTCAGAAATTAAAAAAAAAAATCTTTAGTATTAGGAGAATAATTGACTCCAGTCCATTGAATTATTAGGAAAATAATGCACACCCAAGGTGTAACGTGATTTATTATTATTATTAAAAAATATTTTTCTAATAATTCAACAGCTCAGGGTGAATTATTCCTTACTTAATGCGACAACTGAGCAATACCTTTGTTATACGAGATTTACTTTATTAATACAAATACAGCTACTCATTGTTAGTTCATGTTAGCTCAGGTCTATTAAAGGTTGTATCAGCGATTGCAGGCCCAAACATAAATGATCACATTCAACTAATCTTTCCTAACGATCCGCTAGCTGCCCGCCCCATAAGCATGCCGTCAAAAAACCGCGTCTCTGTAGGCAGCCTAGGCTCTGAGATCTGCACACAAAAACAGTTGGTTTCACCAACCACTCAAAACCAAAATAAATAGTGTTCCAACCAATCACAGACAGTGTTGTGAGGTTTTCGCGTGCAGCCGTCATAGGCAGCCGTGCACGAGCGCAGAACCTCACAACACCCACCCCTGTTTTTGACGTCCTGCTTATGGGGCGGGCAGCTAGCGGATCGTTAGGAAAGATTAGATGAATGTGATCGTTTATGTTTGGGCCTGCAATCGCTGATACAAGCTTTAACTGATACAGCTTTTGATTTTATTAATGTGTTGGCTAATGTTGAAATGAACATGAACTAAGGTTAATATATGCTTTAGAAGTCTTTTTCATTGTTAGTTCTACTAATGTTAACAAATTAAACCTTATTTACTGATTAAACAAATAAAACATGAGGTCTAGAAAAACAAAAAGCTGCTTTATTCAACATGGAAGCAGGTTGCCTTCTTTTAGGCTGCCACAAAGTAACAAAAAGAAAAATGTCATGTAGTTTGAATAGGTATAATTCATGTTATATTTTGTCCTTTTTTGTTTTCTGTAGGTCTTTTGTAACTGGTGATGGAGCAAACTACTGTTGATCAAACTTTGAGGCCAGTAAAGTCTGCATCGGGCCCGTCACAAATCCAGACCAGACCCATGTAGTTTATATAGTATCTGTGTTTTGACCCTAATGTTCTTGTGAATGCTGAGAGACACTGATCCATCGACGCCCACCCGTCCCAGCGAGGGCTCACCAGTTCTTCTGTGCATTATAAGAAACACGACATCAATATATAGGGATCACTTTAAGCCATTATATTTGTTTTATTGATATGTTCAGTCAAAATCAGAACTGTCTGTGCTTCCTGACATTTATTGCGTTATGAAAAACTAGTGTACTTTGAATGAGGCTTAGAGTTTATTGATGTTGTTTAAAGTTAAGCATCATTTTTAACCAGACAGTGTCTCTCAGCATGAAGAAAGAGTAAACCACGTTACCACAAGCGCCTCTAAATGAGTCCTGATTGTACAGTATCATTTGATGACAATAAAAAGTTGTCTTTTTCATATGCATATCATTATTGTGAGTCTCAATCCTTCTGCTCTTAAAGCTGCAGTGTAATATTTGTGATGTTAAAATACTTTTTCCTATCCCAGTCCTGAGACAACTGTACAGAGACGACATGCTGTTGTGGTTTATATGTCCATTTATGTCAAGATTTGAGCTTGTTGTCTAACCTGTTGTGTGGGGAAATGATTTGGAAACACAGAGGTTTACTGGTAAACAAAGGAAGAGCTGGGACGCATGTGGGTTCTGCTGAATGAAGACATCAGGTAATCTCTCACAGTTCTCTTGTTTATCCTGTGGTGTACGATTACTTTTCAAAGCCGTTCTGCACGCTATTTTAATAATCTGCATGCTGCATGGAGAGAACTTGGCATCTCAATAGTAGTGTGTTGCTCTTCAAAAATTTAACTAAAGAAATTACGTTAAAATTAAGGACGGTCTTATACTCTAGGAGTTGCTTGGTCCTTAACAAATCCAAAACCTCCATTGGATCCCAATCAAATTTCAGGATTTTTGTCTGGAGACTTTTGTCCACTGAAAGGATGATTTTGTATATCCATAGTCAGTGGTTCTCAATCTTTTTGGCTCCAAGGTCCCCCATTGTCCACAACATATTCAAAGACTCCATAACTTTTTCAGTTGTTTATGTTTTACTGGAATATTGTTTTTAAAAACAAATGCAGTCAAAAAATTCTATAAAATATTTTACAGCTAAGCACAGCTAGAAGTATATATATTCATAATTATTTATCATGTTAATTTTGATCATTTATGTGATTTTGAGGTCTAGGAATCACACCAGTTTCTTAAACCAGTTGTAAAGGGGGTGAATAATAATAATAATAATAAAAAAGAATTCGATTTTATTTTGGCTTATATATACTGGTACTATTACTATATAATAGTACATATATAAGCCAACGTTTATTGTACATATTTTAGTGATATATGTGTGTATGTATAGGCCTGTATAATAATAATAATAATAATTCATTACATTTATATAGCGCTTTTCTCGGCACTCAAAGCGCTTTACATAGAAGGGGCAATCTCCTCAACCACCACCAATGTGCAGCATCCACTTGGATGATGCGACGGCAGCCATATTGTGCCAGAACGCCCACCACACACCAGCTTACTGGTGGAGAGGAGACAGAGTGATGAAGCCAATCAGTATGTGGGGATGATTAGGAGGCCATGATGGACAGAGGCCACTGGGCAAATTTGGCCAGGATGCCGGGGTTACACCCCTACTCTTTCGAAAGACATCCTGGGATTTTTAATGACCACAGAGAGTCAGGACCTCAGTTTAACGTCTCATCCGAAGGACGGTGCTCTTTGACAGTATAGTGTCCCCGTCACTATACTGGGGCATTAGGACCCACACAGACCACAGGGTGAGCACCCCCTGCTGGCCTCACTAACACCTCTTCCAGCAGCAACTTGGTTTTCTCAGGATGTCTCCCATCCAGGTACTAACCAGGCTCAGCCCTGCTTAGCTTCAGTGGCAGTGTATGTCAAATATGTATCAAAATTTCTATGTATGTAAAATATAGGCCTATATGTAAACAAGCAATATATATATAAATTGTATTAAAAAAAAATATATATATATATATACATTTTATTTTTAATACAATTAAAAAATGTTACAGTTTTGCTTGTAAGTAGTAATCAATACAAATTAGTGCAGGTATTATTTTTATGGAGAGTTCATCAACAATTCTGTCATAATTTTGTCGACCTCATGTTGTTGTTCTGAACCTGTAATGTATGTTTCTTTCTTTCTTTCTTTCTTTCTTTCTTTCTTTCTTTCTTTCTTTCTTTCTTTCTTTCTTTCTTTCTTTCTTTCTTTCTTTCTTTCTTTCTTTCTTTCTTTCTTTCTTTCTTTCTTCTGTGGAACACAAGGTGCTATTATTATTATGCAGATTTGTATTTGGGGGAGAATTATGCAATGAACGTGAAGATGGAGGCTGTCAGTCACTAACAATTTTCTGTACGTCTCTTTTGTTTTCCACGGAAGAAAGAATGTCGTACATGTTTGAAATTACAATTTGGTTTGAACTGGAACTATCGCTTTAAACGCAGGACGCTAAGCCCCGCCCACTCATACACTTGTGTGACTGATGGAATGATTTCTCCAGGTAATTCTCACCTGGACGGAGGAGTTTTGGGAATTTCTCAGGGATGTGGAGTGACTTCACAGCTATTCATCAGTTTTCGAAGGAATATGACTTCATCATCAAAATTAAAACTCTGACCTGCAGCTTTAGTTTGAGTTTGTCGACATGCAGACGCGGTTTAGTTTGATTTGTGTTCTTTTGTTCTTCATTGCAGGTAAGTCAAAATCTAATCTCATCATTTATACCAATAAATGAATATATTATTATTCATTTTATTGTAAGTGACAGTCTTTAACATAACTCAGACTGAGTAAAAAGCTTAATTCGTCTATTATTATTATCACGATATCAATATGCAGCAAACACTTACGTTGTGACACATTGCATTTCTACTATGGCAACGTCATAACAACGTAGAATTGTAAGATAGGTAATGGTATTGTTTATGGATTGTGATACTGGTTTACTGGAAATGGATAATATAACTAAAATTCTAATTTTATTCGGAAAATATTATATAGCGTAGCCTACATAAAGCAAAATGTATGTTAATAAAGGCCTTCTGAAGTGAAGTGATGCATTTGTGTAAGAAAAATATCCATATTTAAAACTTTATGGACTAAAATAACTAGCTTCCGGCAGACGTTTATTTACCCATTAAATATGGATATTTTTCTTACACAAACGCATCGCTTCACTTCAGAAGGCCTTTATTAACCCCAGATCACTTTAATCATGAATGGATGCGCTTTGATGGACTTCCAAAGACATACAGCCATTCACTGCCATTATAAAGCTTGGAAGAGCCAGGACATTTTTTAATATAACTCCGATTGTATTCGTCTGAAAGAAGAATATCATACACCTAGGATGGTTGCAGGGTGAGTAAGTCATGGGCTAATTTTCATTTTTGGGTGAACTAACCCATTAAAGGCACACTATGCAGTTTCCGTTTTTCTCAAACAGCGTCAACCTAGCGTTTTTCTAGAGTCGCTGTGGAGTACTTGTGTTTAACGTTACTGTCGTAAATACCACTCATGCAGAGCCGTCTCTGATCGCCATGATTCACTTCTGTAATGTGTGCTAGTGTCTTCCATAGAGGCAGCTTCATATTTTTTGATGTATGTGACGTCGTGCCGTAAAGCAAGTCGTGATTCTCGCGAGATTTGTCGGGGTGCCACTTCTCAAACAGGGTTCCCGCGGGGTCTTAAAAAGTCTTAAAAAGTCTTAAATTCTGAACTTTAAATTGAAGGCCTTAAAACGTCTTAAAAACAGCCAGATTTTCATCCGCGGTCTTAAATTTCATTTAGTCAGGTCTTAAAAAAGATTTTACCCTCGTTCATTTCCAGAAACGCTGGCCGCAGAAAGTTATTACAAAGTAGCAAAAAAGTATCGAAGTCGCTCGCCAAGAGGCAGTTCACATATCGCGTCTTTTTCGCGCTCAAGTTCATTCAAATGTAGGCGCGCGGTAAGCGACGCGCTCGTTTCTTTCCAGGCGCAGCGACATGAAAAAAGACATGAAGGATGCGGGTGCACCCAAACACTACGGGTGTTTTTCTCTTCTCCGTAAATAAATCTAGTAGCAGAGCTACAGCAAGTGTTTTTCGGCGGTGGAAATCCATTAGCCACTAAAACTTGTCATTGTGAAGAGCGCAGTGCATGGTTGCATAGCAACGACAGACGCCACAGGAAAATCGGACCGAATTTTACTATTAATAATAAAAGATAAGCTAAACTGTATTGTAAATGTCAGTAAATAATTTTTTATAAAAAGAATGAGTCAAAAAAGATAAATTAAAGTCTGAAATATGTGAGGTTTATCTTTTTATAAAAACCTTTTTTGTCAACTTTATTTGAACTTGTACATGTTAGTATATAACATGTTGCAAGACACTTTTAAAATCTGGCTATCATTTTTAATCGTATTATTTTAATGTTTATGTTAGTGTGTATTGATGCTAATTTTATTTGTTATTTGCTGTTTTTCGACATAAAACTTGGTGAATTGATTTCATTGTGTAGTATTAGTACTCTTTGAACAGGATTCTGTGATAACTGGTAATTTTTGGCACTATAATAATTAAATTAAATGTTCATGCCATTTCATCTCTAGTTATGATCAACTATGATCAACTAAAATCAACTAATTATGTGTTTTTTACAGTAGGCCTATAATATGCAAAGTAGCCTACAATTTTCTATAAAAAAATTATATCTGATTCTGTTCTTTTCTCTGACACGCGTTGTTGGGTCTGGAAGGTTACTAATGTGATTGCTTTATCTGTAAATTAAGTTAATGCTTTTTCAATTACTGAATTTTTTTGGCAATGCGTCGTGTAGGTCTTAAATTTCAATCTTTATGGTCTTAAAATGTCTTAAAAAGGTCTTGAATTTGACTAACTGAAACCTGCAGGAACCCGGCTCAAACCTGCATTACTGGTTTTGCTAGCGGCTACCCGCTTTGTTATCGGGATGATTCGCCCTACTACGAGTTCGTTTAGCATCAAAATGATTTCAAAGCTGTTATATTAAGGTACAAATCTTGCATAATGGCCCTGATCTTTGGTTCGATGTCAACATTGTGACAACGCTATAACAACCTTCACAACACAACGTAGTTATAGCAACCTTTTGGCCATGTTGTTAAAACGTTGTTAGAAGGTTGTGCCAACGTTCTGTGTTTGACATAATGTCAGTGATTGCAACACAAAAACTGTTATGTGCATTTTCATCTACAATTACATATAAAGCCTTATGAAATCCTTGTGGTGTGGTATTATAATAATAGCAGTTTTTCAATCGTTTTTGTCCTTAAAAAAAAAAAACCTGTTTTCAGTCACTAACTTAGTAATCTTGGTCAGTAGTCTTCTTAGATGTTTTTACTTGTACGCTTGCAAACACCCACAACACTGTAACATCACGGCAGAGTTTTGCAAGAAGTATTATTACTCTTTTTTTTGTCCCCTAATACTATAGGTAACGTATGTTATCTGACCATCTCCCCCACGGGACCCATATCGGTTGAAGCTCTTGTGGGCACCAATGTGACGCTCGGCGTGTCTCACGCTGGTGTCTCTCGGCCTGAGGTCATGTGGTTTATGGGAGACCGTCTGATCGCCAGATGGACCGTTGGTGACAGCTCACTTTCAGGTGTTGCTTTAGACGTTTTAAAACCAGAACAGGACGGATCCCTCACCTTCAGAAATGTGTCCCTTAGTTATAACGGGACATACACTGTGGAAATGACTAAAATCGGGGAGGCAAAGGTCAGCGCTACATTTGACCTCTTTGTTTACGGTGAGTATGGAGAATATGGCTGAGAATACAGTATGTGTGTGTGGTAACATTATAATTAGTGATAGACAGTTATTGATTGTTTATATTTGGCTGCACTGATCAATAACTGATTAACAAAACCTACTGGTTTGAACGTGTAGCTAGCAGCCTTGTCAAATAGATTTAGCTTTTTATTTTTTTGGATAAGTATTTTGGGTAACACTTTATTTTACAGTGTCTTTGTTATATGTTACATGTAATTACCATAGTAATAACAGTAAATGATGCATAATTACATGCAACTAACCCTCAACCAAATCCTACCCTAACCCTATGGTATTTACATGTAGTTGCTTAATATTACTCAGTACTTAAATATATAATTACACTGTAACAATAATACCTTAAAATAAAGTGTAACCGTATTTTGTAAAGCAAGTGTTACATTTTTTTATTTCAACCGTTAAATTATATTTTTCATATACACCTTGTTCTTTAGATGCCATTTAAAAAAAAAAAAAACATTCATAATGTACGTTGTAATGCATTATACATATCTTTTCATAAATAATTGTAACCAAAGTTAAAAATGCATAATAATATTTGCAGATTCCTTGTTACATCTAAAATGTAACATTGGCCGATAAAATGTAACAGTGGCCGATAAATCTAAAATCATATTTTTTGATAATTTTTGAAAGCCTGATTACAAAAACAAAAGTCATGTCTCAAGCAATTCAACATAAATCAAACAAAAAAAAAGTACAGTAGCCTAGTTTAAACGAGTGTGAGTTTTAAAATAAATTTTACACTCCTGTGGCCAACTTTCCTTACCAAAAAAATAAATAAAATCGAATCATATTTCAAGCTACTCAAACCATCATGGCGAACAGCGCTCATCTGAAGAGTCTCGGCTGAAGGAAATAATCCATTATTTATCGGCTTTAATACATCAGCCTAAATTTTCTTATCGAGCCGATTATAACATTTAAAAATGAACATATATCGTCCGATACCGATATGTTGGCCGATATATCTTGCATCCTTAATATGTTCATGAATAAAATTAAAGCTGCAGTCTGTAGTTTTTTCTCTTTGTCGCCATCTCTGTTCAAAATCTGCAATTGCAGTTATTCACAGAATTATCAACTTTACGTGGGTTGTGCCTCGGCACGGCACAGCGCGGATGAATCCGATGTTTTGAGGAGAATGTGCGGCTGTCAGTCGCCGCCGGTGTGATCCTGGCATTCGCAATCACAGATTATACATTTGGGAAGTATGACCAACATAAGAGTTTTCACCGGAAAATGTCGTCTGAACAAGTAACATCCACTTCTGTTCTGACCAAAAAAGCATTGCAGTAAATCGCGCTGATTAAATCTAACGATCGCTTATATCACGTCAAATCGTGCAAATTATACTTTGTTTTCAAATTGATAATGTTAACAACAGCAGCAATTGCGTGACTACATTTAATGCCCTTCCGATATTATTCTTGTATTCGCATGGGCCGGTTGCAGTCTCTTTTTTTCTCCGAAGTCTTTCGCGTTTGTTCGGGTGAATCTCCAGTTGTCACTTTCTGGATCCGCCATCAAATTGATAAGTTTAATTATATCAAGTGCTGTGAGAAAAGGCTATAAAACTCCACCTCCAACATCCTCACACTCATCGCCGACTAGCCGAGATTCTTCTTTATGTGGACAGATGTGACATAATGACGCAAACACATGCTCGAATTTCCCGCGGAAATCCACCAGTACCACTGGAATTAAAAACATTATTACAAGCTTACCGTTTTGAATCGAGCTAAGGCAAGCGGATAGTTTTGAACACTGGCTGGTTTTGTACATGCTCAATTTTTATTTTGTATAATTTTTTACCCAAAAAAGCTACGGACTGCAGCTTTAAAGCTACACTGTGTAGGATTTTCTCCCATCTAGCGGTGAAATTGTTTATGACTACCAACTGAATATTACTTTCTAGCCCCTCCCATTCCGAGTGCGTTTTAACTCCTACGGTGGCCGTATTATTTCAAATCTGCCGGCAGTCGCGAGTAATCTCCCCCTCGCATTCGTCACGGTGCCACTAAGTGTCAAAACACGAAAGGCGAAGCTTGAATTTCCAGGTATGACCCTCTTTGGCACATGTATTTTCAAGATGGAGGCGCAACATGGCTGCCGCCATTCGAGCGACTCACTCGTATGTATTCTAAATGGCATTCTAATATTCTAAATTCTACGCTTACGAGAATACTTGATTAGTTGGTAGAAGTAATTACACATTAATGAGCACATATCATTTTGAAAGAACAAAGTGTTTTTTGCTAAGAATCAACTTAAAAAATGACAGTGTAGCTTTAAGCTATAATTATTTTAAAGCACTTATATTGAGCTATCGCTTTTCCTAAAGGCTGTCATTATTTACTAGTTTAGCTATTGTTCCTTGTCTCATGACACATGCATATAAGAGTATTTAATAAGTGTATTTGCACCTTCAGCAGAAAAATCAGTGTTGGAGTTTGTAAGCGTGATTAATTTCCATGAGTCTCTTTCTCAATAGATATCCTCATGAATGCATCCCTGCACACTGATTCAGATGATGACGCCGTTGAGGGTGAAGCGAAGTTCACCTTGTATTACCGCACAATGCGAGGGGAGGCCAAAGAGGCGAGGTGGTGTTTTAATGGGATCCAGGTAAAAAATGCATCTCGTTATTCCATCGCTGGAAAGAAACTCACAATTAACCAGCCCAGTAGGAGTGACGCGGGTCGCTACTCTGTATTACTAACCAACCCGTTCAGCAATGAGACGCTTCACAGGAACGTCACGGTGCTGTGTGAGTATATATGGGAATGTTTATGACTCTAGGATCTTGTTACCTTAGGCAGAATGTCATTAAGATGCTTCTACTTTCCCAACAGTAGCCCGTTTCATTTCCTACATCTTATGTTCCCTCTTTTGCTGCCCTTAGATGGACCAGATAAGCCCGTTCTCAAGGTCAGTCCCACAAAAGCAGTCTTTGTTTCGGGAGAGTCTCTGTTCCTCTCCTGTCGGGCCGAGGGTGAACCGACCCCCTCCACCTCGTGGTTTTTCAATGGCGAGTCTATTGCAGCGTCTGGAACCGGAACAGTCCATCTCACCAATCTTAAGACGAGTCAAAGTGGCGTTTACACTTGCGTGATGGTCAACACCAGAACTAAGGCCACACTTCAGAGAAACCTCACTGTAATCATCTATGGTACGAGTTTGCAGTTTAGATTTAATATGGGCAAAATATGGGAATACTAGCATGTTAGGATGTTGTGCATGTAAATATTCTTGATATTTTTTCTGCTGACAGTGTTTCAGACAAGAAAACATCCAAAATGCACATTTAAGTGTTTATTTTATTTTATTTTATTACATTTTACAACTTTATCTTTACAGGCTGTGTAACATTATAATTTTTTCATCTCCACGTCAGCTGCACTTACATACACCAGACTTTACAGTTTTATTAATATCTATACTCTGAAGGGTTTTAATAGTGTCTTTTAAACGGAACAATTCAAAACAAAAGAAAACAGATGCTCTCTCTCTCATATGCTCTCTGCTTAATCCGTATGAAGTGTGCATTTCTCTCTGGCGCGTTCACTACTGCGAAGATCGCAAGTCAGCATCGTCAACTTCAGCAGCCGACACTGACACAGAAAACACTTGTTTATTAATAAACAATTAAAATGTCTCCCTGCTATATTTTACATATTCATAATCATAACTTTTGCCGGTTCTTTGTGACAGCTCTTTGGTGCTTTATTGGCAGCGCCACCCATATGTTACATGAACAACATGTCACATGTTACACCACCGCATCAGCACCGAAAACATGGAGATTTTTTTCAAATCAAAAATCGTGATACGAACCGAATCGTGGGTTTGGTCTATCGTTACAGCCCTAGTAAGATGAGAAAGCAAAGGTTAAGTGGTTTGTCATGGTTGTAAAAAAAAACAATGGATATCTGAACATCTTTGCCAAGCGCAAACCAGTACAGAAGTAATCAATAAATTATCGGGGAGGGTCATGCCTTTTTTCACAATCATTTTGGAGGGTCATAGAAAAATGTATTGCTGGCGAAGGGAGGGTCAAGTCTATTTTGACTATAGATCTCAAAACTCCTCCGGTAGCCCCTTAAATAAAAAACGAACAGTCCCTTATTGGGTGATGAAAAGAGATCCAAAATCCTCTTTGTAAAAACCTTTTTATCAACAAAATGCCGGTAAAAATCAGTGTTGGCGAGTATATAAAACGGTGTCAATCACCAATGCAAAACTGTGAGAACATAAACGTGAACAAACGTGAGCAACGCCAGTTTCAAGTCTTGCCAATTTAAATATTCAAGCTCAAAAAGACGCGAAAGGGAACTTGCGTCTCTGACGGCGAGAAAATACTGAGCTCTCTTTTTCTTGCGCTTGAACAGACATACTCAAACAAAATTATGTTAAAATGCCTGTCTTGGCAAGTATCCCTGTAAACATAGTCAGTTATGTCTTAACTGAACGTAAAAAGTTGAGAAATAAACCGTATATGTAACAGTATTAGACTGTGGCTGTCAGATGCAGCTTTGCGGAGTTCAACAGCTCTGGCCGAGCTGTGATATAAACTAAAGGCTATTGGCTGTTTTTAAAAAGGGGAAGAGCTGCTCGATATTCCCCGTCCTGTCTTCCAATTTCAGTGGAAATTACGTCAACGTTGAATAATGCTGCAAGTTTTAAGGCACTTCAGTGGGACTTTAATTTTAATCAAACAACAAAAGACAAATAACTATCACTTATTGCTCTTGACTGAATAACTTTTGTAACTTTAATAAGGATTAATCTATGTTTCATGGCTGGTAAAAAAATATATTTGTGACAAAAAGTAAGACCTGGTCAAGTTATGGCTTTGAGAGATGTCTTCTACTTTACATTTGGAACAAATCAGATACTGTTTGAAGGGAAATCTTCATCTGCATCTTTTTGTTAATGTAATGTTTTAACATTCCTTCATCATACCTTTTCAAGTCAATTTAAACAGGTCGGGTATGGGATGGTTTGTTTATATATATATATATATATATATATATATATATTATTATTATTATTATTATTATTATTATTATATATATATATATATATATATTTTTTTTTTTTTATTTTTTTTTTTTATTGTATTAAAAAAAATGTTTTAAATTGTCTTCTAATAAAACTTACTTGACAAAAAAGTAAGACCTGTGTGAAAGGGAGAGACTTACAGCCTCATTTCCATTCCTGTCAAAAATCTGGCACTACCTTGGCTAAAGTCTTTTAGGCAAGTCATTTAAAGTTAAACCAGTCTGTTCATATGTTAGTCAATACAGATATGCTCTTATCAACTCTGCTTTTCATCCTGGCAGAGGCTCCCAGTGGCGGGCCGTCGTGTTCGGTTCAGACAGTGAATGGAGCATTGCTGCAGTTCCTCTGTCTGTGGCCAGGAGGCGCTCCAGAAGCACAGGTGTCTTTCCCCGGCCTGAGCCATAATGCCAGTGGATACGGCAATTACAGCATCACTATAAATGACACTCAGAGATTACATGGACAAGAAATCATCTGTAAAGCTGACCATCCTCTGAATCAGACACAGTGCAGTGTCATTCCCCGTAAGTCATGCTCTGTTTCTCACTTACATATCAAATATCTAGTGGTGCAAATCAACTCTACTGGGAATTTTCTTTTATGGTGAATATTATTTATAAATAAATAACTAATAGCCATCATAACTTCTAATATTATAAAGAAATTCTAGAGATATGAAGCAGAATTCATTTGTAACAAAATAATTAATATTGCAAATTTAGATGTGATGAATTGAGTTGTAGAAATCACTCTTTTACTCTTGCTATTAAACTTTGTGTTCTGCCTACATAGGCAGCATCTGAACTGAAATGTAACCTAATAAGTGATTGACTTTCCATATGTCGTTAAAATAGTGCACAGAAAAATGTATTCAGTTTTAATAATTGCAAACAAGTTTTGTTGAAGTGTGTTACTAAGCTACGCAATACCCTAATAAGAATAAAAATACATTGCACACACTTATTGGGTTACAATTATGTATTGTAAAAAACATTTTGGTAGCACTTTATTTTACAGTGTCCTTGTTGCATATGTTACATGTACTTACCGTAGTAATAACAGTAAATTATGCATAATTACATGCAACTAACCCTCAACCAAATCCTAATCCTACCCTAACCCTATAGTAAGTACATGTAGTTGCTTAATATTACTCAGTACTTAAATATATAATTACACTGTAACAATGACACCTTAAAATAAAGTGTAACCAAAATTTTCAATGCATTTTTATTTTGAATGAGTTAAATGTATAATTAATATTTTATATTACTGTGTATATATCAAATATTTATTTATTTATCATTTCTGCAGGTATAATTTCTGCAAATATATATATATATATATACAGTACCAGTCAAAAGTTTGGAAACGTTACTATTTTTAATGTTTTTGAAAGAAGTCTCTTATGCTCATCAAGCCTCCAGTTAAAAAAAAAAAACAAAAAAAAAAACCCAGTAATATTATGAAATATTATTACAATTTAAAATAATGGTCCTTTTTTATATATATACTTTAAAATGTAATTTATTTTTGTGATGCAAAGCTGAATTTTCATCAGCAAGTACTCCAGTCTTTGGTGTCTTATGATCCTTCAGAAATCATTCTAATATGATGATTTATGATCAATGTTGGAAACAGTTGTGCTGCTTAATATTTTTTTTATAACCTGAGATACTTTTTTCAGGATTATTTGATGAATAAAAAGTTAAAAAGAACTGTATTTATTTAGAATAGAAATCTTTTGTAACAATATACACTACTAACTATTTTTTTTAAAAAAGAAATTAGTACTTTAATTCAACAAGGATGCGTTAAATTGATAAAAGGTGATGGTAACGATTTATATTGTTAGAAATGTTTTTATTTTGAATAAATGCTGTTTTTATGAATAAATGCTGTTAACGTTTTACTCATCAATGAATCCTGAAAAAAGTATTCCAAAAAAATATATTAAACAGCACAACTGTTTCCATCATTGATAATAACTGAGTATCAAATCATCATATTAGAATGATTTCTGAAGGATCATAAGACACCAAAGACTGGAGTACTTGCTGATGAAAATTCAGCTTTGCATCACAAAAATAAATTACATTTTAAAATATATTAAAAAAGAGAACCATTATTTTAAATTGTAATAATATTTCATAATATTACTGTTTTTTTTTTTTTTTTTTTTTTTTTAAACTGCAGGCTTGATGAGCATAAGAGACTTCTTTCAAAAACATTAAAAATAGTAATGTTTCCAAACTTTTGACTGGTACTGTATATGCATTTGTTTATTAATCCACCATCTAGATAGAGTGCTCCAAATTGTTAGTTTGAGGTTTCATTTAAATTAGGAAGCTTTAGAAAACTGTAAAGCATTGGAACGAAGCCTGTAAGTCATGAAATGATGTTGCAGGTGCTCCTGTGGATTTTCTGCCTGTAATTTTAACCAGCATGAGTGAAGATGAACGGACGACGGTTGTGATCCACTGCTCTGCTGAAGCCACACCTCAAGCCCTTGTGCGCTGGATCAAGAATGGAGACCGCTTGCAAACTGGGGACAAATACCAGATCAGTGCAAACACAACTCAGCTGTTTATTCACGATTTCAACGCCACTTCTTCAGACCTGGACACCTACACATGCACTGCCATCAACCCTCTCGGAAACACAACCGTGGACACGGCGCTGCTCGGTATGGATTTATCATTAGCAATAATGGGTTGTTTGAGCTTTCAGATGTCTATACCACTTAAAAACTTGACCAAATGCATTGTGAACTTTAGGCCAATATGGAATCAGTCAGAAACAAAATATATTGACCGTGCAATTCAGAAGTTTGAGGCCAGTAAGTTTTTTATTTATTTTTTTTAAGAAATGAAAACTTTTTTCAGCAGGGATGCATTAAATTTATCAAAAATCACAGTTTCCACAAAAATATTAAGAACTGCCTTCAACAATGATATCGAGCAGCAAATCATCATATTATAATGATTTCTGAAGGATCATGTGACACTGAAGACTGGAGTAATGATGCTGAAATTTCAGCTTTGATCACTGGAATAAATTACATTTTAAAATGTATTCAGATAAAAATAAGCTATTTTAAATTGTAATAATAGTTCACAATATTACACTTGATTTTAAGGTGCCATTGTTACAGTGTAATTATATAATTAAGTCTGAGTAATATTAATTAACAACGTACTTACTATAGGGTTAGGGTTTGGTTTAGGTTAGTTGCATGTAATTATGCATAATTTACTGTTATTACTACAGTAAGTTAGTGTATTTAATTACTGTATTTTCAATCAAATAAATGAAGCCTTGGAGAGCAAAAGAGACTTCTTTCCAAAAAAACTGAAAATCCTACCGAGCCCAAACTTTTGATTTCTATTCATTTTATTCTGTTCATCCACAGTAAATATTGATAGATGCGATTCTTCTCAAAACATGCAATTTCAATCTTTTTTAAGGCCCTCAAATCTCAAATTCAAGTGTTTTCCTGAGTGATGATCAAACAGAAGTAACTCTAACGTGGCATGTTCCTCTCACCTCTGTTATTACAGGTACATGCAAATATTCCTAGGTATTGCATCCATTCTAGCTTTGTTTGATTATTAATTAACATGTAGTTTGCATTTCAGTGCGTATTAAAAGGTTCATTGTACTTTTAAAGGCTTTGATATCCAGATGAAGGGCCCAGAGCTCTCAAGCCCGTCTCAACCCAAACGCAACATCATGACAGACTTCCACACCATCCGACTGATGCCGGCCTCGGCTAGAAACACAACCGTCTCAGGAATCGACCCAAAATCCCCTTACTACTTCAGGATCATCCCTAAAGCAGGCAGAACCGCAGGAGAACCGTCAGAGCAGCATCGGATCGGACCAGGTGACATGAATCACAAACTGAATACGCTTTAAAGAGCTCATCTAAGCAGGAATTAATTACATTTTCATTGAACTTTAGAGATAAAAGAGCTTTATATACTGTTGTAAAGTTTTTCTTTCTTCAAAGCAGACCAGGAGACGTTGGGATCATGGAGCGCGGCTGCGGTGCTTCCAACATAATCTAACTAATGTAACTTTTCATGGTCTCTTTATAGGCATTTCATTGGGCTGTCCTAGGTGCTGAACTTACACACAGCCTTTAGGGATGACAATAGAGGCAATTACCCCCAACTGAGATAACTGTACCTACCCAAATTGTATAAACAACACATGGTCACAGTAGGAAGATTAAAGACTTCCCCAAATGGTATAAACAACACATTGTCACGAGAACTAAGACTATGTAACATTCACACACACAGTTCAACTCTTAGTTTTCTTATGTGATGTTATGTAAGGGAGTAGGATCAGCAGATCTAAAACATATTTAAAATAGATTCTTAAAATTTGTAACCCTTCAATACTATGGAAAAGGCATATTTCGGCACTGATTGTTTTATCTGTCACTGTTGGATGCAGCTTTTTGAAAAGGCTGTTATGGAAAAATAGAGCCATTAAAAATAGATATCAGTCCAAAAACAAACTTGTGTGTTTTTGCGCAGCTTCACACTTGTCATCCAACAAGCTTTTCGAACCTTTTCAGTCTGGGTTTAGAATGGGACACAGTACAGAGACGGCCTTGGTTCGTGTTATGAATGACCAGCTTCTCTCAGCTGACTCTGGAGCCTCTACCATCTTGGTCTTGTTAGATCTCAGTGCAGCTTTTGACACAGTGTGCCGGTCTATCCTGCTAAATTGGCTGGAGAGCTGGCTTGGTATCACTGGTACTGTGCTTAACTGGTTCAAATCTTACCTCACTGATCGTTTCCAGTTTGTTGTCTTGAGAAACAACAGTCCGCCATGGTGTTCCTCAGGGATCTGTCCAGGGTCCCATATTGTTTAGTGTTTATATGCTTACTTTGGGGCAAATAATTAGGAAATATGGTCTGGGGTATCACTTTTATGCTGATGATACTCAAATTTACATCAGCTCCAAATCTGATCCTACTGTCACCTCTAAAATTCTCTAAAATTCAAAACTCTAAAACACCTCTAAAAGTGTGTGCAGGAAATAAAAACGTGGATGCACCATAATTTTTTTTAAATTGAATTCTTCCAAGACAGAGATTCTACTCAATAGCACACCTGCGGCTACTGTGGCAACCATCGTTCCAACTAACATCGCAAACAGCATCGCAAAGTGTGTTTGGAACGACAGATCTCGACCTGTGGTTAAAGCAGAGTTTCTAGTTTGCATGACATGTGGACTCAATAAATCCTTATCTTGAGCAAAATAAGCAAGCTAACATTCATTACTATCTGTGTCTTTATTTAGAATTCATACAAATGTCATTTACGCCTTGTAGTTTGTCAATAGATTTAAAGCGTTGTTTTTGAAGACTGCGTATGTGCGAACATCCTCTACTACGTAAGAACGAGCCTATGATTGAATCTGTTGATGTTGTTGTTGATGTTGTTGTTGTTGATGATTTTGTTGGTTGTTGTTGTTGTTAATGTTGTTGTTGTTGTTGTTGTTGTTGTTGTTGTTGTTGATGATGTTGTTGTTGTGTTGTTGATGTTGGTTGTTGTTGTTGTTGTTGTTGTTGTGTTGTTGTTGTTGTGTTGTGTTGTTGTTGTGTTGTTGTTGGTTGTTGATGTGTATGTTGTTGTTGTTGTTGTTGTTGTTGTTGTGGTGTTGTTGATGCTGTGTTGATGTTGTTGTGTTGTTGATGATGATGATGTTGTTGTGTTGTCAGCTGCTGGACTCAGTGGAGCCTCCATCGCTGGTTTTGCTGCTGGAATCCCCTGTGCTGTTCTCCTCCTCCTCGTTCTGCTGGGCTTCATCTACTGTGGGACTCGTGGTGAGCGATGCTTCCTCAACTCACTGTTGCTCAACTGATAGAACATGGCGCCTGCAACATCAAGGTCATGGGTTTAATTCCCAGGTAACACATACTGGCAAAATGCATGCCTTGAATGCACTGTAAGTCAGTTTGGATAAAAGCGCCTCCCAAATGCATAAATATAACAAATCAGCCATTACTACTACTAATAATAATGAAACATTTTTGTTTTAATTATAATTTTTTTTGTAAATATCGAGTGTTACCATTTAAGTTAATGTTTAATAAGTGTGTATTGCATTTTTACAGTGGCTTCAAATGCATCTCATAGGATCTGAACTAATACATGAATCTGTTCACTGACTCTTTTCCCCAGCAGAGCGAAGCCCCAGGTATCCTGTATCAAGAGCAGTGGAGAAGGTAAGAGAGCCCATTCTTGTGTGATAGTGAGGCTGTTCTTCACCTTCTCTTGTAGGGGTCATCGGATGCCCCTTTTCCACAAGTGTGGTATGATTAAAACTAAATGATAAAGTTTGCAGAAAGTTATCCTCACACCACGCACTAGCACATTTTAGTACATGGTATGAGGATAACTTTCTGCACCTCAATATTTCAAAGACTAAGGAACTGGTCTTTAGCTCCCCAAAAACAAAAATCCGTGCTTCTACTGTAGCATTACCATTAAAGGAGTAGTATAATGCCCTTTTCATCAGATGTAAAATAAATCTCTGATGTCCCCAGAGTGTGTTTGTGAAGTTTTAGCTAAAAATTGTATATAGCGTGTTAAAGTTGTCACTTTTTGAAGGTAAGCAAAACTGTTTTTGTGTCTGTGCCTTTAAATGCAAATGAGCTGCTGCTTCCGGCACAGAGGGCGGAGCTTCAAGAGCTTGCACTCACACAGACATGCACTGAAAATTTAAAAAACTTTCAGACTTTTATGTTCAAACCAAAGTCAGACAATGATGGAGAGACTCAAGAAGTGACAACATGTAGAAGCAACAGGACATTTCTGAATGGTTAGTTGATGAATTTATGTAGGTGATGTGTTGTTATCTTCTAGTCATTGATTAGCATATTCTGTCATCATAATCTATAAATCGTGTTCCCGGGGGTGGGGTTTATGTAAATTTTAGGGTTGGTGATGTCACTAACCCGGGAGGAATGTGGTGTAGTCTCTACCAGCCGTTTGTTGTAGTCCTTAAAAAAACATTTCTTTAAAAGAAAATACTCCCTTTGCTTTGAACTTTGAGCGTCATAACCTTGCAAATGTTGTTTATGCTCAAACAGCAATATTACACACTAACTAAACTTAAAAAAGTGAAATCATAATCAACCACCCCTTTAACAGAGAGATAGTTGAAAGGGAAGAGTATTTCAAATATATCGGCATTACTTTGGATATATGGAAATATGCTAATACTGGAAATATGCTAACACAGGACAGTCCGCCAGTGGTCGTGGGCGGAGCATGAGCAATTTAACATCACATTGCTCAGAAAATTCAAACGGCTTGATTATTGAGCATTTACACTTTTTGAGGATTAAAAAAAAAAAGGAATGAATGGATTTTTTTCATTGTATGGTGGTTGTCTCCACACACTGCAAAGACACATTTATATGCAAACACCATAGAAAAGTGAATTTTGCATCCGATGACCCCTTTGAGTGTCTTCCTCCTCTCTTCAGGTTGTGGTCTGTCGATCTACTCTGAAGCCTGAGAATCTGCTGCGAGGACGACTGAAGCCTCCTCCTGAGTACACACTCCAGCAGGTACAGTACCTGTCCGTCACAATCACTGAATCTGACGCCTCTTTTGTGTTCACTGACTGTTTGTCCTGTGCTTTTTCACATGGTTCAGCCTGAGCGATCGGGTCCTTTGCCTTCGGTGAACCCGTGCGTGAGAATGGCCACCACAGTGTGAATCTGAGTGAGTTCATCCATAACCTACAGTCTTATTGCACATCCGGATTTTGCCGAGTAAACGTGTTCCTGGGTCAACATATTTTGTTAGTACTGGAACAACATTCCGGTCTGAAAATTGTATCCTGACCATATCCCTACCCCTAAACCTAACCCTACCCGTGAGCTATCCCGGTAACACTACGGGTCCTATTTTAAGGATCTGAAACGCAAGTATCAAGCGCGAAACGCAAGTGACTTTGTGGGCGAATCTCGGGCGCTGTTGCTATTATACCGGCGGGATAAATGACTCTTGCGCCCGACGCAAATCTAAAATGTGTTGGTCTGAAGTAGCTTCATTACTCATAGGTGTGGTTTGGGCGTAATGTGAAATAAACCAATCAGAGCATCATCTCACATTCCCTTTAAGAGCAGGCGCGCTTGTTTCATGGCGGATTGCTATTATAACGGCGGATTTGCCAGACACACGCCAGGAGCGGTTCACAGCCGAGGAGACCGACGTTCTCGTCAGGGCCGTAAACCACAGAGAAGTGACATTGGGGATGGAGAAACACACCCAAATTAGCTTCGGTTAAACAGGCGTATAAAAATTTGGGTAAATGTGTAAGCTAGATTTATGCCTATTTTTTCACATCTTCATGGAAACCACGATGATTTCCCACGTGTGGAATATTTTTCCTTGTAATAATGTATGGTTTTCTAAAAATGAGAACTGCTGCTTCTGTGTAGATGAAATAAGCAAAGTGTGTGTGCGTTGTGCACACGCTACATTGATTATGGCCAAGCATGCGCCCTTAAAATAGCATATGAATAACATGCGCAACGCACCACTGACTTTAGACTAGGTTTTTCCTGGTCTGTGGAGGAATTGTTTTCTGAAACTGCAAAATAGCACCAGGGAACGTTTGCGCCGGAACACGCCTCCTCTTTTCGCTGAAACGCCCCGGGAGCACAAGTTCATTCCCTAATTTACAGACGTGCGTCTGTGGAGGGAAAAGTCCGCTGTGTGTCGGGTGCAAAATAGGAATGATACATGTGTCGGTGTACAAAGTCAATTGCGCTGGGTGCAAGATAGGGCCCTTTATTTTACAGTGTCCTTGTTACATATGTTACATGTACTTACCATAATAATAACAGTAAATTCTGCAAAATTACATGCAACTAACCCTCAACCAAATCCTAATCCTACCCTAACCCTATAGTAAGTACATGTAGTTGCTTAATATTACTGAGTACTTATATAATTATACTGTAACAATGACACCTTAAAATAAAGTGTAACCGCTATCCCTAAAATCAGAGGGAAATGATAGGTTAATAACACATGTAGAAGCACCTAACCCTGATTGTAACACCGTGACCTAACCAGACATCAACTTATCATATCAAATTCACAAATATTACACCATTTAAACATTATTCAAATACATAGGCTACTTAGTTACTAAAACAATCTTTGTCAAAGAATACACTTGTTTGTTCACAGTTTGAACGTTCTTGTTTCCATTTGTTTCATTTCAAGATCTGAGGTGAATTATCCATTGTTGCTTTTACAGCTTCAAAGCTGGAGCACTAAATGACATTCAAAGTCACATTACACGCTTTTAACATTAAATAAAGCACATAAACAGTACCTGAGATTATCATTGCCACACTTTGTGTTTGTTGTTCCAGCGCGACGTCGCAGAAAAATAGAAACCGTTTCTAAAATAGAGTCGTCGCGTGTCGCCGTCGCGGCTGGTTAGGACAAACACTCTGATTAACATGGAAAATAACCTGTTATCACGTGTTGCGGCGTCTCGTCACATGTAGTTAGGACACGGTGTAAGTCTAAACTTTAAACTGTAAACTTTTCCCTCAAATCTGATTGGTTGATTGGAATTTTGATCCAGGAACATGTTGCACTTGGTGAAATCAGTTTCTGCAGTCTTATCGGTAACACTTTACTTAAAGGAGTCATGACATGGATTTTCTTTTAAGGTTTGTCAGTAAACGCACACTGTTGCGATTGGCTAACGTCATCGCACAGGAAACAGTATCAACGCCCACTCGCAATTGAACGTGTTTTTAAAACATTATCCATATGAAACCGTCATTTACAAAGCTATGAAATCATTTATTTACCGTTTTTGATGAAGCTGCTGTCAGATCCAATACAGTTGCTTCTTCATCTGTCAAGAAAAGTGTCTTTGTGAACTCTCCATTACACTGTGCCTCGCTGACAAAATAAAATGCTCCGAACAAACATATAATCCTCTCATGCCATCCATCATGGCATTCAAATAAAACGTCCACTTGCCGTTAAGCGACTGAATGCCAGTGGGCGGGGCCTATGATGTGATGATGTATAACTACTGGTCGATGTCTTGCTCTGGAGGCGGGCATATGCAAATGTTTTTTGCCCATGTGACGTCACAAATCCCACAATATCCGAATGAGTCGGTTTTGGAGCTTGATTAAATAAATGCTTTGTTTATAATTGCATTTTAAACTATGAAACTTGCAGGATGTTTTAATGGTATACAAAGACCTATTATATGTCAAAAGATCAAGGCAAATTGGATTTCTCATGTCATGACCCTTTTAAAGCCTATATATGATGCATTATGAATGTATTTTTAATGCATTAATCATGCCTTGTAATGCACCATATAATGCATTGTATGATCTATATGAATAATTGTAACCATACCGTTATAATACATTATATTATCTTTTCACTGTTACACATTTAGAAAGTATAATTTATATAATTATAACAACAATGCATGACAAACAACCAATTTCAGATGTAACAAGGAATCTGCGAACATTGTGATGCATTTTAAATTTGGTTACAATTATTTATGAAAAGACATAATGCATTATAATGTCGTTATGAATATCTTTATAATGTATTATACGTTAAGTGTTATCATCTTATCTAATACATTTATTAATGTGTTGCAGGCCAGATTTGAACAAGCATCACCCACACGAGCATCTCAGCTGCTGCTGCAAAAAAATGGATTTGTTCTTTAATTCTAACTGTGTTTTAATTGCACCTCATTAGTATGTGAGCAATATATCAAAATTACAATGTTTCTGTAATTTATTCTGAAATAAGAAATTTTATTTAGCAAGGATACATTAAATTGACCAAAAATCACAGTAAAGACATTTATAATGTTAATTTTAAATAAATGCTGTTCTTTTGAACTTTCTATTCATCCATGTTTCTCGAGCATCAAATCATCATATTAGAGTGATTTCTGAAGGATCATGTGACACTGAAGACTGATGCTGAAAATTCAGCTTTGATCACAGGAATAAATTACACTTTACAATAATATTCACATAGAAAACAGCTATTTGAAATTGTAATAATATTTCACAATATTACTGTTTTTACTGTATTTTTCATCGAATAAATGACTTTTTTCAAATAACATAAATATTTGTAATACGTGATGTGACACAATCACAGCCAATAAGAACATTTTTATTTTATATTGAGACTCAAACTTTGCTCAAATTTGTCAAGATGCCAAAGTCTGCGATGAACACTCTGAGATCTCAATATAAACTCAATCATTTCTCATCAAATGACCGGAGCTGCTGTTTGCATTCATGTTATAGATCTATACTCTTATATGGACTTACATGGATCTATTTTTATTTCTCCTAGGGTATTTTTTAGGAAAGTAAAAAAAAAATTTTTTATTTCTTTCCTATTTCCAAACTTTCCTCCATACAAACTTATTCTCTTCTGAACGATGAGACAAAAATAATATGCTGCACTCAAAAAAAAAAAAAGTTTTCCTGTACGAATATCTAAAAACTCTTAAATCAAGATACATTTACCGTAGAAACAAAATGACTGAAGATATTAAGTTTAGTTTTCTGAACAGTTGATCAAAATGAAGCGAGTTTGTGCTTAAAATAAGAACAAATATCTGCCAATGGGGTCAAAAAAAAAAAAAAAAAGAGATTATTTTTGGCAGTCATGGTTTCTGGTTTTTAAGCACAAACTCCCTTAATTTTGATACGTTTTTCAGAAACAAGACTTAATATCCAAACTAAATTGCTTCTCAAGTAAAAATGTATCTTGATTTCCGAATGTTTAGATATTAGTACTGAAAAATAAGACAAAAATACTGAGGAAGAAAGTCATTTTTTTGCAGAGCTGAGAAGGTTTTCTTGTTAAAAATGTCTTTTTTTTATTGCTACTCAATAGCACCATTTTCATTTCTCATGCACAAAAAAAATCTACTGTATATGAAGCCATTATAAATCTCTCATTATCACATCAATGTCATTACAGGGCAGCCAAAAAATAAAAATAAATATATATTTTTTTAAATAAACAAATTTACATATAAAATAGGCATTGAATAAACAATTTACAATTCTCAAAATGCAGACATAGTTGTAAATTACATAAGAAACAGCAATGAAGTCTCAAATCAAATATACAATCACGAAGGGCAAGGGAGAGAGAATAAATGAGTTAAAATAATAATAATAATAATCATAAAATAATCATATTTAAATAATTGAAAGAACAACATTTATAGCAAAGTGAGTTATTGCAAGGGATAGCAATAGGGCACATAGGCTACAGTAGTAGCTTTATCATTTGAAAGGGTTCAAAGAGAAGAAGCAAAAGTTTTAGTAAAATGAGGAAAGGGGTTTTCAAAAAATCTGCGTTTATGAGTGAAGTATTTAGCAAGTTCAGAAAGGTTATTAACCTGAGCAGTCTTTCTTAAGTACACCAAACTTAATTTGTGATGCGAATGAAAACCCTCCTGCGTCCGCTCGTGTGTGCGTGTGTGTGTGTGCGACCAGCAGCAGCTGAATGAAAGTGTGCGCTTCAGCATGTTGCATTGACCACAGCAGTACTGCAAGCCTCTGCACATCACAGTTCCAGAACGGCCAATACAACAACAAAAAGAGCGTCAAAAAGAGCCTTCCCCCTCCAAACCCAGCGCTCACGTGCCTCCACTCCATCAAGCTCAAGTGCATTTGTTCTGTGTGGCTTGTGTTAAAGGATTTTGCCACCATCAACAGAAAAGCAGAGAGGATAACTTTTTGGAATTTGGCCGGGCGGCTCCTTTCTGGCGTTACGCTCGCTGCGGGATCCCACTCTCTCTCTCTCTTTCCCTCTGGGAAGGTTCATTTATCCTGAAGATCTCAGGTAAGAATCCCTCCGACTCCTGAGACGAGAGTCACGTTTGTGATGGTTTTCAGGAGTAATGTGAAGTCTTCTGACCGTCAAATATTTGCACAAATATCATTTTTTGCAGGTCAAATGAATGTGGCCTTTTACATTATTTCTTTCTTTCTTTCATTCTTTCTTTATTTTCAGCTGTGAAATATGTTTTTACCTCTGTTTGAAGACAATGTCAAGGGCACAGAGTTGTACAGTGCATGCAAGTTTCATGTTGAAATGCATTTGTGACAGTTTTATACCATGTTACTGTAAAGGCTTTTGCGCATTGAACAAGGCCTGCTGATGATGATGATGGGAACGTTTGCACAGATTTAATCTCCAGGTGGTTTTATAATCATAGTCGTTTCACATGCATGTGCAGAACTTACGCTTTAATGCAAAAGAAGAAGTGTTTTTATTTTTTTACAGGTGATGTTTCCATTTTGCATCCCAAACTACTAGAAACTGTAAATTATATATTCACCATATTAATCTAGAGATGTATTATTATTCAACATTTTAACCTTCTGACAAATTTAACATTTAGGTTTTTTTTTTTATCATTTTTTTACTTCATTTGGCACTTGCTATGTGAACACACACACACACACACACACACACACACGATTATGGACATGATCCAAAAAGGTTAAACGGTCCTGAAAACACTTGTGCTCCTCGCAGTCGAAATGAGTGCATTGAAAATTTATCTAGTGAAAACTTTTGATACTGCATCCAACTAAAATCTTGCTGAAAGCTCTTTTTTGAGATATCAACCTCAAATTTGGAACACAACTTGTTTAGATTTATGGTTTTTTTTTTGTTTTTTTTTTGGTTTTTTTTTTTAGTAAAACATGTTTTGGAACATATAAATTTAATATACAAATTGAAAATATTATTTTTGTGATTTTTTTTTTTCATAACAATAAACTTAAACTTTATTATTAATAATAATAAACTTAAACTTTTTTTGTTTCACTTTTTCTTTTTCCTTTTTTTTCTTTTTCTTTTTCTTTTTTTTTTTCACTTCAGCAATAATCTCTTTAATAAGAGACCAAACTTCAGTCTGCGCTCTAAAGCATTGAAGATTTAGTTTAAGTTGGAAGTTTCATTTGCAGGTCTGTGCTCAAAAAGTGCGGTTAACAGGTAATAAATGGATTATATCTACTGCATAAATGTAATTTAGTATCATAAAATCCCTTAAAATTACAAAACATTATATTGAAAACATTATCAAACTAATAGTACATTTAATTGAAATGAAAAAAAGTTCATATCTGCCCTCCATGAGCAGCACTAGAGGGTTAAATACAGGGTTTATAAGTTAATCTGTTTATAAGTCTCTTCACTGTTGCATCTAGCGCCCTCTGTGGAAATGCAGAGTGATGATCTGCACATATTTTGCGAAGCACTATTGTTGACTCTATTACTTATGTAGAGCATGTTTTGGGTCTAACCCTGCCTGATGATCATAATGATATATAGCTTTAGTTGACACACTGTTTGTTGCCCCCGTACATGTTGTTTTGTGGCTTTGCAGTCTCTGACACTGTGTTTCCAACGACTTGCCAAATGGTGTCTTTCTGAGAAGTGATTCATCATCTGATCTGACCTGTGAATGACTGATGCTGTTTTGCTTGTGCAAACTCTGATGTGGAAACGCACGTACAGCCTGTGAGATAAATCTGGCTATGTGAGGAGTTGAACGTAGAATGATCACTGAAAATAGCCACAGAAGAGTAATATTAATTATTTGTCAGGCTTTAAGGTTCTGTGTAAATGAATCAGAGCTGTTGTCATGAGAGTCTTGGTTTCAGTCGGATGTGCACAAATTATACTTTAAAGATCCCATATTGTCAAAACTGAAATTACATGGCTTTTTTTCATGATAGCAGAGGTCTATTATATATATATATATATATATATAAAAAAAACTTTTTTTTTAACTAAAAAAAGTTGGTTTAGGGTTTAGTTACCCTTTAAACCAACTTTTTTTAGTTAAAAAAAAAAAGACCTAAAAATACTTTTTTTTAGTTAATGATCTGTAAGACTGGGGCTTTATTAATGCTGTTCATTTATTCAAGTAATTTATTTGACATTTGGGTATAAAGTGTTTTAATTCTACAATATATGCTGTAAAAAGGCTGTTCAACCTCTTCAGGTAGAACGGTGACTACTGCAGTTCAAATTTCCTATTGGAAGTTGTGGTGCCCTTACCAGCTCACCACGCCCTTGCAAGTGTTGTTTTGATTAGAGTCACTTTCCAAAAGTTGCTAAAAGTTTCCAAATAAATTAAAGAAATTGCTAAATTTGTTGCTAGGTGCTTTTTGAAAAAAAAAGTTGCTAGGGTATAGTCTGAAAAGTTGCTAAATCTAGCAACAAAATTGCTAAGTTTGGGAGGTCACTCAGAAAACAACAGGCCAATCAGAAGAGAGGCTCATGAATATTAAGTAGACAGGCCAAAATCTACCTGTTCTTGGCAGAGCTTCTGAGAAAGGAGCTGTAAAAATATATGTTGAGATGTTTTTTGGTACTTACACCGCAAATATATATTCTTAAGGACATCAAAACCTAAAATAAAACTTCAGAAAGGTGTACAATATGGGACCTTTAAATGTAAGGAAGACAAGACCGGTCACAATTCAGTGTGCAAATATTGCGACGATGTCAAAACAGTGTTACATTTTGAATGCTGAACATTCTATCAATGCAAGTCAAAGGGAAATTTTCTAATTTTATTCTTAGAAAAAAAAGCATTAAAAAAAAGTTTATATTAAGAAAATGCAGACTATTTTATGAATGATTAATTTTTCTTTTTTTTTGGCATTGTGACATTATTTTCATGAAAATTAAGCATATTTAAAAAAAAAAAAAAAAAGCTTAATGATAGGGGGGGAAAAGGCGTTGTTTTCTTTATTAAAAGTAGAATTTATTATCTACTTTGGATTTTGGTCTGTAACACTTTATTTCGGTGGTCCACTTCAGACATTCACTAACTAAGTAACTCCATGTCAGTCATTAGAGTATTAGTAGAGTCTCCTTAATAACACTTTATTTTGATGTTCCTCAACAGACATTCTACTGACTATCAGTAACTTTACAACTACATATAACTTATTCTACTAACCTGCACTTTATCACTCTAAAAATGCTGGGTTGTTTTAACCCAATTTTGGGTCAAAATCAAATATGGACAAACTCAAACATTGGGTTCAATTTATTAAAAATGTGAATCCAATGTCTGGGTTTGTCCATATTTGACCCCCATTTTGTTTTTTTAAGAGTGTAACCTACAGAAGCCCAAGAGGCGAAACTCTGTTGTGTTATGTGTAACAGTCTGTAGATGGCGCTGCGGAGGCGCGGCCGCCATTATGGACTGAAAGCTGCTGAAATCGTTAGCGCCAGTTTGCACGCCACACAACCAAACTGTGAAGATGAGCAAGTGGTCAAAACGCAAGCAGTGTTCTGCAATAATTTTTGACTAATGCTTCCATTCTATGTCAATGCCTCTTCTCTCACAAAAAGAAAAAAATACAAAAAAACTTCTCATACACAAATGCACACACAATAGATGGTGTCTGATTAATTACTGAGATCTTATGGCACCGCTTCCATTTTTGTAGCCTACTGTTTATAGTTCATGTGTGCACTTGCTAGATTGCACATCTTTTTTGTACCTTTCCGCCTGTAATAGGACATTCACAGATTGTTTTTGTTCTTGCCATTGAAACGTTCACTGTGAGCACTTTCACTGAAGATGTTGAAAAAACAAGTTGTTAATATTTTTGTGATATTCTATGTAAAAGATTAACTTTAGTCTTTAGAAATGTTCATTTATAATTTTATTTATTTATTTATTTTTCCAAATCATATATATGGTGATGTTCACTAATTTCAAAATCAACATTTGAATAAATATCTTATTACTGTGTGTCTATATATTATTTCATGAATTTCTGTTATTCATATAACAAGGAAAATGCATAATAGAGCATAAATATTGATAGATTAAAGGTTTGCAGTAATTTTATAATTGTATCTTTGCAAACCGTAAGTGGTAGTAGGCTAATGAAGCCGATTCGGTGGGGGACATACCCTTACGAAAAAGTACTATAGGAATCTTAAAGTATTTTGGGACAAAATATTATAGTAATCTTATAGGAATACTATAGTAATTTGGGACATAGGCTACTATAGAAGTACGATAAGACTACTATAGAAATACTATAGCAGCTTTAAAATATTATAGAGGTATTACAGAACATCACAGAAGTATGTTATGTTCTGTAATACCTCTATAATATCCTAGAGCCGCTATAGTATTTCTATAGTAGTCTTATAGTACTTCTATAATAATATTTTGTCCCAAAATACTATTTTCCTAAGGGTAATTAGGCCATGCATAACCAACACATAGACGTAACATTTTCTGTCATTTAACGTCGGTCATCCTCATTAATGTATTTTAAATTGTTTTTATATTTAGATATGGCGGCCAGAAAAAATTAAGTTATGTTAAGTTTTTGTTATGTTAAGTTGGTTCAGTGCCATTGACTCCCATAATTTTTCGGCGTTTTCCTTCAGGTTTCAGTCCATAATGGCGGCCGCGCCGTCACGTCATGGGGGCAACTGTTGCTATGGAGCGTTCTATTGAGTTTCGCCTCTTGGGCTTCTATATTCTTTGCTAATACTCTAATGAGAGTTAGTTGACATGTAGTTGTGCAACCAAGTCAAGTGTAAGCATGAAACACGGCAAGTGTCCGTTCTTGATGGTTTTGTCCTGTATAAATGTTGCATGTGTGTGTGATTGACTGTTAGTGTTTGGTCTCAGCGCAGCTCCAGTGTTCCTCAGGATGTACAGCTTCATGGGAGGGGGTTTGTTCTGTGCCGTCATGGGCAACATCTTGCTGGTGATCTCGACGGCGACGGACTACTGGATGCAGTACAGACTGTCCGGCAGCTTCGCTCACCAGGGCCTGTGGAGATACTGCATGTCTGGCAAATGCTACACACAGACCGACAGTATCGGTGAGTGTGTGTATTGATTTAAGGCCTGCATCATAGTGTCACTGACTGTTTTCAAACACGTTTCCCATAATAACTAGAGTTTCTGAATTCTGCATATAGCCCCATTAAACTCTTAAAGTCCCCTTGTGGTGAAAATCCAGCTTTTAATGTTGTTTATGTGGTGTTTTTAATATGCTTTAAGACAAATGTGTAAATTCATAAGTCGACACCATTGCTGAGTATTTTCTCCTTAAAACTGCAGTGAACCAAAGACAGTCTCAAAAACACGCTTTGAAATCGCTGGTGTTTCTGACGTCACAAACTACCTTGTAACCAATCAGGGGTGCGTTTCCCGAAAGCATCATTAGCCAACTATGGTCGCAAGTTCCGTCGTTATCAGCAGTTTAACGAGTCTGTGTTTCCTGAAACCATAGTTCTAACGAACATTCGCAAACAGCATCGCAAAGTTGTGTGTTTGGAACGACAGCTCTCCACCTGTGGTTAGAAGCAGAGTTTCTCGTTTGCATGACATGTGGACTCAAGAAATCCTTATCTTGAGCAAAATAAGCAAGCTGACATCTGTGTCTTTTATTTAGAATACATACAAATGTCATTTACGCCTTTTAGTTTGTCAATAGATTTAAAGCATCATTTTTGAAGAGTGTGCATGTGTGAACGTGCTCGACTACGTAAGATCGAGCCTATGACTGAATCTGGAAATAAAGAGAAATGAGAAAAATGAGAAATAGTCCTCAGATGCATGTCTGTAATTTATAGCAAAACATATAGCATTAATTCGATCTCAGACAGATTCATTAAAAAAAGTTATTACTCCACCACGTGCGTGACATCATAAACCAAATGTGGTTGAAGAACCAATTTGCGACAATACGGTTTCGGGAAACAGTCGAGATTAGCTAGCTGATTTCTTCAACGATGCATCGAACTAGTGAAGCAGCGAGTTACGTTGTTATACGGGAAACGCTTTCCAGGTCAACGTGTGATCGTCAACGAGTGGATCTCTGAGCTGCTGTGAGTGAGTGGAGGCGGGGCTCATTAGCATATTCATAGAACAGTGTATACTAAATGAGGCAACATGTCACATTACATTCAAGCTATTTTAAGGCATGAAGAATTTTTTTTTTCAAGGAAAAAAATTTTAAATATGCAATTTTGGTGATCAAAGATGAGTTTTAAGGAATAAATGTATTGATAACGGGGACTTTAATAGAAAATTTTAAGTAAGCTGGACTAAAACTAAAGCATTTCGCAGTTTCCCCAACTTTAGGAAGTTTGGTGCAAAACATTGTGGGAAAAGTCCATGTTCCTCCATCAGTCTAAGCTTCTGTGTCCATCTCTCTCTTTGTCTCTCAGCTTACTGGAACGCAACCCGGGCCTTCATGATCCTCTCGGCGATGTCGTGTTTCGCGGGAATCATCGCAGGCATCCTCTCCTTCGCTCACTTCTCCGCCTTCGAGCGATTCAACCGTTCCTTCGCTGCAGGGATCATGTTTTTTATTTCCAGTAAGTCTTTCCCTTTCCAGTGTTTATTGGCCGACTCGTGTGAGCTGACATACAGTCAAACCTAAATTTACTCAGAAACCTTCAACATTATCACAGTTTATTCACTATAGTTTAGAAAATGGTAAAATATGAGCAGAACTCAGAGTTATCAAATCAGTTGATATTTCACTGGTTTTGTCTGTCCTTCTGTTAGGCTGTCTCACACATGAATTATGTTGAATATCTGTCAGCCGTTAAATTTAACTACACAATTAGATAATACCAGTTTAGCTCAACCAATCACCAAGCAGTGCTTCATTTTGTTCAGTCTGTGTGTAAAAAGAGCATTAGCAATTAAAGAAAAAACACTTCAGCAAAACATGATCAGCTCAAAGTGTATGAATCATTTTTGATCCCAAATTTTTATAAATTTTACTGGTAGTCACTGTATGAAGCATTTTTGGGTATAATATGTCACAGTTTACTTTATTTTGCGATCCTCACTTACATAAATGAACTATAGTGTCCTGCACACACTAGTATCACAAATTATATCTTGTTTCTGAATAATTTTTGGTCATCTTAACTGCTCGGTCTCATTTATTTCTCCTCCAGCGCTCTTTGTTCTGCTCGCTATGGCAATCTACACCGGCGTGACGGTGAACTTCCTCGGGAAGCGCTTTGGTGACTGGCGTTTCTCATGGTCCTACATTCTGGGCTGGGTCGCTCTGCTCATGACCTTTTTTGCAGGTCAGTAATGATTTTTTCTGACATCTGATATCCAACATGTGCTGTTGATCTCATGGAACGCGTGTGTTTTGTTTTGCAGGAATATTTTACATGTGTGCCTACAGAATGCACGAATGCCGGAGAGTGGCCGGCTCTCGCTAAAACAGAAGAGAAGCAAACACCGTGTCTTAACATGTATATACAGGTGTTTGGTTATCTGATCCCACTTAAAAAGGTGCCTTAACGATCCTTCTGGTTTTCCCGCAGGATTTCTTTAGTCTCTATCCCAATCATGCACATTTGAGGTTAAAAATAATTCATGCAAACCAGAATAAAACCCAATCATTGTTCATGCAGAGACAAAATTTCAAATAAAATCTTTCATCATTTGAACTCATTCTGTTTATTCACTGTTTGACAAATTAAACTTGAAAAGGAGAGTTCACCAAGACAGACTTTGAATGTTTAAATAAAGTTTATACAGCCTTTGAGAACAGTTTGTGAAACACTTCTGAAACAGAAGAGTGTATCATTGTGCTCTTTTTCTAAGAAGAAACTATGAATACTCCTTATTCATTTATTTCCTATGGGTACAGATCTACCTTAGTTGATTTGAGGATAAACATACACAGTTTTATGCGTTAAATGTATCAAAAGTGTCTGTAAAAACATATATAATGTTACAACAAAAATAATTATATTTAAAATAAATTCTGTTCTTTGGAACTTTCTATTCATTAAAGAATTCTGAAGAAACAACGTATCACAGTTTCCACAAAAATATGAAGCAGCACAACTATAAGAAATGTCTTGAGCATCAAATCATCATATTAGAAAGATTTCTGAGGGATCATGTGATTTCTGAAGGATCATACATTCTAATGCAAAAGCTGTTCATTTTGATATAATCTTCAGCTCAGTTTCGTACTTAGTTTTCTTATGCCTAAAACACCATTTCTTGAGTAAAGCGATCATCGTGCTTTCACGGAAAGTGGAGGATGAGAAGTAGAAGACGATTGGGTCGAGGCATGTGTTGAGCGTGCTGGGCAGGAGTGTGTAGTACCTCCACGACGGGCTCTTGTTGGTGCTGAAACCCACCAGATGGGACATGTTATAGGGCAGAAAACAGAGTAAAAAGATGGTCAGCGTGCACAACGCCATCCCAATGGCCCTTTGCTTTTTCACTTTGGTTATGTGAGGCCTGCTATACAAGATAGATGCAGCTAATATAGCAGAAGATGCAAACTAAGAGCGGTAGCACGTACATGACCACAAAAAACTAGAAACGAACTGGTAACAAGATCTTCTTTTGGTTCTCGTTGAAGTTCTCATAGCAGATGTTTTTGGGTTCAGTGCGGTTCGGCTCTGGCATATGGACGATGATGAATACGATGCTGCAATGACCGGCACTGAACAGCCAGATGAAGACGCTGCCAACCGAGGCATAGAGAGGCTTTCGCATGAGTCTGTATTTGAACGGAAAGGCCAGTCCTAAGTAGCGATCCACGGCTATAGCCATGAGCAACAGGGAGCTGGTGTAAATCGTGGTGAAAAAGAAGAAGGACGCGATCGAGCACAGGCTCGGGGATAAGTACCAGTTCATTCCTACGGCAGCTTCATACATCTTGAAGGGCAGAAAGAAAAGGAAGACCAAGTCGGACGCCGTCAGGTTGAAGAGAAGGACGTCATTCGGACTGGGTTTGTCACCGAGTTTCTTTATGAACGTGATCATGGCCAGGAGATTGGCCGGCAAGCCGATGAGAAACGTCACGATGTAGACGGCTAAAATGACCCAGTTGTTTGTCATTTTGCATGTGAAAGGACTCTGAAAAGTAGCAAAAAGAGATTGACATTTATCATACAACTTATATGAGAGTTAAAATGCAACATTTATGGGTACTTTTACTTAGATTATGATTTAGCCAACACTTGATAGAGTGGCTTAAAAAAAAGAAGAAAAAAAAGTGACTTTGAGGCATTTTTAAATGTTAATTTTTAGATGTTACAGTTACTGCACTTGCCGCCCAGAACAAAAGAGAACATCCCAATCGAGTGAAGGGATTGCTGAAACTGAAATGGAAGCACACATCTTACCTAATTCAGACTAAAACACATCTATTTAGCCTCACATACTGACTTTATTTGTTGGTCATATACTGTTTTAATACCCTGTATTTTCTTTCTCATTTTTAGGAAAAGCACTTAATTACCATTGTTTATTTCTATACCAAATGTCATACACTTGCAATGAAGCTAAAAATATAAACAACTACATCATTATGTTGATATCCTATATTTTTTACAATAAAACTGTCGACAAACATGTCTTCTAATATCCTCGGTTGTTGCGTATACCGAGCTGCATCAAACACATTTGTAAATTACTTTCCTTGAACCCATTGTGCGAGTTCACTTTAATACCACGTGCTTTATATACATGTTGCTGCTGATTGGACTGCAGTTCTGACACACCCACCAAACAAGAGAAAACGTATCTCAAACCCCGTTGCACACATAGACAGTAAAAGAAATGGACACAGCGACCCCATTGGATTCAACGGAGACAAAGTGAAGCCAATTAGAAACTCTTACTTCCTGGGGGTCGAGCGTACTGCGCAGACTCAAACTGAGCTTGACGACGTAGATGTGACGTGAGCAACCCGTCTGTCTTCAAGTAGCTGTGTCAAGCGAAATCTGAATCATTCCCTTCCGAAACTAGCACACGGAGAGTGTGAGTAGGAGCTGTCCATGAGCTAGGAGCAAGAGGAACGTTTGCTATGTATTCTGATTAATTATTTTGTCACTTTGCCTCCACGTCCCCGCGATTTCCCGCGAGCTTCTCCTCCTGTCCATACGGTAATTCTCAACTGTGCGACAGAGAGTCGCGTGGTTATGACGCAATCGTTAGCCTATTTTTACAAAAATTGCTTCTACGGGGCCATAACGGAAGCTACAAGGTAATGAAGCCTTTTATACATTTTCGTGTTTCTTTAGAAATAAATAATGGACAAATGGAGTCTTTAAACGCCTCAGATGTGAAGTTATTCGCTGTCAAAGTGACGCCAAAATGAATGGGAGTCAATGGGATGCTAACAGCAGGTGGGGGTCCGCTAGCCAATGGCGGCGCCCAGGAAACATGACGTTCAACCCGGAAACCGTAGCAAAACGTTGCGCACCGTTTTGAACTTGAACATGCCCCATGTATCACAACGGACGCGCTCTCTCGTTTCATTCAAATACAACTTGCCGTCTTGCATCTCCGTTTTTAATTGTATTGAAAATTAAATCAGAGTTGATTTATTGTTTACAGAGTTTGATAATATTGTTGTGATCATCTTGTCTGAATGATTGTTTTGTACGCTGTACATAATGGATTTATAAACAGGTAATTTAAGATTTAAAACATTAATCTCAATTTAATGTCCCTGTAATTATGTGATTAAAAAAAATCGGTGTAATAAGTGTATAATGAATATAAATTATTATCCCTTAAATGTCACTCTTTAATAGTCTTGTTTGAACTTGTTCGTTCGCGGAAGCTTCACGTTTATTTCAAGTGATTGACATAATATAGTTCAACTTAAAACAACATTTTATGCCCAATTATTTCCCAGACGTAGCCTAGTTTTGGTATTGAGGTCAAAGTTAACTTGCCTTGCGTTTGCTATACAACAGTGGGTACTGCTAATGGTCACACAAGACGACTCGGCTACTTTTTCTTGTGCATGTTAGAGCTGACAGGGTGACCATCCTCGATTAAGTTTCCCTCAGGACTTTTTGTAAAAGCCTAAATATAACCACACACCTCAGAATTCCTCAGGTTCTCTTAAAAGGCTGAAAAATCTCCCGAGCACGGTCACTGCCTTCCGCAATTCCTTCTTGAATAAAAAAACAACACCAACAACATTGCGCGCTGTGCCTGCGTCAGACTGTTGCTGGCTGAACAGGATCTAAAATCGCGATAATCAAACACGGTTTTAATGATAATTAAATTTTAAACGATATTACTAACCGTCAGTAGGCTACATTTTATCGTGGTTTATAGTGAAACCGGTAATCGTCCCATCCCTACTCACCATTGTCTCACCATCATGCATGACAGGATCACCATGCATCCGTTTATGATATGAGATAAAAATAGGCTGAACTCAGCCTGAACGACTCGGTTACTCAGGTAACCTCGGTTCTCTCTAGATGAGGGAATGAGTGTGGCGTAACGCTACGGGAAAACCCCTTTTCTCGAGAAGATTGAAGCCAAAAATGATCCTTAATTTTTCTATAATTTAAAACTCATTTGCTGCAGTGAGCAGACATAGGCGAGGGAGCTTGCGCGCCTATTGGCTGCTCTGTGGCAACTGCTGCAACCTATCGGGAGGCAGCTGTGACGTATGCACCAATGAGGCCGCTCACACCCTCTGAACGTCACGGCCTGCCAAAATGGCCGTGGCTTATGGCTATAAAGCCCAGACCGGCCCAGGTTGCCCTTGGTTTCATTGACTGAAGCGATACCAGATCGTAGCACAAGCACGGCACGGTTACGCAACACTCGTTCCCTCATCTAGAGAGAACCAAGGTTACGTGAGTAACCGAGTCGTTCTCTTACGAGAGTACTCTCGTGTTGCGTAAGCTAGCTTACGCTATAAGGGAACCCAGTGTAAAACGCTGTGCGTGCTTAATAACTTCCTCAGTCAAAAGTCCCAGGGCAAGTGCCCAGGGCTCAAAAGGGGAGTAAGCTAACATCTCGGCCAACGACAGTGGGCCTAACGAGCAGTATGAGGACCAAACACAGTTTGGGCCCTAGTATCTAAATGAAGTGCTTAAACACTATAACACAGTTAGGCCAGACCTAGGTCAGGCAGGTAACTGCAGATATCACAGCTAAACCGATAACAGTCTAGCCTGTAAAGCGGGAATTTCTAGGTTGTAAAACCTTATAAATGTAGACGGCGAGGCCCAGCCTGCCGCCATAAAAATATCCTGAAGTGAAATCCCACTGGACCAAGCCCAGGAAGAGGCCATACCTCTAGTGGAGTGAGCTCTGATGCCCAGGGGGCAACAGAGGCCTTTGGATGTATAAGCCAATGAAATAGCATCGACTATCCATCGTGAAAGGCTTTGTTTCATGGTAGCTAGCCCCTTAGCGTGACCACCAAAAGAAACAAAGAGCTGTTCTGATTGTCTGAAAGCAGCAGAACGCTCCACGTAAATTCTCAGAGCCCTGAGGGCAGAGGAGATTCGCATCACTTCGTCAGACACAGGGAGAGACGACAGGGAAATAACTTGCGCTCTGAATGGAGTGGCAAGCACTTTAGGAACATATCCATGCTTAGGTTTGAGGATGACTTTGGAGTCATTAGGCCCAAACTCAAGACATGTAGCGCTGACAGAGAGCGCATGCAGGTCACCCACCCGTTTGACTGAGGCGAGGGCCATCAGGGATATGTTTTTTAGTGAGAGATATTTCAAGTCCTCAGACTGTAAAGGTTCAAACAGGCCACCTTTCATGGCCTCTAGGACCATGGAAAGGTCCCAGACGGGAACCGCAGGAGGTCAAGGAGGATTCAGCCTCCTAGCCCCTCTGAGGAAGCGGACGACCAGGTCGTTCTTCCCTAGTGACTGACCATGCGTTGGCATTAGAAACGCTGCTATGGCCAACACGTATACCTTGAGCGTGGAGGGGGATCTACCCTTGTCCAGAAGCTCTTGAAGGAAGGAGAAAACCTCAGTTACCCCACAGCATTGTGGGTCTATATTCCGTGCTGAGCACCAGCTAGAGAACACTGACCATTTGGAGGCATACAGCCGCCTGGTAGAGAGCGCCCTAGCCTCTGTGATTGTGTTTAACACTCCCTCTGGGAGGTTAACGGGTACCCGTTGATAGCCCATACATGCAGGGCCCATAGCTCGGGATGGGGATGCCAGAGCATGCCTTTGGCCTGAGAGAGGAGGTCCCTCCTCACTGGAATCGGCCATGGGGCTGTTCCCGGTAGCTGCATCAGCTCCGGGAACCACACTTGGTTCCTCCAAGGCGGGGCTACTAGGAGCACAGAGCATTTGCTCTCCCTGATCCTGTTTGATAACCAACAAGATCGGAGGGAACGCATAGAGCGGGCGGCTGGGCCAGTCGTGGGCCAGCGCGTCCCTGCCCTTCGTAAAGTACGTTAGACAATTAGCGTTGTCTTGTGACGCGAAGGGGTCGATCTCCGCTCTGCCGAAGGTGCTCCCGAAGACTCAGGACTTCAGCCAGTATTGTAGGGGGCACATTTGTAGCAGACCCAGCCAAAGCACTGCTGAGGCCGAGACCATACGGCCCAGAATCCTCTCACGTGAATGTACGAGGTGCTAAAGACAGGCCGAACGGAAGGATATTGTACTGATAAGCTCGACCCTCGAAGGCGAATCTCAAGAATGGCCTGTGACGGGGCGCTATTTGTATCTGAAAATACGCGTCTTTCAGATCCACTGATATAAACCAGTCCCCCTGGCGAATTTGCGCGAGGATCTGCCTGGTTGTGAACATTCTGAACGATCGCCTCATAAGCGCTTTGTTCAAATGCCTGAGGTCTAGGATGGGTCGAGACCACCATCCTTCTTTGGAATGAGAAAATAACGACTGTAATACCCAACTCGCTCTGTGTCAGAGGAACGGTTTCTATAGCCCCTTTCCTCAGCAGTTTCGCTATCTCGGCACGAAGTAGATGTGCTACTTCGCTTTTTACCGTGGTTTCGACCATGGCTCGAAAGCGCGGGGGTCTTCGAGCGAACTGCAGCGAGCAGCCTCGCTTTATTATGTTTAACACCCATTCTGATACTCCCCGGATGATTTCCCGTGCTTCTGCACGTATGGCTAGGGGTAGAATGGTGTCTAGGCTCGGGTCACTGTGTGTTAGGGACCCGGAGACCTGTTTGACTTGTGCTTGTGACACTGTACTTGCAGCGCTTATGTGTGGAGGCGCACATTGAATTACGTGTACCTGATTTATACATGATACACTTGCCGTGGGAGCGGGGAAGTGCTTTATGATGGGGGCCCTGCATGTGTGACACTGAACGGGCAGTGTTTTTGAGTAGGGGTGAGCACTGAATACTGGGCACAATTCCTACATATAAAACACAGTTGGCGTAAGCCAGATAACAAACAGACATTTTGCTCTTTTTGAGATTTATTTGGGTCGCCGTAAAAACGGCGTTTGAGTGCAGGCGTGCGTGTTGTGTAACAGGCTCGAGAACTGCAGTATAGACATCTCCAGTCGCCTGAGAGAAGAAGGCTCGGGAACTGAGAGAAGAGAGCGTGAGATCTTTGATGGTGGTCCGACCGCGGCGGGACTTAACCATCGCCGTCTTCCCTCCATGGTCAGGAGGGTTTCGGAGGCTCAGGGTTCAGCACAATCTTGGGCTTGGGTCCCCATGAGGGAGGCGGTTTGCGGCGGCTCGAAGAGCGCGAGCTTCAGCATGTGGGCGGCGCTGGGAAGCTGGTGGCAGCCCTGAAGTCTGAGCAGGCGGCTGTTTCTTAAAGCGGCCTGATGCAGAACTAGAGCGCCTGGGCAGAAAGTGTTGCATGGCCTGTGACGCTTTCTGGGCTTCAGTGAAGCGCTCCGCGAATCCTGATGCTGATGCAGCTTGACCGGCGACGGCGTAGGCACAACCAATGAGAGCTGACATCGTTCGGCAGGCTTTAGAAGGGTGAGCGGCCTTAGACTGCCATCCAGCGGAGGGCGGACAAAGGTGCGCAGACACAGCTTCCTCGATAGGGGGAAGACGCTGGTGACCCTTTTCCTGAGCGCTGTCGACAGCAGAGAGCCTCGAGGAAACTGAAGTTTTGAGCCTGGCAGAAAACGGAGCCTTCCAGGATTTAGATAACTCCTTGTGAAGTTCAGGTAGAAACGGAGCGGGCCTTTGCTGCAGGGCCAGGCGGCGTCCCGGCAGAAAACAGCCGTCTAGTCTGTTGAGTGCAGGCTCGTCAGGAAGCGACCACTCGAGGCCGAGGTCTGCCATCAAAACTTGATGGGAGCTGCAGCGGAAACAACCTGGCGCTGTCCTTCCGTGAAGGAGATGGGAGAGTCAGTCAGTGAGGCACGTGGGGATCCAGCACAACTATAAGAAATGTTTCTTGAGCATCAAATCATCATATTAGAAAGATTTCATGTGACACTGAAGACTGGAGTAATGATGCTGAAAATTCAGCTTTGAACACAGGATTAAATTACACTTTACAATATACGAACTTGGAAAACATTATACAAAATTGTAATAATATTTCACATTATATATTTTTATATATATTTAATATTTATTAAATAAATATTGCATTAGTGAGCAGAAGAGACTCGCAGATCTTCTAGCGTCGGCTTGGCTGTTATGTCTCCGAACAGCCCTCTGCAGATGGATGTGCGCTGAGTCCCAGACCCTCTCACTCTCCTGGAACCAGTGGTGGAAAGCTGGAACGTCCGATGGCTCTCCTGACCAGGGAAACAGGGGTGGTTGGTAGCCGAGTATGCACTGGAACGGAGTGAGTCCCATAGTGGATTGTTGTAAGGAGTTTTGTGCATACTCGGCCCATGGAAGAAAACGGCTCCAGCTGTCTTGATGGTCATGACAATATGACCGCAGGTACCTCCCGATTTCCTGGATCTTCCGCTCAGTCTGGCCATTAGACTGCGGATGGTATACCGATGTTAGGCTGACGGTGACTCCCAGAAGGTTGAAGAATGACTTCCAGACCCGTGAAATGAATTGTCGACCTCGGTCAGAGGCTATATCTTCAGGGATCCCGAAATGACGGAAGACTTGTTGGAAGAGAGTTTCAGCAGTTACAAACGCAGTGGGTAGTCCTGGAAGAGGGATTCATTTACTGGCCTTGAACCGGTCCACAATCACCAAGACGCAGGTATTCGAAGGTCAGTAATGAAATCCACTCCTATAGGAGACCATGGTCGAGATGGAACCGGTAGAGGAACCAGTTTACCTTCCGGGAGTCATCGAGGTACTTTAGCCATGGCGCAGACTGAGCATCCTTGCACGTATTGGACATTGGGAGAATGAAGCTGAACCCACGGGCGTCCCAGGATGATTTCCGCAGTTGAGCCCTCCAACACCAAAAAGGATATCTCCTCTTCATGCAAGCAGCCGATACGAAGCTTGATGGAAGGGGTACAGTACCGGATGTGACCACGACCGAGCGGTTTTCCTAGGATGGAATGTACCTGAAGAATGTGAGGAATGGTTTTCTGGCGAACTTGCAGCTTGTGAAGAACGGTGAGGGAGATGAAGTTACCAGCTGCACCAGAGTCGATCAGCGCTTTCGCTGGAAGAGATTGTTGCCGATAGATTAACTGTACAGGAGTATGCTTCAATGCAGATATAGGAGGTGGTAATTGTATAGTATTCACCGCTGGTTGTGGTGGTCGAACCGGACAGGTGGTCAGGAGATGTCCATCAGCACCGCAGTATAGGCAGAGATGGTTATTTATACGGCGCTGACGATCGACTTGTGACAGATGTGTAGAATCTACTTGCATGGGTTCTGGTACTGGAGGGCTCATGGTGACAGGGGTGCGTGGAGGAGGCAGTGCAGGGATGTCAAGATGACAGGCAGTGCGTCGTTGAGAAACTCTGATGGAGCGTTGAATGAAGTTTTTCAGGCCGATGCCATCATCATAAATAGCCGGCTGTAAGCGAATATCACTGTTCAACCCTTGCCGAAATACGGTGATTAATGCTATTTCATTCCAATCACTATTTGCTGTGAGAGTGCGAAACTGTAGTGCATAATCAGACACAGAAGATTTCCCTTGTCGTAGACTGTATAACTGATCGTGCACTGATATTGTGTTAGCTGATTGCGAAAATACTTCACGGAAGTGACTGGTGAAAGCAGCAAAAGTTTGTGTAACTTCTCCGTTGGCGTCCCACATCGCACGTGCCCACAGAAGTGCACGGCCTGTAAGGAGGGAAATGATAAACGCTATTTTGGCACGGTCTGTGGAACACTGTGAAGACTGCATCTCAAAAAATAGGGAACATTGAAGTAGAAATCCGCTGCACTCCTCCTCCTCGCCTGAGTAGGTCGCTGGTCGGGCCTTGGGACTGACAGAGGCAGATGGCGAAGAACTGGTGACGGGTGGAGGAAGAATGCGTTGGAGCTCCTGCACTAGCTCGGTGAGGGAAACCGGTGATGAAGCACCTGCTTCGCTGATGTCAGTTGGATCCTGCATTGTTGGTCTGGTCTTCTGTCAGGACAGAAGAATGCAAACAAGTCATACAGTTATACAGCAGAAGAGCAGGTGAGTGGTTGAAGATTAATTAAGAGCACTGTTGGTTGGGTTGACAGAGTTTCTTATCTGGTTTTGGTTGTAGATGATGAAGATCTGGACAGAAGACAGATGAAGGCAGACTGGATCAGGACTTCGGTAGAAGAATGGCATAAAGAGGTAAGTATAATCAAATGAAGAGTCAGGTAAGTCTTTCGGTGTGGAATGACAAGACCAGACAATGTAGTGCTGTGGGTATGGTGACTAAATAGTGCTGGTGATTAGTGGTGCTGAGTGCAGGCAGGTGGTGGTGACAGGTGATGGTGATTAGTATTCAGGGAGACAGGGAACAAGTGGGCGGAGTGTAGAGATCTGGTGCTGTAGATGTTGGCTCAGTGACAGCATCATATGGTTAGATTTAAAAAAACACATGAAAAAAAGTTACAATATTGGTTGATATTTTGTTTTTGCATCGGAAGTATTTTGACATGAAACATTGCTTTTTTGTCAACGCTTGTAAAACTGTGAAAGTATAAATATTTTGGTTTTACCAATACTCAAGGGAACTCCCTTGAGATTTTTAAGTTCCCTTATAATTATTATAATTATTATTAGGGGTTCAAGCATGAAATGCTGAAACCCTATTGTAATTGTGCTGATTTTTATTATTATTATTATTCTGCCGTAAAACGCATCGTGCAGCCCAAACCGTAAGAGCTGGAACCTTGAAACTTTGCCAGATGGTAGTACAAAAATCGAGGAGAGGTTCAGAGAATATGACCCCGATTGGCCCATAGGTGGCGCTATAGCAACCAAAAGCGCGAAACTGCTCATAACTCCTAGACCGTATGACGTAGACTCAAGTGTCTTATATCACTGGAAAGCTGGAAACCTGAAGGTCAAAACGTATATCTCCGATTTCATTTCCTGTATGCAAATTGTCCGCCATTTTGAATTTTGTTAAAAACCTACTTTTGCAAACAAGTCCTAGGTTTTTTGTCCAATTGGATCCAAACCAGTGCAGAAATGTTCTCTGGAGTCTGATTATCAATAATTATCGAAAAAAAGTCAAAATTTCGATTCCTGATCGCCAGGGGGTGATAAATTAATGTTGTGGGTGGAGCCTATTTTACTAAAATGGCTATAACTCGAGAAGGAAATGAGATATCTTCACCAAACTTGGTGCACATGTGTATGAGTTCAAACTGGGGTCACAGTAAAAAAATCCCGACGATTGATCACTAGGTGGCGCTATAACATGAAAAAAACATGAAAACGGCTATGACCACGTGACCGTTAGTCCGATTGACTTGAAAATTGGTATGCAGTGTCTTGGTCCAAGGTGCCATGTATGTCTATGAGGACATTGGCGTATCTCGAAAAACATGGCCGCCATCGACCAATGAAGTTTGAGCACCTATTAGACAAGGTTAACAGAGGCCGATCGGAACAAAACTCAATGGGCATGTTCGACTCATGGCCCTAGAGGTCTGTAAGAGTTTTGAAAGAAATCGGCCACTAGTTGGCGCTAACGAGTTTTATGGCTCTGTAATCACGTGTTGTTACACTTATCATCACAAAATGCATATCATCTCATAGATCTGCTCATTCTGAATAACTTTGCCTCAAGAACTAATGCTGTCAATTAAACCGTTTATTAAATATTCGTAATTATGTTAAAAACCTACTTTTGCAAACTAGTCCTAGGTTTTTCGCCCGATCGAAACCAGACCAGTCTAGGACAATTCTCTGGACACTCTAGATCAATAATTATCAAAAAAAAAGTTGAACTTTTGCATGTAGATGGCTGTAATAGGGTCATTTAGAAAAGGGGCGTGGCAAAAAACACTAAAAAGCCTATAAATCCTAAATGAAAACTCAGAACTTCACAAAAATTGGTGAGCATATGTGACATAACATCATTAACAAGCATGCCAATTTTTATGGAGATCGGACGATAGGTGGCGCTATAACTGCTAAAAAGCTTTAAACCATATATTTCCTATGGTATTTCCTGTAAATGGTCTTTTCCATCTATTATGTCAGTAGTTACATGCTTGCTAAATAAAACTTTAAGCACAAAAGCATCAAAAGTGATTAAGGCCTTAACTGCTTGAACCCCGATAAATGCTGCTTGCAGCTTTAATTATTATTATTATTATTATTATTTGCATCGATACCAGCATGAAGGAACATGCAAATGTTGTTGAGTTAATTTATCTTTCACATTCTCACCATTGTCTCACCATCATGCATGACAGGATCACCATACATCCGTTTATGATATGAGATAAAAATAGGCTGAACACGAGAACGCTCGCGGGTGAAAACGTAAAAATATTTGATCAGATGTGCCTTTCGTTTAGACGACGACGGCGTTTTTGGGGCTTAAAAACGAAAAAAAAGTGAAACCACCCTCCAGAGTGGAAATCTTAAAAACGCTCCACCGTCGCGTTCCCGTCTAAAGGGTAAAAACGCAAAAGTCTGCTAGGGAGAGAAGTAGAAGGAAGGTTGTACGCAGGCGCGCGGACTTGGTGTTGTTGTGTGGCAGTGCTTCACCTTGCCACCTAGCCGCCTGGAGTGCATACTACATCGAATTTCACACACTTTTGCGTCACCATATGTATGCAGATTTCTCCCCCATAACGCTCGTCTAAACGCAGAATAAAAAGTGATAACGCAACTCCACTTTTGCGTTTTCTCTTCAGATCGTTTCCGTGTAAACATAGCCTCAGTCTGAACTTTCGACTCTCTGAATATAAATGATAGCTATCAGGAAGAGAGGAACCTTTTAATAATTTTAGCTGAATGATGTCAAAAAGACTCTAAGGGTCAGACATTTTTCAGGGCCCTGGATGTTTCATAATCAAACAGATCCATATAGTGAACAGTGGTGGACAAAATCAACTTAAGTAAGAGTACAGACACAAATATATTACTACGGCAGTGGGGAACATACATGGACATTAATTTGCGTTATTTTAACTTTTAGTTTTTACCTAAAACCTGCCCTGTTTAGACCATAAATATGTATTGGCATAATATTCTTTTCTAGGCCTATAAATGTAGTGCCTCTTCAGACACTTTAGTTCGTATCTTTTACATTATCCCGCTTATTACATGGCTACCTACCAAATAAATCAATAATTTGACACAAAATATTGCTTCAAAAAGGAGTTTATTGATTTAAAAACGATTGTATAGCTTCCGCTAAAGAAAATAGTCCGTTCCGTCTCTACGGTTAGAATCCTGCGTGTCCATGGCAACGCTCTGTTTTGCATGGCAACGGTGTGTTATACCAGAGAATGTCTAATAGAACTTCCACTCTCACTAAACTTCCGGCTTCTGAACTGGTTGCAGTTCCACTCTGGCTCCACATGAGGGCGCTCACAGGACGAGTGCAGAATGAATGGAGGTCTATGGCGCTATACCCCTCAAAATCCAATTTCTCAGGATATAATTTTTTGTCTAGTAATTTGAATGTTGTATTCGAAAGGAGATGCAAAGAAATGACACATTGCTGGGTGTTAGATTTTTTAGAGTCACTTATTTGCTTTATTATGGCAATCCTTCAGTAACTTTGGTGTTTTCGCGCTCTGCACGTTCTTTTCTCTCGAGGCATCGACAACACAGCTGACACAGGTAAATACACGTGCTAGAAGAGTTTTTGTTTTGTTGTTTTAAAAGACCACGCCGAAAATACACACACACACACGATGCCATCAAGCGGTATCTCTGGTCGTAATCAGTCCTTCATTGACCAATCAGCGTTCATTAGCAGAATGCTAGCGTGTTATGGGCAACAACAACTCAACCTGTAAGAAATCGAAAGGACATAAGTACTCGTTCATTCAACTTTCGACCTATAACCCATGTTGAACTTGCAAAACCTACAATCAAACCTGAGATTTCTCAACGGCAATCGGGTGAAAGAGACAAATTTAGCCGTCTAGCCCAGGGGGGCAGGGTTTCATATTATTTTGAAGCTTCCCTGGGCGCCGCCATTGATTAGCGGACCCCCACCTGAGGCGTTTAAAGACTCCATTTGTCTAGTATTTATTTCTAAAGAAACACGAAAATGTATAAAAGTCTCCATTACCTTGTAGCTTACGTTATGGCCCTGTAGAAACTATTTTTGTAAAAATAGGCTAACGATTCCATCATAACCACGCGACTCTCTGTCGCACAGTAGAGAAATTACCGTATGGACAGGAGGAGAAGCTTGCGCGCAATCGGGGGGACGTGGAGGCAAAATGACAAAATAATTAATCAGAATACCTAGCAAAAGCTTCTCCTGCTCCTAGCTCATGGACAGCTCCTACTCACGCTCTCCGTCTCTGCAAGTTTCGGAAGGGAATGATTCAGATTTCTCTTGGCACAGCTAAGACAGACGGGTTGCTCACGTCAGCTCCGTAGACGGGCTCTGGTTATACTTAGCAGCGGTCTGTTATCAAGAAATAACAGACCACATTCTACATTAGAATTCAACCAAGCCATGTAATAAATATATATATTATTCAAATAAAAAGAATGATACATCATGATAGCATTTTTGTTGTTGTCCTTGTTTGAATTTATGTTGGCCATACAATCCTCATATATCTATTGTATATATATATTCAAATATTCTGCATCTTTAAACACAAAATAAACAGCCAATGTTAACAATGTATTTGTGACTATACCATTATGTGCACATTTCAAGGCATATGTTAAACGGCAAAAAGAAGATTTCTTGAAATATGATTTTCAAAGCTTATCCAAAAATCTCAAGATGAGATTCTTATTCACCTGCACACAATTTTCACATCTCTTGTAATAGTTTGCACTCTAAGGTCTATTCTCTCACTGTTTTCTGCTATATTATGCGCGCATAATATATCAAATGCGGCACTAAACTTAGGCTCAAATTGATGGAAAGGCAAGCACTATGAATGTCAGTGTACAGTAAGTTAAAAAACGTGTAAAAACATCTGTAAATTGTGGCACCGCTTTATGCAAAACTGTTTTTATGAACAGTTTTGTAATCATGAAAGAGGCCCAGTGTGTTAGATGAGCATTGTGAACTGACAATTGCTACCAAACACAAAACTATTCCTTTTTTTAATCTTATCAATCTTTTCTTTATGAGTTCTCATTGATAGCTATATATTCATTTATATCATCATTAATTGTAATATGTTGCATTATTATTCATTTACAAGAAATCATTTCTATATACTATATTAATGCTCTGATAGGTTTGATTATTTCCAAATGCAAGATCTTTGGTTATCACTATAAGAATGTGTGAATTTCTGTATTTTTCTTTTAGGCACTAGAGTTGAACTGCTTACTGTGTGTCATTTTCATAGACAGCGTCTTTGGTTTTATCTTATATTAGATTTTTTTTTTTTTTTTATTATCAATTTTTACATTTTATTCTCGGTTTTTTAATGTAATAATGCCATTTTATTGCGACTTTTGTTTGTGTGTGATAATGTCCCAAGAAAGATCAGTGGAAAAAGCGAAACTCGAGCTCATCATCCTTGCGTCAAAGAGTATTCTATGACGCGACAGGCAAATCAGCAAGACCAAAGTCAATATTGGAGTAACTTTTCCCAGATGGAAAGAGCTCATGAGGAGCAAAGATTTTAAAACGGACGCCGAAGTTGCCTGCTTTCTTCTCGACGGGTAATTCAGCCTATTTGTGTAAATTCGAAGTTTTATAGGTGCTTGTCTAACCATAGCATGGTTGTGCATAACGCCAGAACGACCTCTAGTATAACTTGCGTTACTTTTCCTCACGTCAGTGGTGAAAAAGTATTGTTTACCTTGTAACATAAATCTGTTATTAGATTATAGCCTATACGCTGTAAACATTGCCTTACACTATTAATCTTGTTCAATATACAGAATAACGATAGCACTGATACTTTACTAATTAGCTTGTATTCGTTTGGGATAGCTGATATTAGCAATGAAATGGTATCAAAATAACGAAAACATAAAACTTTTATTCATTTTACATAGAGGTCATAACCTACATGTTGACTAAATAACTAAATGCACTTTTGTAATAGTTTTCTAAAGTAACCTCATCACTTGAAGGAACACTCATGGACGAAGTCGAACTGTTAATCTTGTAATAATACAGCCACCGTAGGAGTTAAAACGCTAATATTCACTGGGTAGTCATATGCAATTTTACTGCTAGATGGTGGAAAATATCACACAGTGTAGCTTTAATATTCCTGATCCACACAGGTGAGAAAATACATCCAGCATGATATAAAACAGTTAAATTTCGTTCAGTCAGTGGCTTAAAAAAGTATTTAGACACCTGAGTCACACTTTAGCTAAATGTCTGAATGTTTATGCTTTTGATAAAAAACAAACACAACTGGCATTTATTTTAAATAAAGATAGCATATGGACACTTTTCAAGTAGAATATAAAAAAAAAAATAGCTTAGAAGTTTTATGTCTTTGAAATGATAAAAGCGACAGAAATGGAGGTTGTTTAAAAACGTTGGACACCTGTGTCAGACTGATGACGCGTTTTAAAGGTCATCAGCATCACAAATCCTGCAACGTTTTTTTATTTTATTATATATGTTCATTTATATATATATATATATATATATATATATATATATACACTCATCTAAAGGATTATTAGGAACACCATACTAATACTGTGTTTGACCCCCTTTCGCCTTCAGAACTGCCTTAATTCTACGTGGCATTGATTCAACAAGGTGCTGAAAGCATTCTTTAGAAATGTTGGCCCATATTGATAGGATAGCATCTTGCAGTTGATGGAGATTTGTGGGATGCACATCCAGGGCACGAAGCTCCCGTTCCACCACATCCCAAAGATGCTCTATTGGGTTGAGATCTGGTGACTGTGGGGGCCATTTTAGTACAGTGAACTCATTGTCATTTTCAAGAAACCAATTTGAAATGATTCGAGCTTTGTGACATGGTGCATTATCCTGCTGGAAGTAGCCATCAGAGGATGGGTACATGGTGGTCATAAAGGGATGGACATGGTCAGAAACAATGCTCAGGTAGGCCGTGGCATTTAAACGATGCCCAATTGGCACTAAGGGGCCTAAAGTGTGCCAAGAAAACATCCCCTACTCCATTACACCACCACCACCAGCCTGCACAGTGGTAACAAGGCATGATGGATCCATGTTCTCATTCTGTTTACGCCAAATTCTGACTCTACCATCTGAATGTCAAATGTCAACATTTTTCCAGTCTTCAACTGTCCAATTTTGGTGAGCTCGTGCCAATTGTAGCCTCTTTTTCCTATTTGTAGTGGAGATGAGTGGTACCCGGTGGGGTCTTCTGCTGTTGTAGACCATCCGCCTCAAGGTTGTGCGTGTTGTGGCTTCACAAATGCTTTGCTGCATACCTCGGTTGTAACGAGTGGTTATTTCAGTCAAAGTTGCTCTTCTATCAGCTTGAATCAGTCGGCCCATTCTCCTCTGACCTCTAGCATCAACAAGGCATTTTCGCCCACAGGACTGCCGCATACTGGATGTTTTTCCGTTTTCACACCATTCTTTGTAAACCTTAGAAATGGTTGTGCGTGAAAATCCCAGTAACTGAGCAGATTGTGAAATAGTCAGACCGGCCCGTCTGGCACCAACAACCATGCTACGCTCAAAATTGCTTAAATCACCTTTCTTTCCCATTCTGACATTCAATTTGGAGTTCAGGAGATTGTCTTGACCAGGACCACACCCCTAAATGCATTGAAGCAACTGCCATGTGATTGGTTGATTAGATAATTGCATTAATGAGAAATTGAACAGGTGTTCCTAATAATCCTTTAGGTGAGTGTATATATATATATATATATAATTTATGTACAACACTATACTTAATATTAAATTGCATTTGCATCAAATTACAAAAAAATAAATAAATAGTTAACGCTGCTGTGGGAGTGACGGTAAAATTGACATCTTTCTCCTTCTGACTGCCTTTTTACTCTTTTTGAAAGTCTTAAACACTATTGTGGAGTTTATTTTGCTATTTGAGCAAATGGGAACACAAAAATATATATTTAATATAGTCTCTCATTCACCGCTAGCTGTTTACCCAACTATGACGACTTCCTTCTGAGAAACTCAGAAATGTGAAAAATTTCCATAGGCTAGCCTACTTATAGGTATTTAGGGTATTTAGCAGTGACATTGTCAGTTTTTTTTTTATTTACAACAAAATAAGCTTATTTTCTGTTCAAATTATGAAAGCTTTGTAATTAACATTTACAGTGGCTTCATAAATTAATTAAAAACATTAAAAACCAAAACACACCTGATGCACATTGCTTTTGTGTGTATTTAATTAAGAGAAGGTACAGCATATTGCTCCGACGAAAGATTTGTTTAAATTATTATACAGAATTCAAGTACAAACAATTATGGCATAATTCAACAATAATACAAATGTTTTTGTGTTGATACAGCACTTAGAAGAATGAACAAAACAGAACCAAATAAAAGAAAGAAAAATAGTAGGGGGTGAGGGTCTTAGTCTAATAACATAAACAAGTCCAAAGCGGAAAGAAGTTTAGAGCATTTCTGTCCGACATCCATTGAAGTGATTTTACAAATAGCTTCAAATCATTCTTCCATGCTCAGGCGGAAGTGACATTACGTCGTAAATAGCCTACGAACTTCCCATGAGGACCGAACGCACCATAACAGGGAACGTTCTCGGAACTTTGTCAAGGTTCTCTCAAAGTTACGAACAAACGCCTTACAGAAACTAGATAATTCAATCAAAGTTATCTGGTCTTTATTAATGTTCTCAAAACATTAGCCTATATGTAGCGGGTCCCGGCTAGGTCTCCGCTGGCAGATATATATAGATAATCCTCTGATACGAGTGCTCTGGAAATATTGGAAATATTAAACAGAAATCAGCGACGCAGGACAACAGTTGCTAATTCTCCATTCATTCGGATTATGAGCTCACCTTGCTGCTCTGCACGCTGCTAAGGGTCCCAGAATGACGCTGCTGGTGGGTGCTACCTGCCATGCACCCTGTGTCCATTTTATGAAACAGCATGTCGCGCTCTGCGTCTGTACGTGGACAGAATGCAAAGCCTCAGGACTTCAGATCAGCTTTTTGTCTGTTACGGAGGCCAGCAGAAGGGAAAGGCTGTCTCCAAGCAGAGGATGGCCCACTGGATAGTGGATAGTAAGATAGTGGCTTACGAAGCCTAAAGCCCAATTTATACTTCTGCGTCGAACTCACGCCGTAGCTACGTCGTAGGCTGTGTGTAGCGCGCGTACCCTTCAGCGTACCCTGACGGGCACCTCTCCAAAAATGTAACAACGCGTCAACTCTACGCGGACGCAAGCGCTGTGATTGGTCTGCTAGGACCGCTCCCTCGGGTTTCACATGCTCCCTCTGCAAGTGTAATTGCGCGTCAAAGCGGACAACGACGCAGAAGTATAAATGAAAACCAACGCGTTGCCTACAGCGTAGAGGCTCCGGCATAGGTCCGACGCAGAAGTATAAATCAGCCTTAAGGCATGCCCTGCCTGCCTGGGTTGAGAGCCCACTCCACTAGGGGTGTCGCTTCTTCCTGGGCGCTGGCACACGGCGCCTCGCTGACAGAGCATCTGTAGAGCTGCGGGCTGGGTGACACCTAACACGTTCACTAGGTTTTATAGCCTACGTGTTGAGCCGGTTTCTTCCTGTGTGCTCGCTTCAACTAGCCGGTAACACCGAAGTTCCTGCTCTAGTGGCTTGCTGCGCCACTCCCTTCCTCAGAACGGATACGTGCGCTTTTTGCTCCAGTCGAGTTCCCACTTAGGCGAACCCTGTGAGTTCCTCCATACCCCTTCGGCAGTCGGACATTGCGGAGCGTCCGACGCCAGGCCTAGTGCTCGTATGCTTGTGTAACTTGTGCTGGCTGGGTTCCATATGTGGTGATCCCTGCGGCGATCCCATATGTGTATTCTTCCACGACCAGCTCCCTGCGGTGAGCCCGTGTCTTTCCCTTGGCAGAGTCTGCTCTGCCGTCATTGTCCGGTGTAGCCTCCCCCTTTCAGGCTGGAGCCACCCCAGTGACATTCCATATGTTGCACTGCCCCTTCGGCCAGTCCATATGTGTATTCTCCACATGGTACCTCCCTTCGGGCAGGATGTGGCTCCGCAGTGTCCTTCTCCCCTGGAAAGGCACGCTTTCCCAGTGTTATCCAAGAGTTCCACTGTGTGGGGTATAACGGAACAGCAGTTGAACTCCCTCTACGCAGGTCTTCCGCCCCAGCCAGTTGGGGGTCGGAGAGTCTTGCATAGGGCGCTGGATGTGTCAGCAACCGTGGTGTTTTCTAAGGGATCCCAATTACGTCGTCACGCCGACGTTACGTCGAACGTGAGCGACTGAAAGGGAACGTCTCGGTTACTAATGTAACCCTCGTTCCCTGAAGGAGGGAACGGGAGACGTAACGTCCCGTCGCCACCGTTGCTGACCATCGCTGCATGGCCGTCACAATCTCGGCTCCTCAGCGAAAAACAATGTGTGCATGCGCCCGCTACCCGTTTATACCCGCGCTGCGGGGCGGGGCGTGTGACGCGATTCACGCACGCCAACGTTCATTGGCTCGTTCTGTAGACACTCGAAGTTGATAGGGCTCCCTGAAGTGATCCCAATTACGTCGTCACGTCGACGTTATGTCTCCCGTTCCCTCCTTCAGGGAACGAGGGTTACATTAGTAACCGAGACGTTTTATGCATTACATTTATCTATAGTGTCAGTAAAAACATATATAATGTTAATGTTTGGAACTTTCTATTCATTAAAGAATCCTGAAGAAACAACGTATCACAGTTTTGTAAGCTCGCGCTAAATCAGCCCAAAGTCCAGCGTCCGACCAGCGCGGAAGGTCTTAATGTGTTACTGTCCTTTTCTTGAGGCAGAAGTATTTTTTGATTAAATGCAATACATTTGAATATGTATTCTCTCGTTATTTCATCTGACTCCATAAATGAAAAGGTTTTAATGATATCTGTGGCTCATTAATTATGAGCGAATGTTTGACTATTCCGTTTAACTCTTCAATGAAAATAATGTCAAAGTCAGTTAGAATAATCAAATGTAACAATTTATTATGTCAGGTAAAAGTATCATGCCAATTTCATAATCAATTCAAAGATAATTGATACAAAACATCAAATGCTCTAGAATAAAGAGAAAAGATGCAACCCAACATTGAGAAATACATGAGGCTGAGAGATCTCTCTAAGATCTCTCTAAGTGTGACCATTTGTCTTGAGAGACCACCTTCCTTTGTAAGTCAGTTATCTTTAAACTCTTAAAAACCTTATTACCTTTTGTTTTACTTATTGAAAATGAGACATTTGTACCAGTCGCACTGTGACATTTTAAATGATACCAAACATGAAAAATACTCTGTGATAATCATTCACATTAAACTATACATTTTCTTGGGTGAATTCAGGTGATCATCTGAGCATGAGAGAGAGGGGGTGAGGGGAGAGGGAAAGAGATGTAGATTAAGATGACTCGGAGGTGAGACTTTCGTCTCAATGGTGCACGAGGGCCAGTTCAAATGGTAATCTCCAGAGAGGTCCTTTTGTCCTCTCAGGGTCTGGAAACAGACTGTCCGGCATTTCCTAATTTATCAATTCTTACAGTTTCCACAAAAATATGAAGCAGCACAACTAAGAAATGTTTCTTGAGCATCAAATCATCATATTAGAAAGATTTCTGAAGGATCATGTGACACTGAAGACTGGAGTAATGATGCTGAAAATACAGCTTTGATCACAGGAATAAATTACACTTTACAATATACGAACTTGGAAATTACACTTTACAATATACGAACTTTACAATATACGAACTTGGAAAACAGTTATACAAAATTTTAAAAAATATTACTGTTTAGTAAAAATATTTATTAAATAAATGTTGCATTAGTGAGCAGAAGAGACTTACAAATCTTACAATTTCTTCACTGGCCTACTAGTACTAGGAAGATGAAAAAGGAAAATAAACCTTGTGATTTACAAGAAGCCATGACATAGTGACATTCAAATGCAAAAGCTGTTCATTTTGATAAAATCTTCAGTTCAGTGTCGCACTTAGTTTTCTTATGCCTAAAACACCGTTTCTTGAGTAACGCGATCGTCGCGCTTTCACGGAAAGTGGAGGATGAGAAGTAGAAGACGATTGGGTCGAGGCATGTGTTGAGCGTGCTGGGCAGGAGTGTGTAGTACCTCCACGACGGGCTCTTGTTGGTGCTGAAACCCACCAGATGGGACGTGTTATAGGGCAGAAAACAGAGTAAAAAGATGGTCAGCGTGCACAACGCCATCCCAATGGCCCTTTGCTTTTTCACTTTGGCTATGTGAGGCCTGCTATACAAGATATAGATGCAGCTAATATAGCAGAAGATGCAAACTAAGAGCGGTAGCACGTACATGACCACAAAAAACTCGAAACGAACTGGTAACAAGACCTCCTTTTGCTTCTCGGTGAAGTTCTCATAGCAGACGGTTTTGGGTTCAGTGCGGTTCAGCTCTTGCATATGGACGATGATGAATACGATGCTGCAATGACCGGCACTGAACAGCCAGATGAAGACGCTGCCAACCGAGGCATAGAGAGGCTTTCGCATGAGTCTGTATTTGAACGGAAAGGCCAGTCCTAAGTAGCGATCCACGGCTATAGCCATGAGCAACAGGGAGCTGGTGTAAATCGTGGTGAAAAAGAAGAAGGACGCGATCGAGCACAGGCTCGGGGATAAGTACCAGTGCATTCCTACGGCAGCTTCATACATCTTGAAGGGCAGAAAGAAAAGGAAGACCAAGTCGGACGCCGTCAGGTTGAAGAGAAGGACGTCATTCGGACTGGGTTTGTCACCGAGTTTCTTTATGAACGTGATCATGGCCAGGAGATTGGCCGGCAAGCCGATGAGAAACGTCACGATGTAGACGGCTAAAATGACCCAGTGGTTTGTCATTTTGCATGTGAAAGGACTCTGAAAAGAAGCAAAAAGAGATTGACATTTATCATACAACTTATATGATGCAACATTTATAGGTACTTTTACTTAGATTATGATTTTGCCAACACTATTGATACAGTGGCTTAAAAATAAAAACATATAAAAAATTTTTTTTAATTTGAGGCATTTTTAAATGTGACCATCATGGCTAATGAAGTTGCATTACAAAAAAAATAAAAAATAATAATAATAATAATAATAAACCATGCCTCTTGGTTTTGTCATCTAATAAAATTACTTGGATTTATTATTTATTTATTTAGCTTTTTTCAATTTCCTGAGCAACTTCAGTGCACATTTTTCTAAAAAGTAACACTAAAGAACAGCCATAATGCCCTAAAAATATATTCATACATGAAAGTCACGCTTAAAAAAAATTCTAAAAGTCCCTGTACTAGATAACAAAACCAAATGGCATGGTTTATTTTTATTTCATTTTAATATTTACTTTTTTTTTGTGCATTTCTCTAGAAGCTATGTCATTCAGACTCGTCCAAATACGTTTTTGAGAGGTATGTTTATTTGAAATAAATTGTTGTTTCAACACAAAGGAAAAGACACTAATATGAAAACTGAGTTATAGTCTTCTGTACTTACCACAAAAGTTTGCTTCCCTGGTCTTCTCAGATTTAGTATGATCATAGACGTCCCTTGAGAGTAGTCAGACTGAGCTCAGTTCACTGCAGGATGATTAAGAGCAGAGCTGTGTCTGTAAGATTGTAAGATTACGTGACTGTGGGTGTATTACAGCAGACACAGCTAAAGTTTAACTAAAATGCAAAACATGTATTGCATCTGAATTCAGGAAGTGTCCACTATGTAAACTCGTAGAAGTGCAAACATGCAAACCTCACAAACACGCATCATATGGTTAGATATCAAAAAACACATGAAAAAAAAAGTTACAATATTGGTTGATATTTTGTTTTTGCATCGGAAGTATTCTGACATGAAACGTTGCTTTTTTGTCAACGCCTGTAAAACTGAAAGTATAAATATTTTGGTCTTACCAATACAATTCACAATTGACTCACTTTCATGCATGACATGATCACCATGCATCCGTTTATGATACGAGATAAAAATTGGCTGAACTCAGTCTGAACTTTTGACTCACTGAATATAAATGATTGCTATCAGGAAGAAAGGGATTTCCATGCAACCTTTTAATAATTTTAGCTGAATGATGTCAAAAAGACTCTAAGGGTCAGACATTTTTCAGGGCCCTGGATGTTTCATAATCAAAAAGATCCATATAGTGAACAGTGGTGGACAAAAGCAACTTAAGTAAGAGTACAGACACAAATATATTACTACGGCAGTGGGGAACATACGTGGACATTAATTTGCGTTATTTTAACATTATGTTTTTACCTAAAGCCCCGTTTAGACCATAAATATCTATTGACATATTATTTTCTAGGCCTATAAATGTAGTGCCTCTTCAGACACTTAAGTTCGTATCTTTTAACAAAAACCCCTTTATATTTCATTAAAGTGCTATTCATCCAGTATTTGTGTGATATGCATCTTTATATTAAACCTCAGTTTTTGGAATTGTGACATTTCTATATGACAATCAAGCAGATTTTGAACTTCAAATCTCATTACTGCAACGCAAACAATGTCATTCTCATTATTGTAATGTGAAATATACATATATTATTCAAATAAAAAGATTGATACATCATGATAGCATTTTTTGTTGTTGTCCTTGTTTGAATTTATGTTGGCCATAAAATCGTCATATATCTATTTTATATGTATATTCAAATATTCTACGTCTTTAAACACAAAATAAACAGCCAAAGTTAACAATGTGTTCGTGTGTACATTTCAAGGCGCATGTTAAATGGCAAAAAGAAGAAGATTTCTTGAAATATGATTTTCAAAGCTTATCCGAAAATCTCAAGATGAGACTCTTATTCACCTGCACACAATTTTCACATCTCTTGTAATAGTTTGCACTCTGAGGTCTATTCTCTCACTGTTTTCTGCTATATTATTCAAATGCGGCACTAAACTTAGGCTCAAATTGATGAAAGGCAAGCACAATGAATGTCAGTGTACAGTAAATTGCTCATAAAAACATCTGTAAATTGTGGCACCACTTTATGCAAAACTGTTTTTATGAACAGTTTTGTAATCATGAAAGAGGCCCAGTGTGTTAGATGAGCATTGTGAACTGACTAATTGCTACCAAACACAAAACTATTCCTTTTTTTAATCTTATCAATCTTTTCTTTATGAGTTCTCATTGATAGCTATATATTCATTTATATCATCATTAATTGTAATATGTTGCATTATTATTCATTTTCAAGAAATTGATTTCTACAATCATTTCTATATACTATATTAATGCTCTGATATGTTTGATTATTTCCAAATGCAAGATCTTTGGTTATCACTTAAGAATATGTGAACTTCTGTGTTTTTCTTTTAGGCACTAGAGTCTGTCATTTTCATCTACAGCGTCTTTGGTTTTATATTCGATTTTTTTTTTTTTTTTTCAATCAATTGTTACATTTTATTCTCGGTTTTTTAATGTAATAATGCCATTTTATTGCAACGCTTGTTGCGACTTTTGTTTGTGTGTGATAATGTCCCAAGAAAGATCAGTGGAAAAAGCGAAACTCGAGCTCATCAGAGAGCTCATCATCCTTGCGCGTGTGTTTGAGTAGTAACCTTGGTAACTGAGAACGCCTCAACATCGCGTCGTCTCATTGGTTGCTGTGTGTGTCTTCACATTCCTGATTCGAGCTTCTGTGTGTTGTCTTCTCGAAATACATACCTAGAGAAATATATGACGACCTTCAGCTATGCGATTAAACTACCCTTAATATTCCTGATCCACACAGGTGAGAAAATACATCCAGCATGATATAAAAACGTTACATTTCGTTCAGTCAGTGGCTTAATAAAGTATTTGGACACCTGAGTCACACTTTAGCTAAATGTCTGAATGTTTATGCTTTTGATAAAATACAAACACACAACTGGCATTTATTTTAAATAAAGATAGCATATGGACACTTTTCAAGTAGAATATTTAAAAAAAATAGCTTAGAAGTTTTATGTCTTTGAAATGATAAAAGCGACAGAAATGGACACCTGTGTCAGACTGATGACGCGTTTTAAAGGTCATCAGCATCGCAAATCCTGCAACGTTTTTTTTATGTTCATAAAAAAATTTTTTTTTAAAAAGTATGTTCATTAATTACACTATAATTCCGACGTTCATCTGACATTTTTGAATGTTACTACTTGTTTCGGAATGTTAATGTATCGTTCAAAAGTAACATTCCCATAATGTGTGCAAAACGATAAAATTGATATAATTTTCGTGTTCCTTTAACTTTTGCATAAGCAAGTTTTAAAAACTTTTTTTTTTTAAACTTTAGAAATAAGATTTTGATAACTTAATGGGAACGTTAGTAAAACGTTCTGAGAACATATTTTTGTTTGATGGGTGATTCAAAGACATTGAGAAATATTTTTTTTAAATGTTCTTTTTGAAGCCACTGTATGTGTCAGTTATTATTGTTTTCCTAAGGTTTTGTGGGCCTTAACATGCTCAGAAACACTCAAAACTTTGTACTCGCATCAGAATCGTCTGCCATTAGGGCTGGGGCCAAAGCTGGGACCCGGGCGTGGTGAAGGGGCTCTACAGCGCCCCCTTTAATGCAGTTTAAAAACTTGGTCCATATATCATACACACTTGCACGTACTGTATATATGAAACTCGGTACACATATAGATCTTATTGAGTTGAACAACTTTCAAACTGCAAGTCATATGTTACACCCAACAGGAAGTCAGCTATTCGGAGGTTTGTGAAAAGCTCATGCGCTGTACTTTTTAATACTCCTCCTTGGGAAATTCATGCAATTGCCACCAAACTGAGTCAACATGACATAAAAATCGTCTAAATTTAAATGATCTCATGCATGTGGCTATTGTGGTTCGTGTTCATGATGGCACCAGCTGCTGCAGTAAATGTGGCATCTTCAAATAACTTTGACATAGTCCTTTTTATATTTACCTGGTTTAAATGCATGTTGCCCATCATGCATGCATACTTTCCCTAAAGGACCCAATCATTCCTGTTATATTTTTATTTGTTTGTGTTATTAAACATTTTAAACAATAGCTCACCCAAAATGTATTTACTCACCCTCATGTCATTCCAAACTTGGATGCTGTATTTTAAATTTTTTGATTGATTTGAAGTTTGTAGGAGGACACATAAAGGGGTGGTATAATGCCCCTTTTCACAAGATGTAAAATAAGTCTTTGATGTCCCCAGAGTGTGTGTGTGAAGTTTTAACTCAAAATACCCCACAGATATTTTTATATCGCATGTTAAAATTGTCAATTTTTGAGGGTGAGCAAAAACGCACCATTTTGTGTCTGTTCCTTTAAATGCAAATGAGCTGCTGCTCCCGGCACAGAGGGCGGAGCTTAAACAGCATGCACTCACACACACATGCACTGAACATTTCAAAACCTTTTAGCCTTTTATGTTCAAACCGGAATCAGACAATGATGGAGAGACTCGAGAAGAAGTGACAACATGTAGAAGCAACAGGACATTTCTGAATGGTTAGTTGATGAATTTATGAAGCTGATGTGTAGTTATCTTCTAGTCATTGATTAGCATATTCTGTCATGATAATCTATAAATCGTGTTCAGGGGGCGGGGTTTATGTAAATTCTAGGGTTGGTGATGTCACTAACCCGGGAGGAATGTGGTGTAGTCTCTACCAGCCGTTTGTTGTAGTCCTTAAAAAGCGATTTCTTTAAAAGTAAATATCTCCCTTTGCTTTGAACTTTGAGCGTCGTAACTTTGCAGATGTTGTTTATGCTCAAACAGCAACATTACACACTAACTAAAGTTAGAAAAGTCAAATCATAATCAACCACCCCTTTAAAATGGCATTTAAACATAATCTAAGTATTTATCATGCTTTTCTCATCTGACTGGGCTGCAGACATGAGCGTAATCAAGATTGTGCCAACATGCCTCTCCAAGACAGAAAGTCTAGAGGACCAAACAGATCACATCCAAAACCTAAAGACAAGTAAGCCATCACCGAAACTTTTACTGATGAGAATTTAGTTTTTCTGCTGATATTTATAAATGTCTTTTTAAAATAATGTTTTAGGGAGCTTCTTGATCTCAAGAGACTTTTATCACTGATCAGAGCTCCAGTATCCAAACAGGTAACATTTACATTTTTACATAAAGAATCACAAAATGTCCAAGCCTTTGCCAATCTAATTGCAGAGTTTAATTACAGTTTGATTCTCAGTTGAATTCTGAATTGACATGAGTTTAGTTTCTCAGTATCATCTCTGCTCCCCATCTCAGGTTTCATCTTTGAGTCAATCCAAGGGACGGAAGTCTCAGAACTCCTCAAATGTTCCTGACCACCGGAAAAACGGCACAAACAATGAAGCGTCTGAGCTGGATAACTTTAGGTGCGCAGTTTCCCATGTTATTTGGTCATTTTGCTCTCATTCAGTTGCATTCTGTAACCAATTTTCATGTCGTTACCAGTGTGATTTACAGAAACCAGAGATGTTTTAGCGACCATCCACATCACACATTGTTCCTGGACATCTTCACTGCCTTGATCAATAACAGACTCGGTTGTAGGTCTGTATTCATGAGTATGATGCTGTATAGTAGTGTGTATGATGCTGCTGATATACCAGCTAGTGTGGTTATGGATTACTGTAGACTAGTCTTATTTGTTTTCAGCGACTGGCTGGAAAAGTCCTCCTCAGACAGTGTTTTAAGAGTTCTGAACTGCTTGAGATTGTTGATCAGGGATCCTCTTCACCAGGTGAGATCTAAAATCTCTGTTTAATATGAAAATGTATTAGAGTCATTCTGTGTCAACTCAACCAGAGGTCCCTGGCTTTTTTTTTTTCAATGCAATTGTTTTTTATGGTGGGAAACAAGATATATTTCTAGTTTCAACAATATAAATTCTTTTGACATTCCCCTTTAAATGCAGTAAGCATCAGCTGGATAAGTGTGACTCACATTTGGTTTTCGACCATTGAAAATGTTTCAAATTCAACTATTTCAAAATGGACCCACATTGAGATACCCATATTTATGGGATTGAACCATATAGGGTCTTGGAAATAAATATATTAAAAGAAAATTTTATTAATAACCAGAATCTAAAATTATATTGAGATATCTTTTTGAGTTACAGGCACGCAAACATTGGAAAAACAATATCTATGGCACTCAGACAGGTATGTTATATGCAATAGTTTTGATTAAAAAAATCCGAGATAAGACAAAAAACATTTTGAATGGTTTTTGACCATTCAGAATGTGTGCAATTTAACAATTTACTCTTAGGGCAATATTGAGATCCCAATATCTCTGGAATTAGTTTTCCGACAAGTATCATGATTAAATGGTATATGCATTAGTTTCTAAAATGTATAAGAAAATTACAAATAAAAAACATACCTCTCTGAAACGTCCTGTGAAATCCGTGCTTGCAAGTTCCGTGCATGAAATCCGTTCTGGACGATCCTCTTGTTTGTTAACATTCTTAAGTCTGAATCAGGTGTTAATTGGTTTAAAATTGATGGCATCCTTAATATTTACATCTGAGTACTAGAGCTTGTGGTTATAAGGGGGCGTAACATTTTCCGAATGCGCTAAGCGCTGCCAATCACAACACACTGGTCACAGCTAACCAATCATAATTCATATTTCAGAAGGAGGGGCTTCATTGAAACTAACAACGCGTTCGGGCCAGACTGGGGAAAGAGGTGCTGTAATAATGTAAAATATGTAAAGAATAATGTATTTTTTGGACAATCAAGCATATTCTAGTACACCCAAAAAACTAAATCAAGACATTGTAAAAGGGCATAATAGGACCCCTTTAAGTCATTTTCACCCACCTGTAATTTGGCTTCAAACCTCTACAAAATAGTGGATTCCTTGGTAAATATTCATCCATGAAAATTAATATTTTGGCTTTCATCACTAATTATGTTTGTCTTTCTTTGATTTTTTTAACAAAAGCAAAAATTTGAGCCGGGGGAGTTTCTGAAATTTGGTTGATTTGACACGGAATTACCCTATTATTATTTTATTTTATACATTTATATTATATAGACTTATAATATAGCCAGTGCTATTTACACCTGGGTGCAAATAGTGATTTCAAAATAAAAATACAGCTCTATATATATATTTCTGTTTCCACTTATAGAAAGTCTTCTTTGAACTGCAAGGTGCTGGGCAGCTCGCTAAGGTAAAGACATTCGCTATGTTCAAATGCCGAAATGCACAGCAGAATGTGGAAATTGATTGTCTCTCATTGGATGTTTTTCAGCACATGGAGTCGGTGGCCACTGTGTATCTAGAATGCAGAGAACAGACGTTGGAAATTGAGCAGCTGGTTGCAATGACATGTGAGACAGACATGCTACAGTATGTACAGCTTGGAAACGAGCCGCAAGAATAATGATCGGTTTGCTAAGCTTGTTTCCCACTTCATTTGCTCTGCAGATATGTTTCAGAAGTTGTCTTCTGTTGAGGAACAAAGACATTGGATTATTCATTGTGGTGCACATAAGGTATGTGTCTCTCAGATATAGGCATCACAGGTAGTGCTCTTTCTCGGTTTGCATCCTAGCTCACTGATAGACAATACTTCATTGCTTTCCATAACTTCAAATCTTCCACTTGTTCTGTCTCTCAAGGTGTCCCTCAAGGCTCTGTTCTAGGACCTCTTCTTTTCAATATTTATGTGTTAACCATTAGTCATATTATCCATATTATCCTTCGCTTCTGCTCTTCCCCTTGACTCATTAAATGCCTGTATTGCTGACATCAAAATCTGGTTCATAATCTGCATAACAACTTTCTGAAATGTAATAATGCTAAAACTGAGGTTATCGTCCCTTTTTATTTTTTTATTTTTTTGCACAGACCCTCGTGAAGCTGCTCTCTACGCGGGACAGTAGTGTAGTATTAGGAGCTCTCCTGGCTCTCACCTCACTCGCTGAAAGGTACTTGTATATTAGGAGTAAAAATTACATTAGCACAATGAGTTTAATCAATAATCCCACTTCTCATTTAGTCAAGAATGCAAAGAGAAGATCGGAGAGCTGTCTGTTGTGGAGCATATTCTAGTTGTATTACAAGAATATGACATGTTATCGAAAAGGTAAGTAGAGGCTCGTCTGACAACTTGTGTTTTTCTATAACTATATCTTTTGCAGTTTTTCTGTCGGGTGATGAAAGTTATTTGCTGTTTTGATTGCATGAGCGTTCCTGCATTTAATTTGTGACTGTTGATACTTTTATTTACCTTTATGTAATTATTGCTATTTGCACATTACTTCTTGCATGTTGATTGATTTGATTTTAAACCACAGTCTAGCCTTTGGATATGTTACATTTGTAAAAAGTGTTTTTGGAAATACATGAAGCAGTAACTGCTGTTTTTCAGGCTTACTTATGAGGAATAAAAATGTAGATTAAAAGTGCTATGTAAATAAAGGTGGCTTGACTTGACTTCAGTGGGCCCTTAATTCATTTCTCCATGTGTGCATGATCCTCTCAGGTTGAGCGCGGAGCTGCTGAGGTTGCTTTGCTCTGTGCAGTGCATCAGGGAGCAGGTCCGTCAGTGTGACGGGGTGCCGGTGCTGCTCAGTCTCCTGCACTCGGAGCACGTGAAGCTGTTGAGGAGCTCGGTCTGGGTGCTCGTGCAGCTGTGCCAGGATCCCGACACCAGCGCTGAGATCCGGGCGTGGGGCGGCGTGCAACAACTCCTGCGCATCTTACACGGGTGGGTCTCAGTGGAGTGGGGTCACGTTTGGTTGAGCTCAATCGGCAACCTTCCGGTCTCTCTCTTGAAACCCACACTGAAGTGACTTAAGCTGCAGTTTAAGAGACTGGCCGCTAGAGACCGGCTGCAGAAGAGAGTCAATCCCATAGACCCGCATGTTAATATGCCCAACTTTACAGCAGGAAAAAAATGTGTTTACAGCCTGGTGCAAAAAGTGGTTTTGGTCTATATAGCTAATTTAGCCCTTCTTGACGACTGTGAGGGGGATGAATTTTTTTATAACTCATCCGTTTAAATTATATTAAGCCTTAAAGTTCTGCATAATTAAGGGCGTGGCCACTTGAGTGACAGGTGGATTGCCGCTGATGTCACTACTAGCCGTTTGCCTGCTGTCTGTTAGCATTACGTCACCTCAGCTAATCCGCCTCGCTGCCCAGTTTTGGTTATCAGGGAGTGACGCGTGGCCAAGATGGCGACCGCCGGCTCCGCCCACTTTGGGCTTCAAAAATGCTCATCAGAAACACTACGGGTGACGTCACGGACACTATGCCTATATTTTTTTACAGTCTATGGTTGAGCTATAAATGCACTTTAAAGGAGTAGTTCACACAGATGTTCATGTCTTTCTTTCTTTAGTCAAAAAGAAATGAAAACATTCCAGGATTTTTCTCCATATAGTGAACTTCAATGGGGTCCAACGGTTTGAAGATCCAAATTGCAGTTCCTCAGTGCAGCTTCAAGGGCTCTACACGATCCCAGCCGAGGAATAAGAGTCTTATCTAGCCAAACCATCAGTCATTTATATACCTTTTAACCACGAATGCTTGTCTTGCATGTCCGCGACTTCACGCATTACGTAATCACATTGGAAAGGTCAGGCGGTAACCTGACGTAGGTGGAAAATGTAGGGTAGGGCGAAATACTCCATCGCATTTTCTCCTCCAACTTCAAAATAGTTCTACATCACTGTTTTACCTTTTATTTATTTAGAAATGCCGTTTGACTTAGTCTTTGCACGTTCGCTTTGTAAACACTGGGTCGGTACTTCCGCCTACATCACGCGTGACCTTTCAACGTGATTACGTAATGCGTGGCGCATCACAGCTAGTGCAAGACGAGCATTTGTGGTGAAAAAGTATATAAAAGTTTTTTTTTTTTTAAAATGACCGATGGTTTGGCTAGATAAGACCCTTATTCCTCGACTGGGATCGTGTCGAGACTTTGAAGCTGCACTGAAACTGCAATTTGGACCTTCAAACCGTTGGACCCCATTCAAGTCCACTATATGGAGAAAAATCCTGGAATGTTTTCCTCAAAAACCTTAATTGCTTTTCGACTGAAGAAAGAAAGACATGAGCATCTTGGATGACGTGGGGGAGAGTAAATTATCAGGAAATTTTTATTCTGAAGTGAACTAATCCTTTAAGTCATGCAAAACCTTTTGTTCCAGAGAGCGAGTGTATGTGTCTGATCGCTCCACCACTGACACGCTGTCCAGCGCCAACGCGTCAGGCCGGATTCACAGGCATCATGTGTCAGCGCAGGTGAGCCCTCGGGAGACCGCGGAGAACACCATCAATCTGCAGGCAGGTGAGGATGCACAGGAGAACACACAAGTCAATTGTTTCATAGCGCTCCCTTTTGGTCATGTGATACAATTAAATAATATACATGCCTTTATGGAAGCTTGTTTCTGCCACGGAATAAAAAAAAATTAAAAGGTGATTGCGACTTTTTAATTCGCAATTCTGATTATTTTTAGGCAGAATTGTGAGAAAAAAGTCAGCTCTTTATAACTCTATAACTCTATAACTCGCAATTGCGAGTTTATATCTCACAATTCTTGGGGGAAAAATGGCAGAATTCGATGTAAACTGTCAGAATTGTGAGATTAAAAAGTCACAATTACAATTTAAAAAAATGTTTATTCCATGGCTGAAACAACCTTCCATAGATCTTAGACTATATAAGAAGGAATAAAATATATGCTATCCTATATGACATCCTAAAATACATGCAGCAAATGATTAAACATCATGTAGACAACATGTCGAGCATATTGAGATGCACAGTTTGCATCACTTGATGTAATGCATCTTCACTTTGATGCCTCTGTAATGGAAAATATAATGACAAGTGCATGCATCCATAAAAAATGAAGAATTGTCTGGTTTGATTTCATGGTGACTTTAACAAAATACTGTAACAAATAAAATGAAATGAATTGCTCACTCTTAGTTAACGTCAACTAATGAGACCTAATGCCAGTACATTCGGCATTGCCTTGAACTTTAACAATTAACGAAAGCACTGACTCATCCCTGTTCCCAGCATGCTGTGCGGCGATCACCGAGCTTGTTTTGGATGATACGACAGCAAATAACGTGGTTCAGGTAGTCCACTTGTCAGATGCTTCTCTCGTGAATCAAAGACATCAGTGTGTGTGCATTCATCTCATATTTATATCCTCTGCATGCATCCATTCTGTTTCAGGAGAACGGTGTGTACATAATTGGCAAATTGATTTTGCCACAAAGCTTTAAAGAAGCTCCAGCAAAATCTCTACAGGTATGTCAGTCTAATGAATAAACTCACATTTCATACGAAATATACTGTATTACTATATTAAGATTTTTTTATTATTATTATTATTATTACTGCTACTAGTACTAATACTAATAATAGTAATACAAATAATAAATGTGTGTATATAAATATAAAGGCTGCAGAAACTGCTCACTTTTAAGTTTTTTATGAATGCACAATACAATATGCAAAGATGGATTATGGCTCTTACGTCCTTAAAGCATCTTTTAATTGCAGCGTTACATTTGCAACTTAAAATGTTCTCTTCATTTCCCATAAGTATGATAATAATGTTGCTCCTTATTTTCTGAAGTGTTATGCTTTCAGGGCCTTACGATTCCTTTTTAGTATGGAACGCAATAGACATCACTTTAAAAGGTATTTTATTTGTTGAAATGTATTAAAGGGATAGTTCGCCCAAAAATGATATTTAGCCCATAATTTACTCACCCTCAAGCCGTTCGAGATGTATATGTCAATCTTTTTTCAGACGAACACATTTTCAGTTATTTTAGAAAATGTCTTAGATGTTTCAGTGGTTATAATGTGAAGCAATGGGGTCCAGCTCGTTGAAGTCCGCAAATGAGCATGCATCCTCCACAAAAGTAATCCATCCGGCTCCAGGGGGATAAACGAAGGCCTTCTGAGGGTAATCCGTGCGGTTTTGTCGTAAAAATATACATATTTAAAACTTTATAAACGAAAATAACTGGCTTCCGGTCGCGGTCGACGCGCGTTCATGGAGATGGATGCTGGCATATGGCGTAGGAAGCGTCGTGACGTAGAACGAACGTAGAGTTTTGTTTTGCTCTGCTCTCTGGCTGCACTGTCACGTTCATTCTACGTCACGACGCTTCCATCTCCGTGAACGCGCGCCGACCGCCACCGGAAGCCAGTTATTTTCGTTTATAAAGTTTTAAATATGTATATTTTTACGACAAAACCGCACGGATTACCCTCAGAAGGCCTTAGTTTATCTCCCTGGAGCCGGATGGATTACTTTTGTGGAGGATGCGTGCACATTTGCGGACTTCAACGAGCTGGACCCCATAGCCTCACACTATAACCACTGAAACATCTAAGACATTTTCTAAAATAACTGAAAATGTGTTCGTCTGAAAAAAGATTGACATATGCATCTCGAACGGCTTGAGGGTGAGTAAATCATGGGCTAAATATCATTTTTGGGCGAACTATCCCTTTAAATTGACTAACTTTTATCTACATGAGGTGGTTTGTTTATTTATTTGGTTTAAGAAATTATTCAATTTATTTATTTATTTCTAAATGAAATGCTGTTTGTTTGTTCCAGACTGTTTCCTCCAGAGTTGTTTGGGATGTTTATCGATGTTGGGCACTATGTGAGAGACATTACTGCGTATGAACCACTGCAGGAGAAAATCACACTCTTAACGGTAAGAGACTGAAGATGGTCTTCATCAGTGAATTACACTGATATTCTGTAAAGCAATGAAATAAATGGAAGCATTTGCGCTAAAATAGTCAAAACTCTCTTATATTTTCTCTCTGGCATGTTATGACTGTGTGTATGTGTAGGAGGAGGAGTTAGATGTTCTCAGGGAAAGCATCGAGACGGTGAACCAGAACCGACCTCCTTTGAGAGTGATCAACGGTTATGCGGTTTTGGACCATCTGGGCAGCGGCGCCTTTGGCAGCGTCTTTAAGGTGAACGTGATCTGTGCTGTTTATGTGTACTTTGTTAGTTACTAGTTAAATTGAGCCGTTCACAGGTGTTTCTGCTCCCACTTAAAGGTCCGTAAGCAGAGCGGACAGAACGTTCTGGCACTGAAGGAGGTCAACTTTCACAATCCGGCCTTCGGCAAGGACAAGCGATCCAGAGACAGCAGCGTTGATAAGATCGTGTCTGAGCTGACCATCATTAAAGAACAGGTGAATAATGCATTCTCAGAACAGGTTTTCCTGCTTAAATGTTGATTATTTTCCTCATATTCTCCATTGTTCCAGCTCCTCTCTTCCCATTCTGTCAGTAACGCTCTGTTTAGTTCCTGTCTCTATGAAGCCCCGCCTTCTGAAAAGCACACTGTGCTCTGATTGGTCGGCTGGATCAGTGTGTTGTGATTGGTCGAGCGCTTCGAGTGTGTTTGGGAAATGTCCCGCCCCTTACCGTAACCGCCAGTTTAACACACTACTAACTAACTCAACCAGGCCCCGCCCCTTTATTCTGCGTATTAATTATTTAAATGAGGAATATTGTGACGTGTTCGTTCCCGGAAGAAACTCAAGACTACAATGGAGGCGTTTCAGGAGTTCAGAAACACCGACTCTGATATAAAGAATAACTGGAACTTTGCAGAGCTTTTTCACCTGCCAAAAAAAAAAAAACTTGCATAAAAGTAAAATAAACTTTATTTTTTAGAACATTAATAATTTGTTTGCTCTGTAAAAGTAGTAGTTATCTATAATTTCCATAGATTTTAATAAAAAGAAATTGTGTTTAAAGGATGATTAGGATTATAGCATCACTGCATTTTTACACAATTTAAATGTGATTTATTGTCATGTAAACAATGACACAATTAAGACAAATTTCATGAGGCAAAATATAACTTCTTGTATTCATCCTTTGACATTAGAGTGAAATATGACCCTGATATTCCCACAGGAATCGGAAAGCTGTCATTTGTCATTCTTAATTTGTTTCAGATGTGTCATCCAAACATTGTAAAATACTTCAAAACATTTTTAGAAGGTAGGTACTCTTCTGTCAGATACATACAGTATATATAAATTGTATTATACTTATGATATGCATTTAATGAATTTAATCTGTACAACAGGGTCTAAAATTCTGCGTCTCAGACTTTTGGTCCCCAAAGCATACATACAGACCCTTTCCAAAAAATTTGAATATCATGGAAAAGTTGATTTATTTCCATAATTCCATTCAAAATGTTAAACTTCCATAGATTATAGATTCAGGGCCCACAACTTAAAGGAGAACTCCGGTCAATTTTAACATTGAGCTCATTTTTTTGTACATTTGGAGTGCTGTCAATACAGAGAACAACGACAAAAATCGGTGTTGCCTACACCGAGTTATTCTATTTTTAAAATTTGCACCCTATTGACTTCAATGGGGCAAGTAGTAAGCCTGCTTTTTAGCCTCTTAACATCCTTTAAGTGTCATTACAAGTGCACAGAAAATGTGAGTGATTCCTTCCGAGTGAACACGAGTGGATCTGACTGCAGTAGATGTTAGAGATATTAATAAAAATGAAGTTAATTCAGCCAGCGCTCATACCTTTGTTTACATCCTGTTTTCGGTGGAAGGCCATAGTAATCGATTGTCGAGTTCACGCGCATAGGTTTAGTACCTATGATCACGCGCGTGAACTCGACAATCGATTACTATGGCCTTCCACCGAAAACAGGATGTAAACA
>NC_140230.1:35353315-35375815 GCF_951802725.1 Rutilus rutilus
GAATTCTAGACCATGTATTGCTCCCACTCAGGACATGTTAAAATAGACAGAGGAACACTTAACAAAATTCAGAAGATTTATATATATGTGTGTGTGTGTGTGTGTGTGTGTGTGTAGCCTTTATTATAACATTGTTTGTCTTTCTATATTTTATGGATGTTCAATGGGGCCCAAAAAATGAAACTTTAACTCTGCAAATAAAATAAATTTTAAAACTGAAAAGAAATATTTAGTATTCTGTGCTATTTCTAGGACACTAATCAAATGTAAGAATACAAAATGTGTAATTACAGTTTATATTAAGTTGCATTCCAGTGGTGTCAGGCTATTGAACCTCAATGTTTATTGTTTTTAATAACACTTTACAGTAAGGTCTCACTTGTTAACATTAGTTAATGCATCAGCTAACATTAATATATATATATACACCGTATATGCATGTGCATTGTTATATATATGTGTGTGGTAGTAGGTTCACAGCCCATTATGGCTTTTCAGCGTCCTCCAGTGGATAAGATATGAAGTGCAATAAAGAGGCATGACAACAAATGACAAGTAAATACTTATTTACTTTATAATGATATATTTCAAATAGATATACACAACTATACATACTGCACTGTTATTTTATAAGGAACTGAAACACATGGACACAGCAGAGCTGAACGCGGGAGTAGTACGTCATTTTCCTATTGGCTATAGGCTGAGAAATGTTCATTATTGTCGAGCTGTTTCCAAATGCATAGAGTAAACCGGGAGCAGTGCATCCCAAAATAACTGGGATTTTTAACATGGTTTCCCCGCTCTGCGATCATCACCGAGGAGAAAAACAAAACCCATGTCCGTAGATGTGGCAAAGAGTGATAAGGCAATCTGTACAAAGATCCATAAATAAACTCCATCTCTTTCACTTGTGCACGAAGCGTACTTTTGTTCACGTCCACTATACATGTTTCCCGCTGCATAATGGAAGACTTATAACACCTCTCTGTACGTGGTCTATATAAAAACATCATTTAAAGTGACTGCTCTCCGCCCGTGCACCGTTATTATGGTGTCAGGGGAGCATTAATACCCCATCTGTTCCTCGACACCTCGTGCAAAAGCATCGTCCTGTCATACAGGTTAAAACGATGCCAACATGCTGCTAGAAACAGACATACATTCAAAAAAAAAAAAATAATAATCACATCTTTTATATATTTCTACAACACATTATCAATCTTTTAAAGAAGACTTACTCTTTTTGAACTAGATACGACGTAAAGCTGCTCTTATGCGAATAGCCATGCGTTAGCAGCGATTGCACATAATGAAAAGACGATATGCTACTAAGGAAGAGTCTAGTGTTTTACCAAAAAAAACAAGTGAAACGTAGACAACCTTTGCTTGTGCGTAAATGAGCAAATCACAATGATATCTAATATAGCTTTCAAATCATCTGAAAGTTTCTGAATGCAACTCTTTATTCACAAAACGATCGAGTAAAAAAAGCCTGTTAAATACATTCAAGAGTAAAAATTGTACAGCCCAGATTGGTCAGACGGAGAGTAAAGGGAAGCACCGTTGTGTTTAAGGTTGTATTTTGAAGGCTAGCAGCTCCTCCGAGTGCATGTTGTTGAGCGAGCGCAGTTCGGGAAGCTTTAGGAGAAGCTTGGTGAAGATGGCGGCTTCGTTCGAGTGGTTCTTCATGATCAGGTTCCTCAGAGCTCTGATCAGGGTCTCCTGAAGGGCCTCCACGCCACTTACATTCTCGATGGCCGATCGGTCTGCAAGGGCGTGCAAAAATGCTCAAGTTAGATGAAAGTTGCATGCTTGTAACCAAAATTTGTGTGCCAATATTTATAAATAGCATAAATGTATTTTTTATTTACATTATTTTTTTTAATTTTTTTTTTTGGGCTATAAATGTATTTGTACATTTTGAAATAAATAATTATAAATAATAAATTAATAGCAACATTTTATTCTTTATTTATATTAAATGTATATTTTTGTCTATAAATATATTTATAATTAAAAAATAAATAATTTGTTAATAATAAATTAATAGCAAAAAAAATATTTTCTATTTACATTAAATTTATATTTTGTCTATAAATATATTTATACATTTTAAAATAATTAATTTATAAAAATAAATAGCAAAAATTTATTCTTTCTTTACATTAATAATACATTTAAATGTGTTTATAATTTAAAAATAAATAATTTAGAAATAACAATTATTTAAACAAATAATTTATATTAAATTCATTCAAAAATATTATTACAAATAAATTTAGTTTAAGTTTAAAAAATAGTTTAAGTTTTAGTAATTTTAGTTATGTGCCTTTTACATTCTTGATGGCCGGTCTGCAAAAGCATGCAAAAAAATGAAATGTATATATACAACTTTTTTATAATAATTATTAAAATTACAGTATATTATAATAGCAAAACCAATCTGTATCAATAAATTACATCTAAACTATAATACCCAATCGGTGTGTGCTGTTTGCACTGATAGAAATTCAAGATAAAAAAAAAATATTTAAATATAAAATTGTGTATAAAAAAAAATAAAAAAAAAATTTAGATCAAAAAATAATAAATAAATATTATTCTAAAAATAATTTATATTAATTAAAATAATCTTACTAAAACAAATAAAATAAAATAGGTTAATCTATAGTATTTCAAGAAAAATGTTAATAAACTGCACGCTCATATGTTTTTGCACGCTGTACCTGCAGACACCAGCACCACCGCAGAGAACAGACTCATCTCCTCCTCGTTGAGCTGCAGGACTGAGAGCTTCTCGCTGAACTCAAACATGCAGTTAAGAAGCTCTCCGGCACCCATCGAGTGCAACAGATCCACACTGTACTTCGTCCCGCTGAGGAAGGTCACCGTGCGCTCCTTCACGTCGAACAACGGCACGAAGCGCACCATCAGAACCTGAGCGGAGGGAAACAGGAGAACGTTATACACTGCGATTTATACACTACGACTGTTGCTTGTCAAACATGATCATCACTGTAAGCCATGTCATACTGTAAGATCTCAATGTCACACTGTAAGATCTCAGTTGTCATTAATGTCACACTGTAAGATCTCAGTTGTCACTAATGTCTCACTGTAAGATCTCAGTTGTCACTAATGTCTCACTGTAAGATCTCAGTTGTCACTAATGTCGCACTGTAAGATCTCAGATGTCACTAATGTCGCACTGTAAGATCTCAGTTGTCACTAATGTCGCACTGTAAGATCTCAGTTGTCACTAATGTCTCACTGTAAGATCTCAGTTGTCATTAATGTCACACTGTAAGATCTCAGTTGTCACTAATGTCTCACTGTAAGATCTCAGTTGTCATTAATGTCACACTGTAAGATCTCAGTTGTCACTAATGTCTCTAATGTCACACTGTAAGATCTCAGTTGTCACTAATGTCGCACTGTAAGATCTCAGTTGTCACTAATGTCGCACTGTAAGATCTCAGTTGTCACTAATGTCTCACTGTAAGATCTCAGTTGTCATTAATGTCACACTGTAAGATCTCAGTTGTCACTAATGTCTCACTGTAAGATCTCAGTTGTCATTAATGTCACACTGTAAGATCTCAGTTGTCACTAATGTCTCTAATGTCACACTGTAAGATCTCAGTTGTCACTAATGTCGCACTGTAAGATCTCAGTTGTCACTAATGTCGCACTGTAAGATCTCAGTTGTCACTAATGTCTCACTGTAAGATCTCAGTTGTCACTAATGTCGCACTGTAAGATCTCAGTTGTCACTAATGTCGCACTGTAAGATCTCAGTTGTCACTAATGTCGCACTGTAAGATCTCAGTTGTCACTAATGTCACACTGTAAGATCTCAGTTGTCACTAATGTCACACTGTAAGATCTCAGTTGTCACTAATGTCTCACTGTAAGATCTCAGTTGTCACTAATGTCGCACTGTAAGATCTCAGTTGTCACTAATGTCTCACTGTAAGATCTCAGTTGTCACTAATGTCACACTGTAAGATCTCAGTTGTCACTAATGTCACACTGTAAGATCTCAGTTGTCACTAATGTCACACTGTAAGATCTCAGTTGTCACTAATGTCTCACTGTAAGATCTCAGTTGTCACTAATGTCACACTGTAAGATCTCAGTTGTCACTAATGTCACACTGTAAGATCTCAGTTGTCACTAATGTCGCACTGTAAGATCTCAGTTGTCACTAATGTCGCACTGTAAGATCTCAGTTGTCACTAATGTCTCACTGTAAGATCTCAGTTGTCACTAATGTCACACTGTAAGATCTCAGTTGTCACTAATGTCACACTGTAAGATCTCAGTTGTCACTAATGTCTCACTGTAAGATCTCAGTTGTCACTAATGTCACACTGTAAGATCTCAGTTGTCACTAATGTCTCACTGTAAGATCTCAGTTGTCACTAATGTCACACTGTACGACAGTCAAGACGCGTTAAAAACGGACGGATGCAAGAAAACTTGTCCGTAGGTTTACATCATAAATCAATGACACGTTCGCTGACGGTGAGCTGCATTACACACAGGATTTTAACGGTGGCTACAAAGAAATCTCTAACGTTAATTTTGGTCATGGCTTGTCTTTAAAAACAAAGACAATTTGACAGTCGTTGTAGGAGAAGTCAAACTGCAGGACTGAGAGTCAAATCTTCTGACAATAACAGAATTTTGACGGAGGTAAAAATTAACCGGCTGTCGGTGAACATGTCAAACTAACGATCAAAGACTTCAGATTTTAGCCTTGGATCCGAGGAATCTTTTGGGATTTGCAAAATTTGTCTCAAACGGTCAAATCGTGGCCAAAATCGCACAGTGTGAACCGGCTTAAGGAGTCTGATGGACAGATTCTGCGGACTGAAATGCGCCGGGAGTCGTGTTACTTTACCTCGAATGTTCCCGCCTTGAGGAGGTTGACCTGGTCGTGTTGGGAGAGCTCCTGGAAGCCAGGGATCCGCTTGGCAAATTCCACGACTTCTCGTACAGCAGGGATGAAACTCTTGGAGAAATCCTCCCAGATTTCATGACCAGGCTTGCAGGGGTCGACGAAGGGGGAGACGCTCATGGGACACACCTGAGAGAAGACCAACAGAGTCAAATTTAGTGCTGAAATGGCTCTGTTTCTATTGTGCTGGGAATCATTGGTGTACTATCATTGGCTGTTCCAAAAAATAGAAAGATACATTATTTAGGCAAAATTCTAAGACAGTGGCTGTTTCTCAATGTGTTCTTCAGCGATCTTGCGTCCTTGTGTTCTCATACTACGTCATCATCAACCGTTGAAGTTCAATTAACCGTTCGCAAGACCCGCCCCCTTTAGTTACTGTTGCTATGTCCGACAAGCCACGCCTCTCTCACGCCACACCATGTTCTCACGCAGTGAACAATACATCGCGGACCAGAGAGGACACAACACGCTGACAGACAGGACAGACCAGGTTACTTTTGGGTTACTTTTGATTTGAAACAAAGTCTCAACTTTCACATTTGGTAATTTTTTAACGAAATTTAAACAATAAATACCGTTTTGTGGCTCTTTAATGTGTCTGACAGATCACTGTAGAGCCTCAGTTAAAGCTGAGACGATAGTCATAGATCTAGTTCATTTATAGCATCAAATAAACATGAATGAACATCAGAGAAGGAATGTTGTTTTAACCGCGGAAAGACGTCAGGACTACACTCCGCTTTTCAAGTTTAAATCCTCCAACGTTAGTCTACTAACTCTCCTGACTGATTTGTCGGACAAAAATGGCGGATTATGATTGGTCAGATCGCCTGTCAATCAAGCTCCCTGAGAAGGGTCAATTGCAATACTCAAGTACAGAGTGTGCAAGTACAGAGGACGCATGAAAGTCACTGCCAAGATGTGTTCTTGATATCGAGGAGGCATCGAATGTAGACTTGAGAGAATCGAACCGTTAAAAATCCCAGAAGACTGACCTGTAACCTTTAAACTTCTCGGTTCACACTCAAGAGATTCCCGCTGCAAGCTCGAAATACGTGACAGCTCGTGAAAGTAAGTAGACATTTGTCCCGTCTATTTTGCTTCATTTTAATAAAGTGATAAAGACCTTAAGAAAATGGCATATTTAAAAGAATCGTTTGAACATGGCCATTTTCATAAATGCACACTGTAATATAAAAAAGATATAAACTTATATGAAAACAATGTCTATAATAAAATGAAAGAAATAGGTTGTGACATTTGTTTGGGATGTTATGTTATATTTATTGTGCTTTGGTCGTTAATCGCTGTTTGCCGAGATGGTCAGTTAAGTCCGTTCTTTGCGTTCTTGGAATTATGGAATGTGTTCTTCGCAGAGAATGCAATCCCATAATGCATTGTGTCGAGCTTGAATTAATTATTTTATTTTTTACATTTATGAATGCATTAGCAGACGCTTTTATCCAAAGTGACTTACAAGAGGAACAAAAGCACCAGGTGAATAGGCTTGGTGCCAACGATCAATCAGTTCCAAAAAAAATTATACTTAACCTGTGCTAATTGAAAGCAATGAACGATTTACAAGCACCGATTTTGACCAGGAGAAGGATTTTCAACACAGCACAAGGTGTTAAAAAAAACTGTTTTAGTAGTAGTTTCTTTAAACTTTCTTTAAACTAGTTTTAGTTAACAATAAACACCACTGATCCTACGTTATTATTGCTAATATTGATGTATAAACAGCAGAAGGTCACTAACCAGATGTCGTCTGTTTCCCCCCGTCTGGAGTTTGTTCATGTTGTTCCCGTGGAAAGACAAGTTTTCCGGCTGACGAATGCAAGTGCTCTGAACGCACGGCTGGGTCACATGATACGCCGTCACACGTTCCCTGTAAGATCCAGGCGTTTCGGAGCCGGATGAGCTGAACATGAACAGATCCTTACGGGGAACGAGTCCGTTGCTCACCGAATCCTCCTCTCCGCTGTCCGAGGAACAAGACGAGGCCGTGTCCATGGGAGCGCTCGACTCCGAGTCCCGGGACAGATCCGAGGAGGACCGAGGAGAAGCCGGCGGAGACAGGGAAGCGGAGCTGCTGGTCTCGATGGCACACGGGACGTGAAGCATGTGCTGAAGCTGACTGTTGTTCATCATGTTATTCATGGCCGTCTGCATCTCCAGGAGCATCCGCTGCTTCTCCCGCTTCGGGATGCGTCCGAATCGCACAGCTGAAAAAAGACAGATTGTTTATTGAATTATGCCTTTTTGCATGTTCAACTTATTAGTGCGTTTAATGTTGCTGTTTGAGCATGAAAGTTCTTCTCTATATCAGTGTCAGTGTTTCTGAACTCCCTGAAACGCCTCCACTGTAGTCTTGAGTTTCTTCCGGGAACGAACACGTCACAATATTCCTCATTTAAATAATTAATATGCAGAATAAAGGGGCGGGGCTTGGTTGAGTTAGTTAGTAGTGTGTTGAAACCATAGACTGTAAAGAAATACGGATGTAGAGTCTGTGACGTCACCGTAGTTTTCTGAAGGTTATTTTTGAAGCCCAAAGTGGGCGGAGCCGGCGGTCGCCATCTTGGCAGCGTCACTCCCGGATAAACGAAACTGGGCAGCGAGGCGGATTAGCTGAGGTGACGTGACGCTAACATACAGCAGACGAACGGCTAGTAGTGACATCAGCGGCAATCCACCTGTCACTCAAGTGGCCACGCCCTTAATTATGCAGAACTTTAAGGCTTAATATAATTTAAACGGATGAGTTATAAAAAAAAAAAAAATCACCCTCCTCACAGTCGTCATGAAGGGCTAAATTAGCTATATAGACCAAAAACACTTTTTGTACCAGGCTGTAAACATGTTTTTTTCTGTTGTAAAGTTGGGCATTTTAACATGCGGGTCTATCGGATTGACTCTCTTCTGCAGCCGGTCTCTAGTGGCCAGTCGATGAACTGCAGTTTAAGTCACTTCCGTGTGGGTTTCAAGAAAGAGACCAGAAGGTTACCGCTTGGTTGAAACTGGTTGTTATGGTAAGGGACGGGACATTTCCCAAACACACTTGAAGTGCTTGACCAATCACAACACACTGCTCCAGCCGACCAATCAGAGCACAGTGTGCTTTTCAGAAGGAGGGGCTTCATAGAGACAGGAACTAAACAGAGCGTTACTGACAGACTGGGAAGAGAGGAGCTGCAACAATGGAGAATATGGAGAAAATAGCGTGTTTTTGAATATAATCAAGCATGAAAACCTTTCTAGTAGAGCCTAAAAACAAAATCAAGACTTTGAAAAAAGGGCAGAATGGGTCCTCTTTAAGATTCAATGCTTTCAGTTCTTCCCCGTTGAACTATTTTTCTGCTTGACTTGTAAAAAAGTAGTTGTGCAAGTCCTAATGTCAACATCACAAAAGCTTGAGCTCGTAAGGAAGAAGAATATACTTGAAACTCACCGTCTCGCGACATCCCGACAGATAAACACTTCTTGAAGCGGCACTGCTGGCAGCGGTTGCGGTTTATCCGCACAATAGTGCAGCTCTCCGTCTTCAGGCATTTCTTGTACTGAATATTCTGCTGGATGCTTCTTCTGAAGAAGCCCTGTAAAAATAATCAGTGCAATTATTCCCTAGCAGTGCTCAGTTTTATTTATATACTATTATAGTATTTATGTAAATAATATTACGGGTCTGTTCCAAATACTACAAAGTAAATCAAGTTTGACTTGATTTGAAAGTATGCATGCAGTGCTGCTCTAGAATTTGGCTAAAAGGTTTGTTTTCACATTGTGATTGTGCCAATGATGCCTTAAGATGCGCCATTACCTGTACGTGTTTTGCAACGGACTCAAACTGTTAGCTGATCCTGAGAGAAGCGTGTCCTTACCTTGCAGCCTTCGCAGGCGTGAACGCCGTAGTGGAAGCCCGACGCCACGTCTCCACACACTTTACACAGTAACACCATTCCATTGAGCTCTGGAAAATATGCATGTAAAGAGTCAAATCCAGTGCACAAAAACATGCACGAATTGATTTCAATTATGCATTTCCTAGATTACAGAATGTTGTTATTGTTCGTGCTTGGTTTACATGAAAATTGGCTATGCTGTATCTTAAATTCGACGATCTTGCATTTGTTTTATTTGAGTTTATTGATACGCACCTATCAATTATTTGCAGATGTACTAGGTCAATTGTTTATTGACTAGATTACAATTATTGACTAGATGATAAAAAAAATGCAATGCAATGTCGAAATGACTATTGAATCCCATATAAAGCTGATTTAGCACATCTTCTTGGCAGTGTTCTGTGCGTGCAACTCACTGGTGATGCTGCTCTTGGCAGCGAGGCTCTTGTCGCGTGGGTGAAGGCGCTTCGACAGCAGGCCAGCGCTGGGCAGGTCTGTGATACGACTCGGTTTAGTGGGCAGAGGTGGGGATTGGCTGTTAGAGCTGTCACTCATGCAGGACTCAAGGCTGGAGGCGGAGCTTGAGGAGCAGACGTAGGCTATCACGCCTCCTTGGAAATAATAATAAAAAAAACATTTAGCCTACAAGAGTATAGGCAGTTATGCACAGTACTAAGCATGCACAAATTGATATACATATATGCATTTCCTAGTAAAAAAAAAAAAAAAAAAAAGATTGGAAAATCTTATTAAAAAATGCAAAAAGCAGATTTGAATACCCCTTTGTTTTAATTATTTTTGTTCTACTGGTCTAATAATGAATCTAATAATGTTCTTATTTTTATGGAATCTTGTTTCTGCCACTAATAAAAAGGTAATTACTACTTTACATCTTGGAATTTGGACTTTATTTCTCGGATTTCTGAGTTTACATCTTAGAGTTCTGACTTTTTGTTTCCGCCACGGAATAAAAATAAATAAAAAAAGGTTTAAAAAGTACTTCATATTGCAGAGTTAATATCACAACTCCAAATTAATATCACAACTCCAACTCCAAATTGCAAGTTAATATCACAATTCTGAGTTTATTGAGCTTTTTTTTCTGTGAACAAAAACTTTAAATTGTGAGATACAAAGCTGCAGTTACCCTTTACATTTTTTATTCTGTGGTGGAAAATGAGCTTATTATATTAAAAACAAATCTTATACGGGCAAAAAACAAAAGTACATCAATCCCATTACAAAGGAAAATGTACTGAAACTGTTATACCCGCGATACAGTTTATCCTGCTTCACTGCATTTCATTCACATATTGTATAACTGCGTTATGTAAACTTACATCAATGGATCTATGCTATGGAGAAATCACAATATGTTTGCATGACTTTTTTATTATTGATAAAAATATTCATATACATGAATTTATTATTATATTAATTATATATTTCTATAATCTTATAAAGTTCCCATGTTGGACGAACTTCCCTATTTTAGACAGCTCATGATGACCCAGTTTTAAATGAATGAAACTGCAAAGCATTGCTTAATTACACTATATTATAGACTGTAGCACTAGTACCATGCTTAAATTATGGTAATCATTGAGTATATTGGTATATGCATATATCAAAAAAAATAAAATAATAATTATACCATCAATGTATTTTTATTGGGATAAGCAGTCAAAGATGTACACTATATGCATAAATGGATGCATACATTTTGTATTCTACACTAACCGGCTGTGCCTTCACAAATGTGCTTGAGATTTTTTAAAAGGACATGGGAGGTTACCTAAATTACCCTTAGTTTCTCAGACACACCCACACGTGGACCTCTCGTGTTTTGTACGAGAAGAATATCTAGGTCACTAGCTGTCTACTGCCTCCCTCACGTGGTACTGCAGAGTCTCGCGTCAGGGCAGTGTGCTAAATTATGCAACCGCCCGATTTCGACCAATCAGAGATTACGCATCGGGCACGTCACGACCAATCAGCGGCCGAGCCTCGTCTCCTTGTACACACATGCACATGACTGAGCCATGTGAGCTCGAGCATTCTAGTACTTGGAGTACTGAGTGGGCGTGACGTCACGGGCACTCCTAACCCACATACACTGTTTGACGTGCACTACGTTGCAGCAATGCAATGCAAGGCAAGCAATCGAAAGCATATCAAAGGCGCTTTAAATCACAAAATAAAATAGATACAAAATAGATTAAAATAAAATATTCTTTGTGATACAGTAAAAGAGGCTTAAAGCTTTAATAATATGTCAGAGGGAAGATATTACAATAATTTTTACACATAAATCAGTAAAGATATGCACAACAGAATGAGGGTTAAATGTACAATAAATGCATTTTTTTTTTTAAATCAAATATCAACAGCAATACTTATGCACATATAATAATAAAGATGACATAAGATTTCTAATAAAATTATTTTATAGGGATTTCGCTCAAAACAGCTATTTCTAGCTGTTATTTGAGAGGAACTAAATCTATTCAACATGTCTGGGTCTAGAAATCACATTCTTATTCCTTAATACTTGCCGGTTTTTCCGTGACAGTGGAAATCTTGTATGCTATATAGGCTATATCATCTGATATCATCACTGTTGCAATTGTAAACATTTCCTTTCTTCAAATAACAGGAGTGGCCTGGTTTTCCTTATCATGCTAAACACGTTATACAAAAATTTTTGAATTATTAACATAATGAATAATAACTATAAGCAATAATAATGACACGTCTTACCTTGCTTTGTAGATTGCATGTTTTCAGTCTTCAGACTCTTGATATCTATAATTCTGCCTGTCAGTAGTCTAATAATTCCAGCCTGAGCGCTTAATGTGTAACTCGAGCCGATCGGATCCAGTGTTTGTTAAGATCTTTCAGTGTTTCATCTGTTCTCTCGAGCGTTCGACTCACAATGGAACGAAAGGAACTCCCAGGTCTCGCACGAGCGCTCAGAACTCAATGTTCTCTCGCTGGTGTTTCCATCTCTGGCTCCTCCCCTTTAACCCAGTGACACACTTTCACCCGTTCAGAGGCGAAAACCGCGCATCGTATGGCAAGCCGTTTTAGCTTTTATTCATCACCAGTATGCATTCTTAAAGCTACACTGTGTAATTTTTTAAGCTGGTTCTTAGCATTTCTTTCAAAATGATATGTGCTCATTAATGTGTAATTACTTCTACCAACTAAAATCAAGTATTCTCGTAAGCGTAGAATCTGCCATTTAGAATACATACGAGCGAGCTGCTCGAATGGCGGCAGCCATGTTGCGCCTCCATCTTGAAAATACATGTGCCAAAGAGGGACATACCTGGAAATTCTTTGTGTTTTTACACTCAGTGGCACCGTGACGAATGCGAGGGGGAGATTACTCGCAAATTTGAATTATTTGAAATAATACGGCCACCGTAGGAGTTAAAACGCCCTCTGAATGGGAGGGGCTAGAAAGTAATATTCAGTTGGTAGTCATAAACAATTTCACCGCCAGATGGGAGAAAATCCTACACAGTGTAGCTTTAAAATGCCAATCTTGATATCAGGAATTGCATTTTCACTAGAAAAATTTGTATTTCTTGATATCAATAATTAAATTTCAACTTGTAAAAACTATAACTCTTGATATCAGTAATTGTATTGTCACTAGTTAAATGTCACCATAGGCCGCCATTCAAATTCAATTGTTGATATCAAGAATTGATTTCTTACTGGTTGAAATTCACATTATCAGAAATACAATTCTTACTAGTAAAAATCATAATTTTTTAGATATCAATGATTGTGTGGTTAATAGTGCAAATGTCTGTTCCTGATATCAACAGTTGGAATTGCTACTAGTAAAAATGTTCAATTTTGATTTACAGTGTACATTTTTGATATCATGAATGTGATTGTTACTTTTTAAAAAGTCAACATGAAATCAAAATCGACATTATTTTAACGGAGTGTTGCGATGTTTATTATAAATGTTCCGTGCACCACATCATTATTGTTTTAAATTCATGTTCCTGGTAATCTTGAATCAGAATAACAGCATCTTCTCTTCTCTGATGACGAGGGCGTGGCAACCTGTCAATCACATGAGATCCACCAATAGCAAACCACAACCATCCAATCAATTCCCCACAGACAAAATCAAGCCCCGCCCAACATTTGTTCTTGCTTGAGAAGCATTTCACTCGATAAACGGCACAGTAGGGAAGAAAAGTTTTTATTCATTAACACACAAGAATTACATTAATATATTACATTTTAAAATCCCCTTGTACTCAATAATTCAAATCATGTTTTTTAAAAACTGAAACTGGAAGTTTAAGGAGAAAATACTCAGCAATGGTGTCGACTTATGAATTTACACATGGTTTGTCTTAAAGTGTATTAAAAACACCACATAGGCATATAAACAACATTAAAAGCTTGATTTTCACCACAGGGGGACTTTAAGACTTTAACTTTACCCATAAAATGCTGCATTTGTATTGTTTTCCTTCAATACATGTATTCAGCTATTTTCTAAGCTCAACTTTACAACTACTACTTTTTTTCACTGCCAGGACAAAGCATACAAGAGCCATATATGACAGAATCATAAAATATGTTTTTGATAATTATGCATGGTCATGAATCTGATTGGTTAGGTTATTTCCAAAACAATAACTTGACTTAACAAGCCTTGTGTCTGTTGTAGTAAGTCACAAAATGTACCGTACACCACAGCCTGAACATTTTTTTTTTTTTTTTTAAATCAGATCCCTGTTTGGGAGAACTCTAGGACACGACGTCCTGTACTCTACAAACCCAGAGGAGAAGGTGTGGTTAAATGCACCAGATCAACAGCTGCGTGCCATTTCACCATAACCTATGAATTATTATCCAGATCTTGGATCTTTATCGTAGATAATTGACTGCATTAATCCGCATATCTCCGGCTGCAGTGAAATCCCTGGGTTATAAATGTACACGCTGGACAGATATGTTTAAATATAGGCTATACTTCTCATTTTGATTTCTTATTTCCAGCAGATGCAGCACAATAAACAGAGAGTCATACTGGCATCTAGTGGACAGGCTAGATCTCTACAGTCTTCCTTACATGGTGAACCAGTGGAAAACAGGTGACTTGAAGTTCTCAGAAGCTGGTGTTATCATGACCCTGGCCTGGGTTGTTTGAACGGGTCATCAGGTGTAGAAGCCGTCGGGATCACAGATATCACTGCTCTATTATTAGATCATGTTAACCTTTAATAAGCATACACATTATTGGAATCATAATGATTATTAAATGTACATGTTGAAAATCATACACTGGAATCTAAATGTCTGAGACTATATTAAAAGATGTGATTTGCTCCCCTTTAAATCTGGAAGTTTTAGGATTTTGGAAATGTCAGAACAAAAAAAAAATAATAATACATGTTTAAGATTCTGCAACAGGTCATTCATCAAATGTAAGTAAATTAGTTAAATTTACTTTTCTTGGTCCTTCAATCAGAAAATTAAATGTAGGCTAAGCTGTGTTATTTTATATTAGGCTATATTATGTATTCATATTTTGAGTAAGGTTTTATTTTATATTAATTTTAAATTAAGTTTTAGTAGGCTAATTCTGTAATGTGCTTTTGTCAATTTTTATCTTTTTTATATATATATATATATAGCTTTAATTATTTTTTATTTATTTCAGTTTTAAGTAATTTCAGTACTTCAACCTAACCTTATTCACACAGGGTAAAGGAAAGATGAGTAAATAATCGCAAAATTTAATTTTGTGGGTGAACTGTTCCTTTAAGACAGCTGGCTGTAACTGGACTGACCTGAATCAACCCGAGTGAATGAGTTTGACATTTTATGATTGATTTGGGGTGTGAAATTTGCGATGATTGACCAACCTTTTAGCAGTTGTGGTGAGAAAATGTCTTGCTCATCAGTACAGTCTCCAACAGCTGATAGATGTGATGTGTGTGAAAGGTTAGTTTGTAGGACAGACACGAAACTTCGATCACCATCATATGATTTTACATAGTAAATGAACTGTTAACTCCTGACTAACATATACAACCAATCGGAAGATTTCCTAATTTTAACACTGTGGATCAGACATAATGACATTGTATGATATATTAACCATTTTGGTTGATGTGGGCTGAGATCATACGATTGTGGGTTATGTTAACTTAATTGCTGTTTATTAAACGACGAGCTGATCGCTTATCGTGATTTCACAAGTAACGGGTGTTCTGCTTAGGCACCATTTTGTGGTCAAAATCATAGTAATAGAATACACCAATGTAAAATAAATAGTAAAATTTATTATTAATAATAATAATAATAAACAGTTTTCGTGTGGGCTTTTTGTGGTTGCTAAGCAACGTGGCAACGGCTTCTTAAAATGCGCGCAGGTGCTCGTCCAATCAGAAGTTAGAGCGGGAACTGTGAGTTTTAAATGTTGTAAAAAAATTGCGTTTTTAGTAAAACCTCTGACTAGTTTGGTGTAGTTAATGTTAATATAATATACTACCGCTAGAAAACTTCCTTCCATAATTGTTTTAATGACTTCTGTTCAGTGCCTTTGCTTTGTGAGTGTGAATTTTGCTGGAAAGAAGACGGACATTTGTAAGTTTATACAATGATAAAAACTGCTTGACATAAATGAGTAACAATATAATAACTAACAAAAAAAAACAAAAAAATCCATGATAATTCACAAGGTAACTCATGAATCAAGAGTTATTGGCTATAGGGAAGGCCGTGGTGGGTTTACACTATTTTATTTCAGTTAATATTTTACAGGTTGTAAATATGTTTATGTATGCATGAATTGATTTATTTAAATTAGAATTTCTGTATGTTCACAAACCTTAAAGACACTGAAGATTTTTGCCTTTACTGACCAGGAAAAAGATAATTGTTGACCTTTTGTGACAACATGCCCCTATAAGCAGCCTAATACATGCTTTCAGCTAAATCTACACAGTAAAACTAACACAAAACATCAGTCCACCTCGAAATTTATCTTGAAATGTTAGTTTGGCGGACAGAATTTACATATTTATTTGAATACCTACTTAAAAAAACACAAAAAAAACAAACAATTTACATAAAATGCAGATAAGCCAGATTTCATCCTAACAAACATTGCTAGTTAGGAGACAACTAGGTGAGATTTTATTAAAGAATAAAACATTTGTGACTGATGCTGAGCGAACATTAAAACAGTTGTGTTTGCAGGAAATACCGCACAATGTAATTATCTTGAAATATTAGTTTGGAGGACACAATTTACATAAATTATAATTTGTGATTCAGTATTTAAATCCAACATACAAACTACTGCAAGAGAAAACAAGCAATGCATTAGTTAAGATATTATTATAAATGGGTACACCAATGTTAGTAAGTGCAAAACATACATGCATTTAAATGATTCTTCCTAGGCTTGTGTGAAAAGTTGTCCTGAAAGTCTCTGCTTTTCCTTCCAGGGATCTCGGATCAATCAGGCCGAGATTCACATCCGGAGATCTTCAGGAGAACAGGTAGAGCATGAGCTCATTTGTAACCTACTTGTATGTCATTATTATTTCACTAGCCTTCATTTTGACATTAAAATGTGTGAAAATGTGGGGGAAACTTGTGCATCTTAATGAGAAAATTAAGCTTTCTCTGCTTCAATGCATGTATATAGTTCCTATAAAATAACAAAAACACTTTGTGAAAATAATTCCCCAACACGTCTCTACTCTCTCAAATCTGCATTAAAAATACATAAAATAAGATTTGACGTGGTGCAAATACCAGAATACGCGAGTTTGCAAACCTTGGTCTGATTGCCAAAATATTGTATGTTTGATAATATAATTTCCTAGTTATTTCCAAGGATACTTTTACTGTAACTTTGGATAAAAGCACCTTCCAGAAGTGGCCAAAAAGTGATGTCTGTCCTAGGAAATTATTCAAATATTATTAAAAATGCATATTGCGAAGTTGTGCTTGGAGTTGATTGTTTTATTTGTGATAACGCAATGAAACATGACAAATTGTGCAACATAATTTTTACCCAGGCTGTCATACAAAGAAATTATGAACAAATTATTTTAAGGTGACGTAGTTATATTGTACCTACGCAGATAAGTACTGAGTAATATTAATGAACTATATGTACTAACCATTGTATCGGTTAGGGTTTGGTAGGGTAAGTTACTTGTAATTATGCATAATTTACTGTTATTACTATAGTAAAGTAGTACATGTATTAACGTGTAAATACGTCACGTTAAAATAAAGTATATATATATATATATATATATATATATATATATATATATATATATATATATATAGAATAAAAAAAAAATATATATATATATATATATATATATATATAAACTTATATATAGAATAAAAAAAAAAAAATTATATATATAATAATTTATTCTCATGTTTTGATGATTTAATAAAACTGGTAAGGTCATTAAAATAAAATATCCCGTCCGGACATCACTTTTGGTCACTACTGTACAAACCAGAGCTCTTGCGTGACACATTTATTAGATAAAACAAGTTAAAATGCATAAGATATAATGCTATTTTATCATCCATGTGTGTACCATTAAAAAACAAAACAAAAAACAAACTAAATCAGCTATTTTTCTAAAATATTTGTCCAAATCAAGAGAGCAGGACTGCTAATGCCAAATATGAGAACTCGAAGCATGCAAATACTAAGAATAGTGTAATTGCTGACTTTAAACAAGTTATTATACACACTATTCTACACTTTTGAGTGTTAACAAGATTCTGATCAGCCAACGCCGATAATCCAGATATCATTCAGGCAAACATATCAGGCCATCACTACTAGTTCTTTTTATTAAAGAAAACCAATTTTGCAGCGTGACTGATGTTAAAGGGCTAGTTCAGCCAAAAATGAACATTCTGTCAGTAATTACTCACCCTCATGTTGTTCCAACCCCGTAAGACTTTCGTTCATCTTCGGAACACAAATTAAGTTATTTTTTATTAAATCTGAGAGCTGTCTCACTAGAGTTCTCAACGGGTCGGGTCGGCCCGACAAACCCGACGGGACCCGCGGGTTCGGGCCGGGTTCGGGTCGAAAATATAATCAAATGACTCGGGTCGGGTCGGACCTCGGGCTTAATCTTTTCCGCTCAGTAAAAAAAACAAAAAAGACATTTATTAATCATCGCTGCTGGTCACCGTAAAGAAAGTCTGGCTGCTGCGTGTAATGTGCATCATGGAGAGGGGCGGGGGCAGACCTGACGCCGCTGCGTGCACACCTTTAGCCTGGAGAAGAAGATGGAGTTGGTGAGAAGTAAACTTGCCGCAGGTGAATTCACCGTTGCTACTACAGCCTATTTATTAATTGAAAGTTTATTGTTTCAGTTGTTTGTATTGTTAAAAGGCGTGAACATTAAAGGTTGATTTGAATTCCCATCTGCTGGTCATGATAATATGTGTATGAGAGAAAAAATAATAATAATCCGTCGGGCCGCGGGCCGGGTTCGGGCAGATAATTCATGTTTATGTGTCGGGTTACATCGGGTCCGGGCTTTAAAAGCCACGGGCCGGGTCGGGTCGGGTTGTAATTTTCAGGCCCGTTGAGAACTCTATGTCTCACTCCTCCATAGGCTTCTTTGTACTTGAAACTTGCCGGTCCAGAAAGTTAGTAAAGACAATGTTTAAAATAGTCCAAGTGACTACAGCGACTCAACCTTAAGTTTATCAAGCGACGAGAATACTTTTTGTGCGCAAAAACCCCCAAAATAATGACTTTATTCAACTCTTCATTTTCTTCTGTGTGTCTCTGAGTGTGTTCACGTTAGTGTAACAGCGCAGCGCTTCTGGGTTGTACGTCAGAACGCAGGCTTACTATTGGCCAGCGTCACACACATGACCAGCGTCGGCCAATAGTGAGCCTCCGTTCTGACGTACAACCCAGAAGCGCTGCGCACAAAAAGTATTCTCGTCGCTTGATAAACTGTAGTCACTGTAGTCACTTGGACTATTTTAAACATTGTCTTTACTAACTTTCTGGACCGGCAAGTTTCAATTACAGAGAAGCCTATGGAGGAGTGAGACAGCTCTCAGATTTAATCAAAAATATCTTAATTTGTGTTCCGAAGATGAACGAAAGTCTTACGGGGTTGGAACAACACGAGGGAGAGTAATTACTGACAGAATGTTCATTTTTGGCTGAACTAACCCTTTAAACCGCATGTGACAGAAGCGTAACACTAGAGAGAAACTGAAAACACATGCACTGAACACATGACACTACATACAGTAAACGACAATTCAGCCACAGTGTTTATTTATGGTGTTTTTCATGAAGCAAGTGCACAACAGTCCGCTCTGGCCAGAGGTGGCATGTAGCAATATGTACACGTTTTTTTTTTTTTTTTTTTTTTCTTTTAATTTTTTTAAATTCACAAGCAAACCTATCGTCGAGTGGCTGCCATGACTTTGAGTTTAAAAAATACATACAAACAAAACAAGAGGGCAAAGTTTGGAGTTGAATGGATGCGATCCGACATCCGCTTACATGCATGGAAACATTACTGACTTCTAACAAAAGGAGAGAGAGGAGAGAAAAAAGAAATACACTATACAGTGATGAGAAAAACAAATAGTTCATAAGCTGTATTTGTTCCTGATGCCACTTAAAAAGAAAGGATATACATACATTAAGTTGAAGGACAATAATAATAATAATAATAATAATAATAATAACAATAATAATATTCCTTTTCACCTACAGTAAGGTAATTCAAACATTCAGATAATTGGAAAATAAAGTCCCAATCTACTCTTTGTATAAAAAGAAACTTTCAAGTCAACAAGGAACAAAGGACAGTTTTCTTCACAGAAAGGTCTACAGGAAGTTTGAAGGAAGAAGGGCCAGATCTATTGTTGCACTTGGTGTGTGTGTGTGCGTGTGTGTGTGTGTGTGTGCTTTCAGCAGACGGGGAGAGGTAGAGGCACAGAAGGGCTGAGGGGAGGAGGTTGGGGGGGGGGTATAGTGTGTGTTTGTGTCGAGGAGAGAGGGGTGATACTGGGCGCACGCTTTATGTGGCGTATCTCTTCGTCCACTGTTTAGCTATTCTGTCATGTTCTGTTCTGTTGGTCAAGTACTGTGTGGCGATGCTCCCAACCAGAGGATCCGCTGCGGACAGCAGAACATTCGTCAGCAACACACACTTTATCTGCTACTTACGGGATACACTACTGCTTATACTTGGGGTTAATGAGTGGAACACACTTCTAAAGTTTGGAAATGTTTAAGAAAAATGTCATGGTTTTGAAAGACAGCTCTTGTACTCACCAAAGCTGCATTTATTTAAACAGGAATACAGTAAAAACAGAGAAATATTATTAAGGGATGCAATGATATGTCGGATACCACATCAGTATCGTCCGATATATGTGACCCTGGACCACAAAACCAGTCACATGGGTCAATTTTATGAAATTGACGACAAACTAACATCACTGTTTTCCCCCCTTGTAACTACTTCAGCAGTTTGAAGTGTGCTACCGCAAATAACAACGATAACACATCTGTTATATCACCTTTAGTTCATATTTCGTTTCAGTTCCCCTTTAAAAAGGAGCAAAAACTATTTTCAACATTGACTTCTGAAGGATCATGTGACACTGAAGACTGGAGTAATGATGCTGAAAATTCAGCTTTGCGTCACAGAAATAAATTACATCTTAAATATATATTCACATATGAAACAGCAATTTTAAATGGTAATAATATTTCACAATATTACTGTTTTTACAGATTTTTACATATATTTAAAAAAAAACATCGATTTCTCGGTTTTAATCGATTCTCATTTTTACGAACCGCTATCGATGCTTAAATCCCAAGAATCGATTAGGCTAGTCATCCAGTTTTCAGTTGATGAATGAACATTGTAGCGCATCCCATCCAATAAATCACAATAATCTTTGTGCTTTGTTACTATTGATATGAAACAAAGTCTCAGATTTAAAATTACGTCCATTTTCTTACGAAATTCCAAAACGTAAATACCGTTTCGGCGCTGTGGCGTGAGATCGCTCCGGCTCAGCTCTAGAGAAGCACATGATCTTCTCTTCCGCCTTAATGACACCAGTTACAGCGCGAAATAAACATGAATGAGCATCTGAAAGTGTGTTAAAAGGTAGAGTACAACTTATCGAAGTCCGTATCATGTGACATGGAGTCGCTCAGTGTTTCAACCGTGGAAAGACGTCAGTAAATCAGCTTGTAAACAATGTCATGTAACGTCACATTTACCTCAGAAAAACCATGTGACCATAAACTCGTTAGTCAGCGAGAAACATTAACTCTAGAGAGGAGCATTTTGCACCATATTACATATTCATTATCATTTTTAATGTTCTTCAATTTTGAATGCATGTTTGAATAAATCTGGCACGTTTTTTATGACAGCCACCATTTAAATGTTTATATTTCATATAACTTTATTATTATAAAAATAAATAAGTGTAATTTAAGTGTTTGTATACAAATCAGTTAATTTTTACCTTCAATACTACAGTAGGCTAATGAAGCCTATAGGCTACAACTGACTCCCATAGTTTACAGCATTAGTTAAGAGATGTTTTCCTTGAGAAAATTTGCCATATACAGTGCTATGCAGAAGTTTAGACACCCATGCTAAAGTTGACTAAAAAGAGGAATAAAAAAATCATCTTTTGGTAATAGAACTTAATGCCTTAATTAAAAAAATTTGGAAAAACCCAACCTTTAAGGACACCAATTTTCTTTGTGAATGAATAATGTATCGTAAATAAATAAATGTTCTTCCTTAAAATACAGGGTGCATAAGTTTGGACAACCCCATGTTAAATTCCCATAGAGGCAGGCAGATTTTTATTTTTAAAGGCCAGTTACTTCATGGATCCAGGATACTATGCATCCTGATAAAGTCCCCTTGGCCTTTGGAATTAAAATAGCCCCACATCATCACATAGCCTTCACCATACCTAGAGATTGGCATGGTTTTATTTCAGTTAGCCTAAAAGCTAGTTTGATTTGCATTGAGAGATGATCTTATGGAAAGTACTCCATGCCAATCTCTAGGTATGGTGAAGGCTATGTGATGATGTGGGGCTATTTTAATTCCAAAGGCCAAGGGAACTTTATCAGGATGCATAGTATCCTGGATCCATGAAGTAACTGGCCTTTAAAAATAAAAATCTGCCTGCCTCTATGGGAATGTAACATGGGGTTGTCCAAACTTATGCACCCTGTATTTTAAGGAAGAACATTTATTTATTTACGATACATTATTCATTCACAAAGAAAATTGGTGTCCTTAAAGGTTGGATTTTTCCTATTTTTTTAAATTAAGGCATTGAGTTCAATTTCCAAAAGATGATTTTTTATACCTCTTTTTAGTCAACTTTAGCATGGGTGTCTAAACTTATGCATAGCACTGTATTGCACCTGATATCCAAAATAATCAATATTGAATCGAATCGAAATCGAATTGCAAGCTTGTGAATCGAAATCGAATCGAATTGTGAAATTTGTGTCAATACCCAGCCCTAGTTTATACTGTATTTTTTATCACA
>NC_140230.1:35380815-35390815 GCF_951802725.1 Rutilus rutilus
ATAAAGTAAAGGCATAGAACCAGTTTATTTGTAGTGCACTGACAATAGTTTTATATAATTAGTTTATTAATTAAATTAATAAAAAGACCTAGAGATATGTTTGGTAATTGTTGGTGAATTTAAAATTAATTTGCTACATCTCAGATTAATATATTTGTTTTCCTTAAAATTGTAATTAACAGCAACTTAAACACTTTGCAGTTTGAATGATGTCCTGTATAAACAAAATGACGGAGTATGTTTTTATGTTTCCACTGTTCGATCGCGCCCGCGCCTCACACACACACACACACACACAAATATAAGTAAACACTTTGCGACTTTTCGATCGCACAAACAGATTTGAATGTTCCAGTGTGAAGGTTTTGTCATTTAGGAATATCTTAGATATATCTATAATAGATATAGATCGCGTGGGTGATTAGATCGAGATCAGGCTAGCAGATACCGTTGACTCGCGCTAGCCTAGCACCGGCGAACTATGCAACTGGAAGGACTGGATGAAAAATGTTGAAAACTGTCTCCACTGATAAATAACACCCAGGCTAACATGGAAATGAGGTCCGATGTCCAAAATCCTGAACCACCCCTTTAACTCTTCCGTCATTGTTGTTTTTCGATCTGCACGCGAGCTACGAACGGGTCACAAACAAATACGTCATCAACTAGGCTTTATCGTTATTATTGCGGGAAGACTAATTCTTATCGTGAGGAGAATTATTACCAGTATATCGCAAACGATAATATATCGCCCATCCCTAGCTCGTACTAATTCTATCAAACATGCAATTTTTATCCCCTGGTTTCACAGACGAGGCTTAAGCTAGTCCCAGACTAACATGCATGTTTGAGCCGTTTTAACCCGAAAGCATATCTTAAAATATGAAAACACTTAAAACCTGAAGTATTTTTTCTACGGCATGTTTATAAAAGCTACTTAAATGTCCTGATTGAATTGAAGGTCTAATCCTGGCTTAATCTGAGCCCTGTCTGTAAAACCAGGCTTTAATGTAATAAAAGGTCTACCAGATCTAAGAAACAATGGCTCGTTTTCTTCAAACGCATGTCTATTCCTCAATGAAGACTGACTGCTTCATTAATAATGCATAAAATAAGAGTAAATTCCCTCTCACATCTGCTGGAATGACGGTGACAGCTGAGCAAAAGATGGTGAAGAGAGGAAAACTGATGACTTTAGGGCACATCTGTGAGCTTGTTTGTCAAAGGGCTGCTGGATTCCCCGGTGATAAGTGTCTTATTGAAGATTTACGACTCCGTTCGGTCGAGTGTTGTATCTGTGCCAAACAAGCAGACTGGGACCAGATCCAGCCCATAATAATAAACAAGTCTTAGATCTTCACTCTGTTAAACAGCAGCAGATCCACTCGAATGTGTGCTTGTCGTCTATTCAGGGTGTCCGCGGGGTCTTAAAGTTGATAAATCAATTTAGAGAAAATTAAGGCCCTTAAAAAGTATTAAATGCCATTTTCCAAGGTATTAAAGATGCACTGTGTAAAATTTAGGAGGATCTGTTGACAGAAATGCAATATCATATTCATAACTATGTTTTGAGTGGTGTTTAAAGACCTTACATAATGAACCGTTATGTTTTTATTAGCTTAGAATGAGCCATTTCTCTCTACACACACACACCGCGGGTCCGCTTACATGTTTCTACAGTGGCCCTGAACGGACAAAACGCACTTCTTAGTGTTGTTCTTAAGCTAGCTAAAGTCTGCGAATAAAACACTGACACAATGATGAACAAGTAACAATAATATTTTACTGAATAATCACGTAAACCTAATTTCTTAATTTATCTTTGTAAAGAAACCTCATATTTTCCTGTCGGCCACCGTAACTTCTGTTGGTTGCAATTCGCAACCTCACCACTAGATGCCACTAGAAATTACACACTGCACCTTTACATTTTGTAACAACCTTTCATTATGTATATTTGTCCAAAGAATTGTATTATTTTGTCAATTAATTCTCTTTTGCTTCGTTCCCACCCTTCTGAATTATGTTGCATTGATAAAGAATTATCACAAACTACAATCAATATATAGTAAATGTAAGTTAAAGTGTCGCCGATGTAACCGGTTAAAACTTGAAGTGGCGATGAAGTCTTAAAATGAATGGAAACTTGAAAGTCTTAAAAAAGGTCTTAAATTTAACTCCATGATTCCTGTATGCCCTGGTATTAGAGGTTGTATTTAAACGTATATATTCTGCAATATACGGCTTATTACGGTAATTTCATGCTTTGCGTCAGCAAATGACAGCAGCGCGGGAAGGAAGGATTTGAACAGAGATGCGAAGCGCGTTAGAGTGTTTTGGATTGCATAAAATAATAAAAGAAACGAACAAATACATGGCAAAAGAAGTGTTAGACAGCAGAAGAGGAGATTGGGATGATTTTTAATGACACTTGGGAAGTGGATGGCCGTTACTCTTTCACGTATCTAAGCTTGTAGTGCGTGCATGTGTATGTGTGTGCCTATGAATGCGTGCATATGAATGCGTGCATTTGCATGTGTGCGTGTGCGTGTATGAAAAAAAGTGTCCTAAATGAAAAATGTGCAACCCAATGTCACAAAAAAGACTTGTATATATGTATTATAGTTCATTTTTCAACTTTAAAGTGTTAGTTTCTTTCGTTCATGATGTTTTCTGTTTTTTTTCTAAATAAAAATCAGTAAATTTATTCTCGTTTTTTTTTTTTTTTGGTCTATTTAAATTCTATTTACAAAAGATGACGCCTTGCACATTAAGATAGCACATTGTTTTCGAAAAAAATCTAAATATGTGAAAAACACCTATTTTAGCTTCAGGTTCTATAGGGTTAAGAAAAAAGAAAAAAACCTCTCCCATATAATGCTGCAAACTATACAGGGAACACTCTCATTTAGTACACTATAATATTATAGGTTAAAAATAACCACAGAGCTATTATATTAAACTGCTATTTATTTCCAGGTATAATTAATATTGATTTCAAATACAGGCTGAAATGTTTGTAACTTGGGTAAATGCGACATTAAGTGATATACGCAAGCGAAATGGCCGATAGCGAAAATAATAGCTTGTATTGGCCGATATACATCGGTGCATCTCTACAATTTATATATTTATACGTCTCAACAGCACACCTCTCCTCAACAAGACTGGACACACACTGAAGTTTAATACCTACTTTAAATTATCTGGAAAAAATAAATAAATAAAATCACCAACTGCAAGTATGAGTAATAACACTTGCCTTTGCAAACACCACTAATTATACACACACCAGTCTTCTAGTGAATGCTGGTTTCCTGAGTAAGTTACAATAAAGTGAGGAGATACTTAAAAGTGTATAAGATGAGCAGTGCCGGTTACTTTCTGCGAGTGTCGGATGTATTACAGCCATAAATCAGAAAGCAGGCGCAATCTTTCAGTAACGCTCGGTTTAGTTCCTGTCTCTATGAAGCCCCTCCTTCTGAAAAGCACACTGTGCTCTGATTGGTCGGCGTGAGTAGTGTGTTGTGATTGGTCGAGCGCTTCGAGTGTGTTTGGGAAATGTCCCGCCCCTTACCATAACCACCAGTTTAACACACTACTAACTAACTCAACCAGGCCCCACCCCTTTATTCTGCGCATTAATTATTTAAATTAGGAATATTGTGAGAAACTCAAGACTACAATGGAGGTGTTTCAGGGAGTTCAGAAACGCTGATATAGAGAATAACTCAGAGCTTTTTCATGATCAAACAGCAACATTAAACACACTAAAGAAAGATGAACATGTAAAAAAAACAGTGTTTGCTCAAATCACTATCCCATAAACAATAATAATAATAGTACTAATAATCTGAATTACACACAAGCTCAAGTGTGCTTGAACCGGCAGTTTGTGGTTATTCTAGTAAGCTTCTCATTTCCTGTAAATGCCCACTTGCTTTCAATGTCGTGACCATTAACTGACGGCAGGTGCCAGCGGGCAAAACCTCTGTTCGGATCCGACGGTGCAAAGGCTTATGGGTACGTGCCAGAGCTGACGGTTGCCTGGCAACAACCACCCCCTCCCCCCCTCCACGACAACCGGCCACGGCGAACGACTTTAAACACTGCAGTTAACAGACCTTGTTATTGAGCTTTCAGCTTCCTATTGAACGATATTAGACTTGGGAGTGGGAGAGAAATGCACCGGATAAGCCATTCACTTTTAAACCTTGAATCCTGAGTGCTTATCTAAAGGAAACTGAAGAAAAACATACAATGCATTAAGTTTTAAACCACTATAACACAAATGCTGATGGACAAATAGCAACACATTAAAAGTAAAAGCTGACTTACAAAATTAGCTTAGAGACTGAAATAACAGCTGATCATGTTACTTTATAAAATATATATTATTATAAATAGTGCTGTCAAATTGATCTAACTTTTATTTTAGATTAATCGATTTGACAGCACTAATTATAATTAGGGATGGGCATTTTTTAAATAATATTGTATTCAAATATTTGGGCTCATAAAAATAGAATATTCGTTTATTTAAATGACGTTTAACGAGAAAGACATTAATTTTTTTTTTTGCTGAAAACATTAAACAATGTGTATAAACAAAAAATATAAAAGTAACAACAACATTTTTTTTCGCAGATTATATCGCTTAAAAACACGCAAAATGAAAAGAATCCTCTAAACACAGTCGGTTATGTCTTAAGGCGAGACACTACAGGTGAATAGGGTACAATTTTAAAATAATAGATATCACCATGAAACTTCCTCAGTTGATTACTTACACAAGTATATATATATATATATATAAAAAAAAATGTATTACAAGTTTTTGAAATTTGTATGTTTAATTATGCAAATTAGGCATAATCTCATTAGATATGCACGATTTTGCATATCTTTTCGATAGATAGATCTGAACATATGATAAAGCCAGACACACAATTCTTTTTTCATGTTGTTTACAAAAATTTAAATGTAAAATGTAATGCCGGGAATGCGATTTATAGATTATCATGACAGAATATGCTAATCAATGATTAGAAGATAGTTAACTCCACATCAGCTACGTAAATTTAAACAAACAAAAAAGTTTTTGAAATTTTCAGGACACAAGCTGTTGTAGCTCCGCCTCCCGTGCCGGGAGCAGCAGCTCATTTGCATTTAAAGGGACAGACACAAAAAAACGGTGCGTTTTTGCTCACCCTTAAAAAGTGACAATTTTAACATGCTATATAAAAATATCTGTGGGGTATTTTTTAGCTAAAACTTCACACACACACTCTGGGGACATCAGAGACTTATTTTACATCTCGTGAAAAGAGCATTATACCACCCCTTTAAAAAAATGTCCTGGCTCTTCCAAGATTGATAATGGCAGTGAATGGCTGTATGTCTTTGGAAGTCCATCAAAGCGCATCTATTCATGATTAATATGTGTGTGTGTGTGTGTGTGTGTGTGTGTTTATTATATTATGTATAAAAATCTCTGATGTCAGTGTTGATATACTAAGTGCTCAGGGGCGAACAGTAGATGAGCGTTTATCCTTGCGCAAGCAATCTCAAAAATCACACCTGACAAACAAGAGAGCTGCCATCACTGACAACCGCCTCCGTTACCGTGCCAACGGCATCCACTGCCAAAATCATCTCTCATCCGGTCCATCGCTGCTCTTTTCCCATGCAAACGCTCATCCCCCCCACACAGAGGAAGATAGATAGATGCATTTAATGCCATGTCAGCATCTAAGGCTATTTTCATCATGACAAAAATTTAATTACAAAAATGCAGATATCTTATAAATACAATAAAACCAAGCAAACAAAGTCCTATTATAATTATATATTTTTAATTAACATGATTAAAAAAAAAATCTTTTCAGGCGTAATCTTACTAAACAAGTCCTCAAGTGAAATAACTTCAGTAAAGAGCATTCTACTTGTATTAAACCCAGGACAGTCCAAAAAAAATGGGTTTAACAGAGAGGGGAATCTTACAGAACATGCATAAAGTTGGGTCTTCACCTTTAATCAAAAAAAGCATGAGTCAAACTTGTATCACAGAGGAAGAAAACCACAACCTACTTCTGTCTGAAACCACACAGCATCTCCTCGTGACTCACTGTACAAGCAGTCGACTAAAAGCTCTTCAAAGTTTGATGCTCCGGCTCACGGCAAATGGTCTAGTGTTACTCACAAATCAGAAGAACACGAAAACACACTCGACTAGCGTAGCCGCTCTGCGCTGTGGTGGTCAGTGTGTCGGAGATGAGTTTGCTGGCAAAATAAAATTAAACATTGCAAAATTATTTTAATGTGGTTTTTAATTGGCCATTAAAGGGATCGTAAAATCCTGTCATCATTTATTTACTCATGTTGTTTTAAACCTGTATCACACAAACAAAAGTACAAACAATAGTAGATGACGGTTTTAATTTTTGGGGTTAACTGGTCCTTTAAGTTTCTATTTTAGAGTTGATAGATTCATGGATTTAATCTAGATACTTTTACATGCTTATAACAGCATGTTGAAGTTTCTGTTATTTGATCATCAGCTGCAATTTTATGCATAATATATTAGTTTTGTCAAGCGATTAATTTTTTTTTTTTTTTGGTATCTAATTAATTAAATGATGTGGAGATTAATTAAATTGCAGATTAATCACACATCAAATTTGGCTGAGAAATTACCCCCAAAAGATCATTTAAAGTCATTATTGTGTTAAATGAGAAAAGCAGCAAATACACATCACAAAAAGTAGCTTTAGAAATAAATATTTGATTCGATTCAACATAGAATTTATGACACAAACTGGAGTTCATGGATCAAATGAATCAATTCCAAACTCTGAATCAATGATTTAAAATCGAAAACATTCGTGAAAGTCTCCGTGAGGCATTTTTAAATGCATATCTGTTAATGTTAGCCATGCTTTTAACCTAATATCAAGATAATTTCCTTTTAAGGCGAGACACGGCAGGCAAAAACATTTTCATGCAGTGGTCAGTTTTGAGATTTTGGGCTAGTTTACTCCTTAAATATGTGTTCTTTCAAGCTGCTATATAGAAAACGTTGAAAATATACATTAAGATGTTTATTTTATTACATTTTGTTTACTTGCGGCTGTAAGTTTCTCCCGAATTTAACAAGAAGTTAGCATTCCAGCGCGACACGCCGAGCTCCGTCTGTTCATGACCGGTGTCGCTGTAAAGCTCAGAGTCTCCTGCACAACGCTAACCCAAATATGGGCATTTCCTTTCTATCAGTAACCAATCGTGAATGTCCAAAGGGGGATTTAAAGCTAACGACGAAATCTCATTTAGAGCTGTTTAACTCTTTAAATGCCGTTTTCTCAAAATGAGTTTTTTTTGTCATTCTCCAGTACAAACATCTCAGCCTCTGTACACCACACTTCCCAGTTATACACTTAGCAGTATTCTGAAGATATTCTCAGAGGGATCTGTTAATAAATCATTCCTGGCCTGATTTGTGTGACATTTTAATCAAAAAAATACGGCGAAAATCTATTTTTCAAGGCTATGGACAGTATATTTTGATTTCCTAGGTAATGAAAGCATATATCCTGAAATCCCTTTGAATTATTATTATTTTTTCATCTTGTGTAAACAAAATGAAAAAAGATTTTTGCACCTGGCTTTATCATGTGTTCAGATCTATCTACCGAAAATATATGCAAAATCGTGCATATTTAATGAGATAATGCCTAATTTGCATAATTAAACATGCACATTTCTAAAACTTGTAATACATTTTTTTTATATACTTGTGTAAGTAATCAACTGAGGAAGTTTCATGGTGATATCTATTATTTAAAAAAAATTCCCTATTCACCTGTAGTGTCTCGCCTTAAACGGCAGAAATCAAACCACATAATAAACTAAATGCAATTATGAAATTTTATCTGGAGATAATCATTGTGCAGGATTTATTAACCACAGCGTTTATTCAACATACAAGTAGTTATAGTCGTCTCTGCAATTTAAACTGGGATAAATAAAAAAATGCACATCACCTTCAAGTAAACGATTGCATGATTTCCACTTTGAATAATCTAGCTTTTTTTTGTGTTTATACTGGCCCAACATGTGAGCTTTCGTGATGAACTGATTCAAATCTACAATCTATGAGGGGAAACGAGAGTAAAAATGTTTGCCTTCCATATCCTACAGTTTAATTATTTGCTCCCACAAAACAACATACGTTGTCCTCTATTTGCTTTTGTACCTCTGCTTTACTGAGCATGCAATTACTGCCGAAAGAAAATGCCATGCGATGTGAAATAATGTGTGATTATTAATGTGTGGGCTGCAGGCAAGGTTGCGCGATGTGTCAATGTGCAAAGCTAATTAGCTAACACACATTCATAGCCAGAAGGTCAGAGCGGGGAATTTAACAGAAGCTCCTCCGGGCACAGAGATAATCCGGTATAAAAAGAGCAGATTTTAACGCAACACTTCTGACATGTTTAATCAATGACGAATTCAGGCATTCAATTATGAATATTCACGGCGAGACAGAAGTCAATAATGATGAACTACACCTGAGAGACTGTAATAAGATGATGTAATACTTATTTACTCACGTTCACGTCATTCCAAACCTGTGGGAAAACAAACGGGTTTGAGGAATATCCCAGTCAACCACATAATTGAGACTTTTAAATAAAAAGAGGCACTATGGATGTAGTCCTTATGACTCGATCGCTTTGTGTGAGGAACTGATGCTGGAGCTCTCAAGTAAAATACGGCACCACTGACGTCGAGACACGAAAACCAATAGCGTTTGGCATCCTAAGTGCCATTTTTATCATTCAGTCTCCAGAAATATATATTAAAGTCCCCCTGTAGTCGATCATTTCATCCCTTAAAACTCGTATTTGATCATCAAAATGACATTTAAGCGTTTTTTTTACTTCAAAAAAAAAAAAAAACGTCATGCCTTAAAATAGCTTGAATGCAACTCTACACTCGTTTAGTATGCGCGGTTCTATGAATATGCAAATGAGCCCCGCCTCCACTCACTCACTCACTCAGCTCAGAGATCCACTGGTTGACGATCACACGTTGATCTGATTGGTTACAAGGTAGTTTGTGACGTCAGAAACACCAGCGATTTCAAAGCGTGTTTTTGAGACTGTCTTTGGTTCACTGCAGTTTTAAGGAGGAAATACTCAGCAATGGTGTCGACTTATGAATTTACACATGGTTTGTCTTAAAGCATATTAAAAACACCACATAGACATATAAACAACATTAAAAGCTGGATTTTCATCTTTACTTTAAGTATTAAAACTGCATCTTACCAACTAGAGTTCACCATCAGTCTGCTTTTACAATAAATAATGTGTTTTTCAGCATGTCAAAGTTTCTGTTACTTGATCATCAGCTGCAAATTTATACATATATTAGGGTTGATTCATTAAAAAAAAAAGAAAGAAATCGAATTAATTACATTATGTGGCAATTAATTAAATCACAAATTAATCACACATCAGATTTGGCTGATAAATCACCCCCCAAAATATCCTTTAAAAATGAGAAAAGCATTAATAGATATTACAAAATTAAATATTCTAAAGTAGAATTTACTACACAAACGTTCAGGCTTCAATGGCCATGATTGTTTTTTGTTTGTTTGATTTTTACAGAAGCTGCATCTGAATTGGTATTTATATATATTATTTACACACTAAAGCATTCTTCAAATGATCTTTTATGTTCCGCAAAAGAAAGAAAGTCATATAGGATTGGAACGACACACGACTGAGTAAATGTGAAGAACCTAAAGCTGCCAGTAGGTGGCGGTACATGTCTAAATGAGTAAGTCACTGAATCATTCAATCAAACGGCTGATTCACTCAGGAATGAAGTAAATGGCTCTCTTTATGAACGAGTCACTGAATCATTGGTTCACCCGATTGATTCACTCACTACACGGATTACTTCAGAAACGAAACTCGCCGTGTTGCTCGGA